>NW_020175667.1:3494485-3505900 GCF_003031525.2 Neophocaena asiaeorientalis asiaeorientalis
AGGTGCCATCTGGGCCTCTGGGGTAGGACCAAGGGAGAGAGAGGTGTAAGAGATGGGCTACCCGGATTTAGCCTGTGGATCTTAGTCTGGGGTGAGAGACCCCTGAGGCAGAGAGGGCCTGGCGAGGGGGGTGCTGTGTCCCCCTTTCCCATCCCCCGGAGCAGCCCCCTCTAAATGACGTTCCTTGAAAGAAACATGCTTGTGATTAGCTAAGCAAACACATCTGCTTTCGGAGTTGGGCCTTCGTTAATTAGCTGAACAAAGGGCCGTTTTGCTTTTTACCTTTTGCTGGGGGAGAGGGTGTTATTTCAGGAGTGTCGCGGGCCCTCCTCTTTTCAATTGCAGCCACGACGTTAATTTTATTGGGATTACTGATGGGAAATGAGGTGGCGCAGGCTTCCGAGAGGAAAAGCTTGATCATTACCCCCTTTGGAACTATATTTTTCCACCCAACCTCCTGCTCGCGAGGAGGGGGTGGGGGGCGAACTACGTAGCAAGTTCGGAGCAATTGGAATCAGGTTCGCCGTCCGCTGATATCGGGTGACAGAGCGTGTGTTGAAGCTGAACTCTATAATTTGCGCCTCTGTTTCTTTATTAGGCCTGGACAACGAACTAATGAGCTTTGGCCCAGCACAGTGTCACTTGTATTTATTTTCTTATGGCAACTTTGAGATAGCGGAAGTGTTCCTTACCAGGAGCCAGAGAGGGCCCGGAGTCCTGACTCAGGCTGTCCCCGGCCGGGGTTGGTGGCTGCGTCCCCGGGGAGCGAGGGCCTGCGCAGAACTGACGGAGCCCGGAGACTGGGCCTTTAGGTGAGGCCCTCGGGCGCTCAGGAAGGGGTTAGGCCCTTTGTAGGCCCAGACATTCCCGCAGGCCCAGCTCCCTGAGGTTGAGGTCGAGGGGCGCGGGGCTAGCCTAGGGCAGGTCCCCAGGCAGGATGATGGTCGGAGGTGCAAAGGTGGCTTGGCTCCCTCCTGGCGCCGGGAGGAGGAGGGATCCACAAGCAGAGCGTGTCGGGCCAAAAACCCTTGGAGCGAGCGGGACTATCCCACCCCGAGGCCAAAGCGTCTGTCTGCTTTGTGTTGAGGGAGGCCTGGCTCAGCTCTCTGGTTAACTGGTTTGGGGGGTGGATGGGGGAGAGGATGCTTTAAAGGAGCTCTCGGGGTCCTGAAGTGCGGAGGCTTCCCTTCCCTCTCTCCCTAGTTTGCTCCAAAGAGTCTCAGTTGGAGAGGCCTGAAATAAAGTAAAGGAGGAGCTGGGGGGTGGGGACCGAAAAGGGTCAGCGGAGGCAGCACGAATACCCCTTGTGCTGTGGTAGAGAATACGAGCCCCCCACGCGGAAGGGGGGTGGGGTGCAGGGAAAGGGGAAGCCCAGGGAACTGCGAGGCGAGCCAGGACTTCTCCGCTCCGCAGCAGTCGGAGACTTCCCGCGGCTGCCGCCTTGCTCCCCACCAGGCAGCCCTGGTTAATAACGCCCAGGCTCTGTGTTCCCGCCCGCCCCATCTCTCCTAGCTCCATCCCTCTGCCTTACTAGCCCCCTCCCCACCTCTTCCTTCCTTCCTGCAAATGGGTGTTAACGTAGGTCTTTATGTTCTGTCTATAACTAGGATGTAATCACGCGCCCCATGCCTCTCTCTAAAAGCATTTAATAAATGTCTATTAAAGCGCTACAAATATAAGATGAATTTAGTGGCGCGGCTGCCTCCCTGAATCCGAACGGTAATGATGGATTTATCAACGGGGATTCGCCTTCAGCCCAGCAAGGGACGTTTACTCAGCAAATATGTTGTTGAGCACCCACCCAAATACAACCATTTGACCCCCTGCAGGCGTTACCCACCTCACCCCTTCCGACCCCTGCCTGGTGGGCCAGGGTTGCCCCGGGGCCAGCGACGGCCCGAGGACCAGAGGGGCACCGCCCCTCTCCTGGCCTCTCGCCCCCTCCTCTGCCTCCTCTCGGCCTGCGGGTCTCATCTTTTGGCGAGTGGGGGACCTGGCTTGAAGGTTTAGATGTGGGCAGTGGGTGATAGCAATATTAGAGCACACGACGAAGCGTGGGCTGTCTTGGTGTTGCCGACTCACATCAGTGGGCGCCTTCGCGCTCCTCTTGGTTTTTAGGGGGTAGCAGTTGTTCCTGAGAGTGGGCTCTTGAGCACTCAGGCTTTGACCAAATCTTAGGTTGTGGGATCCTCGCTGGGCCCCCAGCCCATCCCTGGGCAGCATTCTAGATGAGACGGCTCGAGGACAGAGGCCTCGGCCCCCAGGCCCTCCAAGGGCCCTAAGTGTGTCCAGAGTGGGTGCCTCTAGTGCCCACATTCTCCAGGCTCCCCAGACCCGGCCAACCAAACTAGAGGCGGCTATTTTCCAAGGTTAGGGTGTAGCCCCCAAGGCAGAGGACAAAACTTCCAAGTCTCTTCCCCTAAACAGATCTGGCCTCTCTCCCACCTGCCCTGGCAGGACCCACCGGCCATTTTAAAGTTTCTGTGGCTGTGGATTTTATAGAATTTGGTTTGGACTGTGATTATTAACGCGCACAAACCCCAGTGACCACCACTTCTTTCTTTTTGTCTTTTATCTTTCTTTGCGAGGGGGAGGAAAGTGCTGGCCTGTTCCATCAAGCCCAGTTTGCATTTGCTTTGGCCTCTGATTTCTTTCTTCTTTGGAAATTTCATTGAGATGTCTCTGTACTTCGCTTGTCAGTTATCTTTGTTCCTTTTAAATAAAGGGCTTTTAAATGGACTTATTGCTCCCAGCGTGGGTTCCTCTCTCTAAATGTTAGAAAATTGTGCCATCTACCCGCTATGCTGAGTACTGTCACACTCGGAGACCTCGGGGACCTCCGGGCCGGCTTCAATGCAGCGGTGTCAGGGGCCGCGGGCGGCAGGAGGAGGGGTGGCTCACGTGGATTTTTTACAGATCTCCGCCTGCAGTCGGCCCGCGTGGCCACGGCAGGGCACGGCCAGCAACGCGCGCAGCCGCCGGCTTGATGGCGGCCGCGAACTTGGCGGCTGCGGCTGATCCGGCACCACATCACAGGCGTGGCTGGGACTCTTCCCTTCTCAGAGATGCCCCGGGCCGCGAAGGGGAGCGCCGGGGCTGCTTTTAGACCCGAACAGCCGCTGGGGGTTGGGGATAACAGTGGACAATGTGGGGGGGAGGCTACCAGGGAGGGGCCGAGGGGGGGAGTTGGCCACGCCGCTTTGGAGCGCTCCTACCCGCCTCCAGCCCTGCTGTCTCCCTCGGGGAAGCCGGGCCGAGGCCTGCGGAGAGTCACAGCCGCCAACTGGCTTCCCAGCCTGGGTGAGCGAGTGGAGGGCTCGGGCCAGGCAGTTCGGTTGCAACTTTCAGCTCTGTCTTCTGGAAGGCCACAACTTACTTTGCTTTAGGGGAGTGTAGTTTAGTTGGACCAAGTTTGAACGAATCAGAGGTGTGACGTGGCGTCTGCTCGCCCCGACCCCTTCTCTGCAAAACATCCCACCCGCAACCGCAGGTTCTTTTTGAATGAGTTAGAATGGATTAACAGTTCCGATTTTATTATGTGGCTACCCTTCTCAGATGCCTTTCATTTTTTAAAAAAACCCATTAAAAGTATTAGCTAAGATCTTCAAGTGTCATTTGGGTATTTATGCTTGTGTGTGGGAGGGGGTGGGGAAATCTCCGATACGGTTTATGACTTTTATTACATGTTTCACACTGTTCGAGAAATGGAGTTTTAAACAACATACAATTAAATCTATATTGCTCTTTGGAGAAGGGCCAAGGAACTCGACAGTCAATTAGTTTAGATCTTTTGATACTTGTTGCTAAAATCAAAGTGTGAAACTACAACCCCAATGTAGAGCTGCTTCCCCATTTTTCCTAAGGTCGTGGAGCTACCACATAAGAAATGGCAGTGGCTTTTTTCCACCCCGGGTTGTTTTTCCTGATAATTCTGCACAGATTAGTCTTTTAAAAAATCAGACTATTTTCTATGTTTTTCCCCCATTTCTCTCTCTTACTGCAATTTCTCATCTCCTGACTTTATCCGCCCGATTTAGTTTTTAAAAATACATTTACTTTTAATTTGTATTATTTGAAAGTGAATTTTCCATTCACCCTCTCTCTCATCCCTCCTCTCCTTGCTTGACAGTAAGAAGGGAAGTCAGGTTGTTTAATAACCACAATAATACAGTGGTTTCCAGACAAAGGCAAAATTAAATTCTTTATAACCATAACAGGATGAGAATCGGGGATTCATTCTCCACCCCCACCCCCCCACCCCCGCTTTCTCTCATCTCTGTCTCTTTCAATAAGCAGTTTAGGAAATAATCTGCATTGAACAGAAACTGCTTCCTCCTTGAAAATGTCACCGTTCCCACCTCCCTGACTCTCTCTGGGCCAATCCCCTTGACTGCCTGGTGGCAGTCTGCCTGTCCTTGGCCCGAGCAGGGGCTGATGGGGGTGGGGGCGCCTATGGAGACAGAGCATCACGAGAAAGCGGTGGGGTCCAGCTCGCCTGTACCGGGCCGCTGAGGCAGGGCTGCTAGCAAGTTCCAAAGAGGGGCTTGCTAATTAATTAGATAATTCTTACTTCCCCTCAGCATCTTCTCCCTATAGACACCCAGGTTTTCAAAATGAGGGGGAGGGGTCTGAGGTCTCATATCTGTCCCCCCATTTTCTTCTCCATTTTCCAGGCTGGGTTGCCCTTTCATCACTGATTTTAATACCCTGTGGCTTTGGGACTGAACAGGCCAGTCATTGAACTGTCATCTCCACCAGGTTAGAACATCCAGAACCTCCTCTCTTCTCCAAAAGAAAGGTTCTGAACCGAGTGAAGTGATTGGGTGGAATGTCATTAGCCTCTCTCCAGAAGCCTTCCTTTTCCTCCCAGGGAATGAGGACTCCCGGGTGGGGAGGAACTTTGCCTCCACCAGTGCTGTGGCCTTGCAGGGTCTGGGCCTCGAGTTTCCGCCCCGTCTTGTGCCCATCCCTATGCTGTGGCCCTAATTGTAAGGAAGGTCTGGGAAACATTTTCTCTGCTAATTTTATATTTCCCCTTTCCCCCTTGCAACATTAAACATAATTTTGCGCTGTCACTGTCACTAAGATTGTGGTTTGTTGATGTCTCTACTTGGAAACATGACCCCTTCGCCTCCAACAGGGAGTCCTCCCTGTGCAGCTTCTGGGAGGCCCCTTCTCCATCCGGGACTTCAGGGTTTCTAGAAAGCCCTGAGAGAGAGAGAGAGAGCGAGCATGGGAGAGAACTGCAACAAAGGCCAGAAGGGTCCCTACCAGAACCCCACAATCATTTCAAATCCCCTTTCCCTATGACAGCAGGGGCCAATGTGTTTTTGATGTGTGTTTGGTTGTTGGCTTGTTTGTTTAATAAAATCTGTGTGTGTGTGTGTGTGTGTGCGTTTTAATGTCTCAGTGTCTGTGATGTGTAACCATAGCCACTCCACTTTAAAAATTTCCCTTCAAATTTCTTTTTTGCTTGTTTGTTTTTGTGTCTGTCCTCTTCAACCTCTCTCTGTTCTTTATCCCTCCACGCCCATATATTTTCTTTGCCTAAGCAATAATCCCCTGGCCCAGTGACCACGTTCCTGGAGATAAAATCCATTTATCCCTTGTGTTGCCTCACCAACACCCAGTTATCCGGGGCATTTGGTGACAGACTGGAGCGAGAGAGATGAAGATATTTTTTATTTTGCAGGCCCTGCTCCTTTCTTTAATGTGCCAGCCTGGAGGGGCTTGGGAGTTAAGCAAATGCACCAGTGTCTATGGGTTTGCTCTCTGTGCCTGGTTGTGGTTCTCATCTGTTTTCCTTTGCTTTGGAAGAGCTGCTAGCTACTCTGCACTCTCCACAACAGTGTTTCAGAGCCTGTGTGCACCAAGGCTGGTGAGTTTCAGGGCGATTATCTCATTTCGCTTGTGCAGAGTGAAGCGGCTTGCAGCCCCTGGGTCAGGCATTCAGCGGAGGGCCCATGTCACAGACCCAACCCGAAGGTTAATTTTCCCTCATTAGCATGTCCATAGTTTGCTTCTAGCCCAGGATCTCAGGTCCTTGCTGTGTCACCTCCCTGCTCCCCTCTCAAAGTCCCTGGTATATTCTCTGTCTCTCCTGGACCCTTGTTCACAATCTTACATTCTGCCAGGTTTCTACTGGGTTCATAGACTCTAATCACTGAAAACCCATTTTATCAATTTTCAGTTTGTCTATTTTTATTCTAGAGCCTCTTTCCTCCATCCACCTCTCTCTCTCTCTCTCTCTCTCTCTCTCCTCCATGCACTTCATTTACAAAGTATTCTGCTTTATTTGAATTAGTTCACTTCTCCTCTTTTACTTTCTCTCCCCCCCCCCACCCCTTATCCTTTCATTCACTGCTAGTAAAAGCAAAAGATACAAAATGGCCAAGTTCAGCTGCATGTGCGTGGGGGGAGCCAACCATCCCAGCCACCTAAAGTGAAGCTGGAGGTTTCTAATGACAGGAGAAACAACAAAGAAAAGAGAATTGCTTAAGTGGGGGCGAGTGTGTTTGTGTGTCTATATCTGTGTGTTTTTAAGATTTTTTTAAACTGCTTTTGTGCTGACTTGACAGAGGCGTTTGCCGAAGCTAGTCACAGTATAGGAACTTTGAGTTAACCTCTTATATCAAATGAATCTTCTCATTTAGAGACCAATAAATCTCAATCTCTAGCTACGTTGTGTAGACCCAGCCTGAGCTCAATGATACAAGACTGAGGCTTATAATAAAGGCCAGATAAAGTTTGCCAAAGTTATTTTTTCCCCTCCATCCTTTTTTAACTAATCGAAAAAATTCCCCCATCTAACAAATAAAAGTTCGAGGAAGTAGCAGCTTTTCCTCAGTGAGCAGAAGGTTGGGGATTTCTTTACCTTTTCACAGCAAGCCTGTTGACTGAAGTGGTTTTCCAAGCTCAGACGCTGAGATGATTTATAGTTTTTCAACGTCATTATTTTGGTGTGTTGTTTAGGTGGGGCTGAGACAATCTAATAATCAATGTAAGGCTGGGGGGAGGGGATTGTCTGTGACCAAGAGGAGAGTTAACACCAGAAACATGAAAGCCAGTCCGGTCTCCAGGGATGGAATTTGGGAAAGAGCCTGCACACGTCTGCTCCTGGGCTATAAAGAAATACATTGTTAACAACAACAAAACAGACAATGCCCTGAGCTCTGCCTTGATTCAGAGCTGAACTACTTTCAAGATTTTTTAGCAGCACTGTTCATTTTGATGGGGTTTCTGGGCCATTTGAAATTCAACCTTTAGCCAGCCTGCTCATGGGGTATGGTTACAGAATTCATTTTCTGATTTACTACCCCTCCTCCTATATTTTCTTTATTTCCTGATGGCCTCCCATGAGGCTAATTTTTTTCCTTTCTTTTATATTTTCAAGTTTTGTTCTCCCCACAAACGACTCAGTGTTTTTCCTGTTTCTACTGATCACTCATTTGCTTCCTTTCTTTCCTTCCTCAAGAGACAGAGGAAAATAAAAAGCATGGGAGGGGGATTTCCAAATCGTTCCTCTCTAAGTGTTATTAATTACTGTTACAAGGCAGGCGATTCTTAACTAATAACAAAGTTGTAAATTATCCCTGACTTTCAAATATTTGTCAGCTCTGATTGATTTGATTAATATTCCGTTCTTTGAGATAATTTTAGCCACACTTACAATCAGCTCTACTCATGAAGCACTGAGCAGATCATCACCCCTGCACAGGACCCTGTCCCTCTGGTTTTACTTTTCAAGTGAAGTGTTGGTTTTCATCCTGAGGTCCATGATTCTGCCTGCAAAGCAGTGCTGGAAAGGCTCACGGGTAGTTAAACTGCAGAAATTGAGTGGATGGGGTACCTGCGTATGTTCAGTGATTATATGTAATTTTGAAAACATTGTTGGGGAAATTAATTGTATTGAAAGAACCAAAAACTTCATTTCCTAGGTCTCCTAAACATTTTTTCCCCCCAGATTCAAGGCTGAAGGAATGGATGTTTAAAGGATGCCTAATCCCGGGACATTCACCCAAGCTAAGACCTATTTCTCCTTATTCTCCTCCATACCATTTCTAAGAAAGAGCTGGTCTACTCCTAGCTCACCTAATCAGAGATGGGAATTACTGATGGGGAAAAAAGGTGTATGTTGGGAGTGGGGGGCAGAAAAGGTCAAAAGGGCTCCCGAGACAGGAGCACTCTGAAAACCCCACCTTTGGGAAAGGGGGGTTATATTTTCCAAAGGTCTTTTTCCCTTGCACCATCATATCCAGAATGCAATTTTTGAAGCTATCAATACCTGCTGCCTCCAATACCTCTGGAGTTGTAATCTTAATTATATTATTAAGTGAAGTACTGTGCTGTCAAGGAATTGAACATGATTTATGACGTCTGCCTATTAAAGAATCGATTGTGAATATCGCTACCATCATCTGTCAATATTCTTAGGCCGGGGGTATTTCTCGCTCCACGGTTGTTATTTGTAATACCGAAATGATAGACTGCAGGATAAGGCTATTTCTTCTTCGCAGGACTAGCTTTCCAGGTGCGGCGGGGAGTGAGCGTGCGGAGACAGGAAACTCCGCGCGGCCCACCACTTCTCTCACCCAGGGAGAGTTTTAAGTTTTTTTTTTTTTTTCTTAATGTGAAAACCAGTGAATTCTCCTTCGGGCGCGTAGTAGAAGGAAAGCCGGAGTCGTTTTTAGGGAAAGAAATAACCTCTGCAGGTCGATATCAGGAGCGAGCATTTCCGAGCTGCCAGGTGATTTGCAATGAGACCAGAAGCAAAAAAACAGCGACGAGGGAGCCCCTTTATAGGAGAATGGCTGGATGGGGGCTGGTGGGGCGGGCTAGGGCAGATACCCGGGTCGTGGCTATGCCCTTGGACTCGGAGGTGTTCAATTTCTGGGATCAATCAAGGCTCTCTACTACGAGCCACCCCTACCACGACACTTCCACCTGCTCCCGGATGCTCTGCATAGGTGGAGGCGGGTGCGAAACGCGCAGCGGCCGAGCCCGGAGGAGCCTGAGCGCGGAGGCCTTTTGTCTCCAGACAGAGAGCAGCGCCTGCTTTTTTCCACCCTCGCGGGGCACGGCACGGGGTCATCGGCGAGTCTCAGCCCCTGTTTCAGGGGGATGGGAGGGAGAGGCCATGCATGGCGCCAAAGTCCGGTTCCCGGAGAGGCCTCGGAGCGGAGGCTGGAGCACCCGTGCGGGGTGGGGCGTGGAGAGCAGCCCGAGCGCGACCAGGGGGCGGCACGGCCTGCGCCCCGCTCCTGCCCTGGGGCCCGCACCGGGCCGCGAGGGCTGCGGAGGCCCCGGAGCGGGTGCAGTGTCCCCGGCCCCGCGAGGGAGGCGCACCTCGCCTGGAGCAGCGCCGTCGCGCCCTGGGCCTGGGCGGGAGGAGGAAGCGCGGAACACGGGGCCTCGGGCTTGGCTGTGGGCCTGGTCTCGGCGCGCCCAGCACTCGCCCCGACCCTCGCCTGGCCTTCGCCGTCCTCACGGCCCAGTCGATTTGCCTCCAGAGTTCCAGCGGGAACAAATGAGCACATCACTGAAACTGTTGGTATTCCTTTTCCCCGACCAGAGATTTGGGGCCCACACCGTGCGTGGCCACGCGGGGCAGGCCGGATATGGGAAGAGGACCACAGACAGGGAGGGAGGATGCCATGACCCGGCTCCTGGCAGCCCGCAGTGCCCCCTTCTCACCGGGCAGAAAACGGGTTGCGGGGCAGAAACCTCTATCCTCAGCCATGGGATCCCACCTAACTGGCTACCTGCCTGCTCCCTCCCGGCTTCCCTGCTCTGAGGCTTATCCTTGGCCACGATGGTGTGTATCCTCGGCCAAGGGTAGACCTCCCTGGGGGGATGGACACGATGTCTGGTACATAGTAAGCACTCGATAAATGTTAGCTGTGGTTCTTATTATTATGAGGCTCGTCCGGTTTCCTCCGTGAGCATCTCCTCTCTCCTACACATTGATCCCAGATCAACCACAGCATAGCTGCGGTCCCCAAGCCCCCAACACATGCCTAGGTGTCCACCAGCTGCTTCTGCCCCCTCTAAGCCCCAAAGGCACAGCCCTCCACCCCTAACATACGGGGAGAAAACCCGAGGCCCCTGCCCTTCCTCCCCCAGCGTGTTTGTTCAGGCCTGGACCACCGTGAATGGAAGACACTGAGGCCTGAAGCAAGTGTTAGCAGGTTTCTAATGCGCCCTGCCCCGGTCAGCGCCAAGGGAAGGGAATTTCTGTTAAATAAGAACTTCCTGGGAAAGGGGGTGGTGGTTTGTTTTTTAAAAGCAAACAAGAAAAAAGAAAAGACACTTCAGTGTGGGGTTTGGGAGGAGCAGGGGCAGGCCGAGACAGGGGGAGCAATAGTAGCTGGGTCAGAAGCATCGGAATGACACCTTTTTCTTTCAGAAACAAGTTCTTGGGTAAGCCTTTAATCGGCCTAGGCCGAGGGGAATAAGTTGTCAGAGACAGGCCACTAAATATACATAGGACGCCTTGAGGCCGGCATTTATCTTAAGACCTCAAATAAATATCACCCCGCCTTCTAGATTCTTCTTATTATCAGTAATACTCCTAATATTGTCGTTATTGTTTTGCAAACGACGTTTCCGTCCCAGACAGCCCCTGAAGCCTCAGCAGGAGCCACGCCCAGGACGGCGATCACCTGCAGCGCTGGGGCTGGGACTTTGCCCCCATCATCGTCCCTGCCCTCCTCCTCACTCCCCTTAGGCTGATAGATATTCTTGGATGTGGACCCCTTTGAAAAGGACAAATGTCTTGTCAGTACAGACCATCCATCCCCTCTTGCTTTCTAATTGTGTGTCGGAGCGAGGAGGGACCCAGGCGCAGGCCCAGCGGCGAGTGTTACGCGGCCTGCGTTGTACTGTAATCGCCAAAACCTTGGCCTAATTTACAGCTAATAGATCTCGAGCTAGGGAGTCGGGAAGAAATCAGTGGCACAAGGAGCTGATTTAAGCTTTGGAAGGATCGGAAATTAAGGAACTGGAAGGAGGATGTGATTCATATTATTCTCTCCCCCTCCCCCTCCCACACAGGACCAGGCGTCTCCCGGCTCGGCTTTTGGGGATGCAGCCCTTAGCTCTCCGCGGCCTGTGTCCCTGTCGCTCGCTTCCCTCGATCGGGACCACTGTGCGTCTGGGGCGCCCTTCCGTGCGCTCAGACCCCGCGCCCTCCGCCTGGCTTCTCCCAGCCCCCGAGAGGAGGCGCTGGCGCCCGGGTCGGCCTCTGATCCCTCCCAGCCGGCGTCCCGGAGCCCCCATTCACAAAGCCCCGCTTGGAGGAGACGACACACACACACACACACGCACGCACGCACGCACGCACGCACACAGCGAAGAGGGGAGCTTGATCTTGTCTCATTGGTGTCTCGGGCCTGAAAGGAAAATCGTTTGGGTAAA
>NW_020175667.1:3505960-3512486 GCF_003031525.2 Neophocaena asiaeorientalis asiaeorientalis
GCCGCAGCCGGGCCCCGAGCGAGTTCTGCGCGGCGGGCCGGGAGCCCAGGGCTCCCGTGTTCAAAGGGCCGCGGCCCTGAGGGGATGCCCTTCTCGCTGTGCCCCGGGGGGCAGAAGCAGACTGCAGGGCGGTGGGACCGGCCCGGGCCACGGTAGGAACCGCGAAACCTCCCGCTTCCCTAAGTAGAGCTGGTCCCGCGGGAGGGCGCCGGGGAGTTCGGAGCCCGGAGGGACCTTTTCGCCAAGACCAAGCGGAGGCCGACCCCCGGGCCCAAGCTGGGCCTGGGCGGCCCCGGCGGGTACCCTGAGCCCCATCAGGCGTTCCCAGGCAGGTGTGCAAGTGTGTGCATGACCGCGGGCGGGGGCGGTGACCCTCTGCAGGCCGCGTGGCGCTCCGCACACCCCGGGGTGATTACCGGGTCCCCACCTCCCTCCAAACGGGGAGGCTCCTGGAAAAGCCTTTAATCTGATATGAAGCGTTTTCCGAAGTTAGATTCTTTCCGAAAGGAGAGTTCTTCACTTAACTGACTGTAAACATAATGAATAGTTATTAACATGCAAAAAAAAAAAGCAACCTTTGTGGTGTTTAAAAGGTTACTGCTCTCTCCCTAGCTCATACTCTCAAGCGTGGAAAGAACCTTGAAATCTGAAAATATTCTGGTTAGATTATTAGACTTGATTATACGGTGACCCCCCCTTCTTCTAATGAAATTCCTCTCTTCTTTCCTCTCTCTCTCTCTCTCTCTCTCTCTCTCTCTCTCATTCTCTCTCTCTCTCTCGTTCTCGCTCTCTCTTTCTCCTTCTCCCAGTCTCAATCTTGCTCTAATCCAGGAGTCATTAGCAACACCCTCTGGCTACATGTTTTGCATCAGTGAAACATTGTGACATAGTTGTAATACAAACTCTGTCGCCTTGCACTGCATCTTGCGGTAGGAAGTGTAATAGCAATAAAAATCATTTTTCATCTCCAGGCATTATTCGGTGGAAAAAACAAACCCCAGAAAATCTTAATGTGAGAAGTGGAGGGGGTGGAGGAGAGAGAAATGAAGGGAGGGAGAGAAGGAGGGAGGGAGAAAGAGAGAGAAGAAAAACCTTTCCAATTTAGACTGCTCAAAACTAGAGGCACATCGATTCAAGCATATTATTTTCTCTGCTTTCCTCTTCTCTGGTTTTGTCCCTGGTCCCCATGGCTGTCCCTCAGTGGACCCCTGGACCCTCTCAGGAATTGCCTCTTAGTTCCCAGGATGTCTCAGCAACTCCCTTCTCCCCCAGCACAGCATCCCTTTGGGCGAGAAAGCCCCAGGACTCCCAGGGTCTGGGCCACCCCTTCTCAACTGTCTGGGGTAAGGAATCCTTATTCAAATCCTGCTAAGAAATTGGGGCCTCTTTCCTGTATGGTATCTCAGGAGTGTTTCCTAGCCTGATGAAGAAGGGACAAACCACCCGGCAAGTCAACCTGTCTATTTTCCTGGCGGAGCCCTATAATTTCTGAGCAAGGGCTCTCTGAGAGCCTCCTAATCTTCAGTGAGGAGTACTGCCTCCTTTGCCTGCTGGTCCTTTGGGAACTCACCCTGCCAACTCAGGGAGGGCAGAGTTTCAGAGAAATGGTCTCTATGTTGGATTTGCTCAGGCAGGGAAATGCAGGGGCTTACACACCACCACGTGCACACTCCCCACCCCCCCACACCATAGTTCCCAGTTCAGCATTCCATATGGGATACACCGAGTTCCTTTAAACAAAAACAAACTTGCAGTCAAAACTAAATTAGAAAAAGTTTCTGTACCTGCCTGAAAACAAAGAAAACACACAAAGTTTATCAACATAAAGTATACACTCTATTTTTAACAGGAAAAATCTTTTTTGTGTGTGAAAATATTTTACTATAACCCTATCTCTGGGACAGTGCACTTTGAAAACAAATTGAAAAATTCACATATGAGTTAAATTTTCTGTATATTTTTAGCCTTGTGGGTTTAAGAGTAGGGCAAAACTCCTAAGTTACCAACTGGATAAAATAGGGTCAAACTTGCACCTTAGAGAGAAATGCTGTGTGATTTGTAACTCTTGCCGTTCCTGTTTTCACTGGCCCACAGGTGTACAAGTTAGGGGCTGTATTTTGTGGTTATTTTGTCAGCAGAGCCAAGGGCTGCAGGGAACAAGTCCCAGTAGGCTGGCGACTGGCATGGCGCAGCCCCCCGATGTCCGTCTGATCAGAATGAGTGGATTTCGGTGGAACTCGTAATTGGGAAGGGATGACTTCATAAGCACCCGCCTCATGGGAGATATCTGCATTGGCCACAGCTGAGTGGCCCGAAACACACGGCGGCCCGAACCCGTGGCAACCCGTGGCCTCCGAGATGACATCGCTCATTTATTTTATCTTTTCTATGAAAGCAGCATCACAATTTAGACTTGGAGATATTGTACCTATATATTTGTTCCTCTTTCTCCTGTTATTTGCCCTTTATCCCAGTGCAGACATTACGGGATATGTCGGTCACAGATCACGGGTTTTAATTGGTGGGAAGAAGGCCTGCGCGTTTCGGCTTCTCTTAAGGTTTAGATGAAGGAAAAACTCCGGTGACGGTCAAGTCAGGCAGGAGGCTGGGCGGCATGTCCGCGTAATTCCAGTTTCCGCAGCGAGGTGGCGCTCCAGGGTACGGCAGCGCGCCGGGCTGTCCGGCGCCGAGCGCCGCGGCCGCGTTCCCGCAGTGAGGCGGCGGCCACCGAGCATCGTTCACGCCGGCTTCCTTTCGCCTCGGCGTCAAAAGTCGGGGAGCGCTCAGGCCCGCTAGGCCGACCTGTCCTCGGGGTGGGCGAAGGCCCGAGGCCACGACGGGGAAGCTGGCGGCGGCAGGGAACGCGGCGGGACCCAGGCCGGGGCACATTCCGGACGCCTTGGCTCCGGAGAATCTCTGAAGTCCATATTCGCGGTGGGACCCGGGCGGGGCCGGTGCAAGGGTACGGGGCCCGCAAAGCCCGAGGACCGCGCGCGGGGTCAGCCTTGGTCCAGTCGTGGAAGGCCGAACCCAAACACACCGAGGGAGTCGCCCAGCTCCGTCTCCCCGGGCTCGGGAGACTTCGCTTTTTTTTCTCCCCCCCACCTTTTTTTTAAATTAATATAAAATAAAGGAAAGAAAATCTAATGCATTCGTTATTGGTTTGTCCCCAAACTAGGTAGTTTTTCAGTTTGATAGGTTTTTCTTTTTCCTTTCCTTTCCTTCTCGTTCTTTACATTTTTCCCTTTCGTTCCCCCCCCCCCCCGTTTTTCTTTCTTTTCTTTCTTTATTCTTTTTAAAACCTACTTCTGAGAGCTGGTACCTTGTGGGTGGGTGGGTGAGAGAGAGGAAGAGAGAGAGAGAGAGATTAACACCAGCCCTGGAATACCCAGCATTGGGCAAATGGCAGCGAAATTGAAGAAGAAACTATTTTGATTTATTGAACTACTTCCATACATGCGATTTCATTTTCACACAATTGCCTTCCGTGGGTATCTCACAAGCTGTAAGTCAAAGACGACTGGGAGGAAATGCCTTTCACCCTGCCACTCTCAACTTGTGGTTGTTGGGCCCGTTACGACCAGTTTGGAAAAAATGCTAGAAATAATAATACTAATAAATAGTCACGATGAACAGCATTTCCATCCTGCATGAACTTCCTCCTACGTAGCTCTGTGCCTGGATCTCTGGGACCCGGGCCACACGCGCAGCCATTTAGGCTGGGCCCTCTTTTCAACAGTTTGATCCACTGGAGGGCCCTGCCCCGAGAGTTGCCCCCTTACCCGGTGGCTTTGGGTGGCCGGCCTGGGCCCTGGCCGCCACCGGGAAGCTTTCCTGAGGCTGCACCCGGTCGCTGACTTGTCACCAGCTGCACTTCTTCTTTTAGTCCGTACTTTTGGCCACCTCACCTTCCTTGAAGTTTCCTGGTATAAACGCAGGAAATTTCGGCATTAGGAGTCTGCAGAAACTCAGAGGGTCAGGTCCTGAGAAATGTTAACGTGTCGACCAAGGATTATAAACATGATCTAAAAGTCTCTTCCAATTCATTTCTTTAAGTATTTATTTGAGTTAAGCGATGAAAAGTGACAGTTGTGAAATAGACAGCTTTTAAAAGTAATGAAGTCAGATGAGGCTTTAACCTGTCGATTGCTATAAATCAACTTTGAAAAAGACGAATTAAGAATATTACTTGGGCGCCTAACCGCCAGCATTCGCTGTGCGGGCTGCAGACCCTGAAATCTGCTTGTTATTGCCCTGGGAGCAGCGGCCCCTCAAGGCTCTGAGATTGGAGCTTGGCCCTTGGGTGACCGAGCGGTCCTGGGACTTGCGCTGCCTGAACGTGACATTTTGGCAGAGGTGGGTGTCCACTTCCCCTCGGACTTGGGCAGATTTGGGCCACCGCAGTGTGTCTTGGGCAGGTGACCCCAGCGCTCAGCACAGCTGGAAATTCAGAGGGGCCGCCACCCACAGTAAATGCCACGATATAGATGGGCGCTTAGCCCAGCTCCCCGCCCAGCTGAGGGTGCCAACTTCCTCCAGCCGAGCGGAGAAAGACCGGGGCCTGCCTGACCCCCAACCCCCGGCCTGCCTTAACTAACCCTTTGGAAATGGCGGCAGAGGCAGGGAGGAAGGTGAGGAAGAAGAGCAGGAAACTAAATTTCCCAGGGGCCCAGGGATCCTGGGGGTGGGGTGGGGAGGGGAGGGGAGGGAGGTGCTTCGGGTTCTCAGTGACATCAAATGGTCTTATCTACAAGGGAACCCGGAAAAGAAAGGGACCGGGACAGACATCCGGAGGTCTTGTGATGGGGAGAACGATCTTAGTTCTCCACCTGCCCCAGTCAAGGGGTTCAGATATGGCTTCTTAGGAAGGTGAACTGGTGGGGTGTTTTGAAATAAACTGGACACAATTTCTTGGAGATCTTAAGTTCCCCACAACTGCAACTTTAGTCAAAGCCAGGCTTGGGGGGACAGTCCCCTTCCCAGTGACTTCACCCCCAGGTCCCCATCCCACCCCAAGTCTGAAGGAGCATGTCTGGAGCTTCTGGCCCTCTGGGTCAGCTAGGGTCTCTTTCCTCTAACACTTCTCCCAGACGAGGAGGGCACAGAGGTTCCCCCCTTTTCCTTTGCCCCTCTCCGACGTTGCTTCTTGGAGAAGTCGGGCATCCGATATCCTCCCGGGAGAGGCGCCGCTCTGCTGGAGCACCAGCAACAGGTCCTATGCACTTTATCCCCTGAGCCCTCCACCTCTTTCCCTCTCCATCCTCACTTCTTGGGTCAACTGAGAAGAGAGGGTGTACCTCTCTTTTGCTCTGTCCTGGGACCACCGAGCGCAACCCAAGGAAAGTGAGGAGACAGCGCCCGAGTTTGGGGGCAAGTGCCAGGTCACTTGGCTCTTAGAGACGTTCTGTTGCCCCCGCCTTAGCCCTGCTCGGAATTCTGACTCTAGGCTGGAGGCTGTGACTCAGAGGACTGAGGATGAGACCCAGGAGAAAGTGATTGGGAGAGAGAGTGAAGAGGACCACACCCTCCCCAGGGACAGTCACTAGCGACGTGGGGGCAAGTTGGGCTGGTGGCTCCACTCGGCCCATCGTGGCCTGCGACTCCACCTCGCGGCCTGGGGGCCTGCTGCCGACCTCGTGCAGCGTCCTCTCCCCCTTCAGGTCGATTTCCCTTCTCTACAGACCGCGACTGGGGGAAGGAGGCGCCCCACCCGGGCGCACAGGGCTCCCGCACTTCCCGCGCCCAGCCCGCCCTCCGGGTCAGCCGGGCTGGAACCCGGCGGCTGGGACTCCGCCGTCGGCTGCGCGGCCACCACCCTCCGCCCGCCCCGCTGGCGCCGGGGTTCCCAGTGTCCCAGGCTGGGGCATGAGGGGCACAGGGCGCGTCCGGACCCGCTGGGGTGGAGGGTGGAGAGCGGGGACGGCAACTTCCAGTTTCCGGCCGGGCGGAGGGAAACTCGTCGGAGGGGGCAGGTGGAGACTCCTCCTCCACTCCGCCCCGAGGCAGCCGGACGCGGTGAGCAGCGCTTCTCCGCCCGCCCGAGCGTTTCCATAAATCAGGCTGCTGGCAGGCTGCTAATTAGCTCAGGCCGAAAAGAATAGGAAGAGGGAGAGTCCAGTAGCGCTCGGTGGGGTGGGGTGGGAGCTCAGTAGGTGGGAGATCAGAATTTCCCGGGGACCAACAGGAGAGTCCTTGGGGCATGTCAGCAGCCCCCGCGGAGGCCACCGCGGGTCACTCCCTCCGCCCCCCACCCCCAGCCAAGGCCTCCAAGCTGGCCTTCCAGATCACCAATCTCAGGACTTTCACAACTCATCCCCGAATATTTCCTCAAGGAGGGTCAGTAACCTCAAGGCTTTTGGAATAACGGGGTTCTCCCAGGGATGGAGGATGGTGTGGGATAGGATGTTGTAAACCTGTTCTTCCTCGCCCAATGAAAAGGCTAGACGGGTCATTCAAGATTAGAAATAACAGTAAAGTTGGATTATTGATTTCCATGTAAATCCAGAGCAGAGGACGCAGCGAGTGA
>NW_020175667.1:3512513-3514623 GCF_003031525.2 Neophocaena asiaeorientalis asiaeorientalis
GCAGGGGGGGCGGGGCCTCTGCCGGCTGCCTGCCACGGGGCGGCTGGGAGATGCCAAGACCATCAGTAAGGGGCCAGGCGGCGATAGCCCGAGTGGGCAAAGAGGGAACGTGTGTGTATTTTAAAGGAACCAGAGCGGTCTCTGGACTTCCCTGCCTTCGCTCTCCATCCTCTCCTCCACCCCGACACACACACACACACACACACACACACACATAATATAACAGACGCGAAGATAATCCTGCCATCTGGCAAATCCCAAATTTGGCGACCAAGCTCTGAAAGCCACGGCGAAGTGTCATCCCGGGAGTAGATGCCTAGTCCTGCCCGGCTCTCCGGAGCTGGGTTGAGGGCGCTGAGGTCTGCACCTGCACGTGCCCGTACCTCGGCTGGATCCTCCATCCCTGCCCTGACCCCACAGATTTTGTGAAGTTTTCCTTCCTCAGTGGACAGAGGCTCTGGGGATCGGGAATGGGGACGCAGGAATTTTGCCCCCCCCCAGTTCCCACCAATACTGCTTCAATGAGCTAAAACCCAAATTCGGCTTCATTATGTAACACCAAATGTAATTTATAGCTGGGCGGCCAGTCGGCGGCGATTTAGATCATTTGGTGATAAGGATCACACTTATTAGATTTCTTCAAAGCCGATGGGGATTTTCTATCTTTTTTTTTTTTTAAAGGAGGGCATTTGTGCTAAATTGCCCAGTGCTGGTGTGATAACTGTCAAAAGTTTGACATCAAAAGAGCTAATATTATTCAGTTACTAGAGGAGCTGTCTGTCTAAATAAGAATATCTTAATTACTGCATGACAAAGGTAGGAAGGGGTCGGATCTGAAAAGGGGAGAGGCATTCAGCCACTCCTTTTGATGCTCTATCCATATTAGACCAATGTGCCGCTCTTAATCAGGCCTAGTCCAATTTCTTCTCCTCTCCCCGTCGGTCCTCTGAACTTTATAACTATATGTAAACAGGTTGTCAGTGGGGACATAATCTCAGGTTCTTATTAGAAGAAATTTCCATCCTTTCCCGTTCTAGATTAGCAGTGGAGTCCCTCTATCAATGAAGGGACTAAGGTTTCGTGGACAATAATGTGGCAATTGTTGATGGTTTGTGACCCATAAAATGTGGAGGTGACTGTTCTGGCTTTGGTATGTAATTATGCAAAACACTTACCATAAAGGCTTGCCATTCGATCTAATGGCAGTCCCTGCGGTCTATTTCAAAAAGGGAGGGTCTATGTACAGAGAGAGAAAAGTAACATTTGTTTTAACACAGGTTTTATGGGGGGGATGGATAAATACAAACACATCGCAACGCCGCCCAAAGTATTTTTTCGAGTCAAATTAAAATAATTACGAAGGGATTTAATAAGTTAATCATAGCAACACGGCCCATCCAAACACAGAGGGAGGGTCGTTCAGGCTTCAGCCCACCACCTCCCCGACCTGGGACTGGGTTTGTGGGTGGCGATTCACCTCCTGCTCATGCAGGGTGGTGTGCGTCTCTGTCTCAGCTCAGTCCACCTGGGCGACTGGCTAGGATCTAAAGCTCAGTCTGGGGCTGAGATTGGGGGAGGGGTGGGCTAAGTCCCCACCCCCAAATCTTTTCCGCAGAATTATTTGACAGAAGGCATTTTAATAAACCAGTTCTCTCCCAAGAAGCCCTCCCCCACATTCCCTTTGCCTCTAGTGCCCTCAAGCCCCCAGGATTTAGGGGCCCACAGAAAGGCTGGTGGCAGGGGATGCCGGGGCAGGAAGGGGTGCCCGGCTGATTTGGGTAAGATGTCTAAACGCAGCGTCCAAGCTCAGAGACATCAGCTCGGGGGCCGACTTCCAGCAGCTAAAGCAGCACTTTTCCAAGCCACCTGAGGGTTTTTCTTTTTTCTTTTCTTTCTTTCTTTCTTTCTTTTCTTTCTTTCTTTCTTTCTTTCTTTCTTTCTTTCTTTCTTTCTTTCTTTCTTTCTTTCTTTCTTTCCTTTCTTTCTTTCTTTCTTTTCTTTTCTTTCTTTCTTTCATAATAGAAGGAATTAAAAAGGGCTTGAAGGAGGAGAGGTGGAATGAGATGGGAGGGTGGTCACCGGTACCGACTCAGCCCTAGCCAACTGCTAA
>NW_020175667.1:3514784-3515026 GCF_003031525.2 Neophocaena asiaeorientalis asiaeorientalis
TTTCTTTCTTTCTTTCTTTCTTTCTTTCTTTCTTTCTTTCTTTCTTTCTTTCTTTCTTTCTTTCTTTCCTTTCTTTCTTTCTTTCTTTTCTTTTCTTTCTTTCTTTCATAATAGAAGGAATTAAAAAGGGCTTGAAGGAGGAGAGGTGGAATGAGATGGGAGGGTGGTCACCGGTACCGACTCAGCCCTAGCCACCGGCTAAAAAGCAAGCGTTTCTCTGTAATACCACGGGCCCCCACCCT
>NW_020175667.1:3515174-3588428 GCF_003031525.2 Neophocaena asiaeorientalis asiaeorientalis
CGTTGCAGTGTGAGCCCGGCAGAGGCAGGCAACAGGGGATTTTTTCAAGGGGGAAATGATGATTAAAAGAGAGAATCATCTAAATATCAAAGTGACATATGGGGAGACCTGGAAAAAAATATTTAAGCTATTGAAAAGCAAATAAAGAAGCAGGCACTTAGACTGGGAAATTAAATGTTATGTTTAAGATGGTGCTTTTGTGCGGGCTTGAAGATTTCCGATTCATGTACACATAATAAACACTCAGGTTTGTCATCTGGAGGTGCAAATCTGAAAGATATTCCAACAAATGAAGTGCTGGCAGAGAGAGGAATAAAGAGATCGGCGCCTGTCAGGGGTCAGGCAGCCTGAGATTGCTTCTAGAGATCTTTTGAAAATTTCACACGATTGAAGGCTTAGGGGCTTCACTGTGCTTGCATTTCAAACTCAGATCAGTGGGATCACAATCAAAAATAGAGGTCTGGAAAATTTTGATGCAAAGATGGCCACGGGCTGCAGCATTTCGCTCACTAGCTCACTCTCTCTCTCCTTTTTTTTTTTTTCTTTCCAAGACAGACACCCTGACATGGCTGTGATCCTTTGGATGACAGAGTTGTCAGAAAAGAAAGAGAAAATTGCATCTTGTCTCGTAACTCCCTTTCAGTCAAAGGAATTTAGGATCTTATTTCCAATAAGAGAGAAAACTGATTATTTTCTGGCAGGCAAAGGACTCTAGCTCAGAAGAGTTTTGGATTTCATGATTAGTTATTTACTCCTAGACATTTAGTTCTGGGGTCTCCTCTTCATTTATCCAGAGTATTAAGATGATTTCTCATTCAGCTTGTGTTCCTACATTACATTAAAATTTCTTACCACTGTCAATCTTATGCAAGTTCGGGTGGATAAACAAAAGTATATACTTACACATACATATGTATATGCACACACAACTGTAATCGTTAAACCTGGAGACTGGCCTAGCTGCTTCATATTTTGTGGGATTTCGTGCTCACTCATATTTCGTCCACCCCTCAAGATGTCAGCACTTTCTGATTCAAACAGGACACAGGAAAATCAATTGTCTCTGTGATTGATCCATGGCGGGCAGGGGGAGAAAATAAAGGAACTGCGGAGGGTGGGTTCTATGAGAACAGTTCTAAGGAACTCTGAAATGGGACCAGGCTGAGTAGATGCAAAGAAGCTGGTTTGACAGGGCTGTAGAAGACTTTGTGAACAAGCATAAATAATGCCAATTATGCTAAAGTTGGAGTCATCTAAAATCAATTTCTATAGTTGGGCAGATTTTAGGAAGAGAAAAAAAACAAGGACTAATGAATCATCAATTTGCCAATTTTAATTTTTACCTAGCTGTGTTAGATAAACGACAATGTACTTTGGGGAAATAATCTAAATTATAGTTGGGTTTCATTAAGTCTGAGACCAGGATGAGCAGAAATTAGATTCCTGAGAACTTCTCTGAAGTGCATGTATTAAGAGCAGTGATCCCACAGTGGAGGAAGAGACCGGAATAAAGAATGTCTCCTTATCCCTGAATTATGGAGTCAAACCACTTAAGAATGTGTGTTCTTTAACAGGTGGGCAGACAGGGAAAACTGTAAGAGTTGCTCTAACTGGTTTTACAAGTTCAAATCCTTGATTCCTCTAGCTTCTGTCAATTGGAACAGCCGCTGCCAGCGCCTTGGAGTTGGGGAGCAGCGGCAGGACCCGGGAGGCCGCTGGGCTGGTGGGACAGGCCTCAGCTGTGGAAGCTTTCTCTCCTATGCCAGGCCGAGGGGGACAACTTGGCTTCTGGTGCCCCGGATTTAGTGATTACAGAAGGAAGGCGGGGAAAAGTAGACTGCCCCTCAGACCTCACATTTAGAGCCTTAGCAGACACCCAAGTTGCCAGGGCAGAACATCCCACTCTGGAGGTTTAAGGAGGGAGCTGCCCCATGTCTACAGGGCAGCCGCTACCCTCAGATCAGCTTCTCCAATATATATATTTTCCAGACCCACAGTAAAGGAATAGACAGCAGGTCCTAAGTATAACTTTTAAAAACTTGAGCAGAGATGCAGACGAAGGGGAGCCTTCTCTTTGCAAGAGGGCCACCCACTGGGCTCTCAATCTCGCTCTTTCTCTGTCTTCTACGAGGGACCAAGGCTCCCAGCTGGGCTTTAAAAGCGGGGTTTTGCGCAGTGAATACGGTGGGGCCTATCCTGGCTTCCAGGAAAATCGCTTAGAGTGAAAAAGGGCAGGCGGGATAACGGGCAGAAAGCAGGGGAGGCAGGAGGGGATCGTTGGCCGAATGGAAACTGTGCCGCCTCCGAGCCGGAGCCGCGCGCAGGCCCCAGCGGGGAGGGGCACAGCGGGGCGAGGATTCGGCGGAGATCAACGCCACCGTGGGCGCGCCAAGTGCCCGCGATAACCCCTGCGCCAGGCTGGAGAGGGTTCGAGGCTCTTCCGGTGGGACGTGGGAGTTCTTGGGGTAACCTTCCCTGCAGAATGCAGAGCTGGCAGGAGGCTCCATAAAAACAAACAAACAAACAAACAAAAAACATCATGAAGATGTGGTCTTGAGGGCCGCCTGCTTTGCCCACAACAGAGGGGTTTTCTCGGGCCTGAAGGGGAGGTGAAACTCATGCATCTCGGATCCCACCTGGGACCCGCGAGGAATGCCCCTTCTGCAACCTATTAACCAGGAACTCCGGGACGGGGGGTGGAAGAGGGCGACAACTCCAAGTGACAGGCTGCGGGTGACCGCCCGGTCCTCATGTTCTACCATCTCCAGTCCTGGGAGCTGAGGACACGAGTAACCTTCTCGCCGTCCTATTCTCGCCTTGAAAAAAAAAAAAAAAAAAGGGTGAGGTCACAGGGGAGAACGGCAAAGTGGAGGTCAGAGGCTTCAGGGAGCTTGAAAGGAACCCGCGCCTCTAGGTTTTAAAGCATATCTAGCCGAAAACAGCCCAAGCGCCTCTGGCAGCCCATGGGCCAGAGCTCGGTATGTCTAGGACAGCGCGGGCGCCGGGCACTCTGCTCCCGGAGCGTCACGGGCCAACCCCTGGGCTGGGCCCCGCGCGCCTCTGCCTGTCCGGCCTTGAGTCAGGAGACACTGAGTGCACCCCTCTTCGCAGCTGCTGGATCCCTCCGGACAGGGTGGCTGTGGGGGGCGCTGACCAAGGCAGGGAGAGCGCGGGGCTCAGGTGGAGAGCTCCGCGGTGCTGGAGGTTGGGCGCCCACGGCCGGGGCCCCATTCCAACCCCTAAGCCGCGCGCTCTGCCCTCTCCAGGAGTGAGACATGCAAACATTCCCGGGCCTAGCCGAATGCTGGAGAGGGGAAAAATGGAGCGACCAGAGACATCTTCCGGCTGTGTTACCACTGGCGCGGAAAACTGAGCGTTTCCAACGTTGGAAACCTCCCGTGTGCTGGGAGAGGCCGGCCTCGCGGGGCGGCGAGAAAGCAGTCGAATTCCCTCATTGCCATCTTGACCTTTTCTAAAATGATGTTTTTTTTTTTTTAAATTATGAAACTAAGAACTCCAGGCGAGGCAACTCCTTTCTTCCCGTTTTGATACGACATCCACTAAATAAAATCCGCTTTTAAGCCGTTTATACTCTAACTTCAAAGGAACACATGTTAATTTCACCTTTATTTAAATCATTGCCCGGCTGACTTGTGAGGGGTTCTTCCCCTCCTCCAGCCCTCCCTCTAGATTTTAACATATGGAGTACTGTAATGATTCAGCACCGCTCTGAAAAGCAGGCAGCTCTTTTGTTGATATCATTAATTAATATCACTTTTGTTGAGATTGTTAATTTCATGGAACGCTCTTTAAAGTTTAGCCTGAAATGCACGTGCCAGGACACAAATGGCGAGGGTGTCGGTTATCTCCAACGACCTCTAAGTGGCGACACACCAGGAACAGACCCGACGTCTCCCTGTGTCTCCATGGTCTGCTCCTGCAGACAATGCCATGTGGGATTTCGTGGCACAATCTCCTGGTGCCCATGGCTCCTTGATCTAAGCCCAGGCATGAATATTTTTACGCTAAGCACGCCCAGGTGACCACACTCCCAGGTGCTGGGTTTGCCACTTGGGACTAAAACTCTGTTCCTTGAAGGCAAGGGCTGTAGACGTGGAGGGAAACACGGGAAACTTCAGGCGACCTTTTTGACACCACGTCCAGTTTCTAGGATCTCGTGCCAATTTCTCAGTGTGTTTCTGTCCAGATAGACTAAGTTCTTTGGAGTTAATTAACCTGTGGCCCAGCTACGATTAATACAGAGCGAAGAAAAGACGGAAAGAGGGGGAATTAGAAAGAGGAGAGGGAAATAAATAGCGTGCCTTTAGCGGCATTCCTTTATACCGGTCGGCCACAGTTAGTTACCGACTTTCCAGCCGTGAGGACGCTATGCGCCATTTACTGTAATTGAATTGCTGTTATAACACCTTTCAGAGGGACAGCAATGCGTTTCAAAAAAGTTGCGCGCGTGGCCTGCGGCTGCCTGTCCTCCTCCTGCCGTCGCCGGCCGCCCGCCAGGCAGAGCTGCCCCTCGGGGATTGGGGACACAGGGCTCGATGTGCCCCCGGGCGGAGCTGGAGGAACTCGGCCCCTGGTGAATCCAGCCCAGGGCGTCCGTAGCCCGGCAGATACTCTGGGACTCTGGGGATACCGGGGACCCCGAGAGGGCTGGAACCCGAAGCCTAAACTGAATAAGGCATGAGGATAGGACCTGGAATTGCAGAAACTGGGGAAATCAGTATGCGTCGGGGGTAATCTCCGAGCCTCCAAGGCCTCTGCTCTCACTCTTCCATTGGATTTGGATTCTCCGGCGCTGCCCGGGGTGCTTAGACGGCACTACCTTCCCCTCCCCCATCCCCCAGACTTGGCCTGGCCTCTCTGGGGACCTGCTTGCCCTGAGGAAAGAGGAAAGTTTCCTGCCCAGGGCTAGGAACCAGAGGTTGGGGCCGGGTGCTGAGATGCCCTGTCGTGTGTCCCCCCCACCCCCACTCCGACTCTGATAGACCTCCCCAGCCTCGGATTTTGGCCATGCGGGTCCGGGCAAAGCCTCGAAGGCAGCAGGATTCATCACCTCGGTTTCTTGGCAACAGCCTCTGGCTTCCTTCCTTGTCTCCCCTACCCCTCAGCAGTGTCCTTGCTGAGACCTCAGGGCCAGCCAATTCTTTTCTCTGGTACCCCTCACTCCCCGCTGGCCCGCTCTTGGGCTCCACACAGCTTTCTAGGCGCAGAGAGCAAACTTTATTCATATGCGTATCCCTCCCAGCCCCAGGGCAGCCAAGGTCTCCCAGCCTTCAGCGCAGCCTTTGGCTTGGTCTCCAGGAGAGTAGCAGGTTGAGAGAGAGAAGTGTATGTGAGTGTGTGTGTGTAGGGGGAGTGCAAGGGGATCTCCCCACCCTACCGCCCCGAGTAAGATCTCTATGGCTAGTTTAAAGAGGCTAGGAAAAGAGAAAGGTGAAAACTAGAGGCTAGACTGTGTTTCACAGACCCTGGGAGGTGAGCAGAGTACTTCTGGGACCAGAGCACTCGGGGGCGAGAATAACCCGCGGATCTGAGCATCCTCAGAGTCATCTACGCAGGTCAGCCAGGGAAGCTGAGGCACCGGTGGCCACGCCGGGCTCACCGCCCAGCGCCGTGCGGGGCGAGGATCAGCGAGGCTCGAAAGAACTGTCCAAGGGGGATTGGGACGGAAACCAGAGGGCAGAACAGGGTAGAAGGAGCAACTGCTCGAGGGGAGAAGGAATGCCCTGGGGTTTGGCCCTCAGCGACAGAGTGGGGAAGCCTTATGGCCTTAGTTTGGGGTACACCTAACCGGTGTGTGTGTGTGTGTGTGTGTGTGTGTGTGTGTGTGTGTGTGTCCCTGCATACACGAGGTGGTGGTGGTGAGAGGGAGACGCTGGGGGGGCAGGGGGAAGGGGTGGCTTGGCATGCACGCACATCAGTGTGACTCCAGTTGACCTTGTCTTTTCCAGGGGACTCTCTAGCTTCCTCCGGGGCTTGCTAGACATAAAGTTTTCTTCGGAACCAAAAAATCTATTGTTCTCGGAGGCATCCAGCAATGAGAGCAAGCATGTGCTCTGCGGCCCTGAGAGCTGGGGTGCATTCACCCCTTCCCCCACCCACACACAACACCTCGCTGCCTACGTCTGCTTTTCTGCAAAACCAAGTTCTTTGCCTTTCCGGTGTGGCCAGGAGATGGGATGGGGAGGATACCTTGCCCTTGGTCTCCCGTGGCCTCCTGAACAGTTAGGGGTGGAGTTGGGGAGGGCGATACAATCTGCAAGAACTCGGCAAAGTGACTTTAATGGGGAGGCCTTGGGAATGTTGGGGGTAAATTGCCTCAGTTGAGAACAGGAGAAAAAAGCAGGTCCCATCCGCCGGTATCTGGACCCAGTTTTCTTTGCCGGGAACCGAGGGCTCTTCGGTTTGCGCTTCGGAGTCTTGGAGACAGAACAGGTTCGCACCTGCCTCGCTCCGCTTCTTGGCGAGGGCGAGGAGGTCGCCCCAGGGAGACAGGACTACAGAGCGCGTTAAGGAGTCAAGGGCAAAACCTCATTCCGCTCACCCAGGGTTAGTAGCAAGGCTTGAGGTGTGGTGGTCTGGCTGGTGTGAGACTCCCCTTCTCTTGGCACTGCAGCCAAGGTTGGACTTGTGAGCGACTCGGCTCCCGTTCTATTGCTGGGCTCCATGTACTCCCGCAGCCCTGACAAAATCCATATCCTTGCAGTTTTGACGTTCCCATTCCCAGACCTTGCTCAGGGGTGATTTTCGCCGGGTATTAACCTTTGCGCAACAAAGTTGATTGCCAACAGCTAGAAAGATTCTTTAGGAAAAGACATGGACAGAAATAGAAATAAGAGGACTGAAGTGAGCCATGAGCCCTGCACGAGGCTAAGAACCTTACTGCGTTATCTCTTTACATCCTCACAACGCTTCCCCCCCTCCCCCCACCGCCAGACATAGGTGCTACCCTTTTCTCCTTTTTGCTGCTGAAGTAGCTGAGCTTCAAGGAAGTTAAGAACCCTTACTAAGTTTAGCCAGCTAGCAACAGGCCAGGCCTGGATGGAACCAGGCCAACTTTTCTGGAAGCCTGCTTCCATCCCAGACTGGACTCAGGAGAGAAACCTGCTCACTTGGAGGGCTAAATGGAACTTCTCTCTGGGACAAAGTGGTGCTTTTCCCTGGAGATCTGTCCCAGCCCGTAGGGAGCCAGGAAAGGGTTTTCTAGCAGGCACCGGCCAGTGGACCACTCAGTTGAGAAGTAGCAAGCGAATGGGCCAGCAATTCCCCTCCGCGGCACAGCCTGCTGCTTCCAGGGCTGGGAGTCAGTATGACCCTGCATTTCCTGTATTTCAGAAATGAACCAGAGGTGAGGGCTTCCCTGGTGGCGCAGTGGTTGGGAGTCTGCCTGCCAATGCAGGGGATATGGGTTCAAGACCTGGTCTGGGAAGATCCCACATGCCGCGGAGCAACTAAGCCCATGCGCCACAACTACTGAGCCTGTGCTCTAGAGTCTGCGAGCCACAACTACTGAGCCCACGTGCCACATCTACTGAAGCCGGCGCGCTCTAGAGCCCGTGCTCAGCAACAGGAGAAGCCACTGCAATGAAAAGCCCACGCACTGCCACGAAGAGTGACCCCTGCTCGCTGCATCTAGAAAAAGCCCGCGCACAGCAACAAAGACCCAACAGCCAAAAATAGTAAATAAATAAATTTATCAAAAAAAAAAAAAAAAGAAATGAACCAGAGATGCTTACTGTGTCATGTGTCCCCCACAAAAGAAGCATGGGATAATTATTCCTTTTTAAGAGCCCATTAAAAGAGCACTTCGATTTGTAAGGGGGGTGGGGGAGAGGGAGAAAGGAAAGAAAGCACCTGTGACACTGGGGCATATTTATCCTGGAAGATGAGCACAGACTGGCAGCGGCAAACAGTGAGATTTGCCGCAACAGAATAAACAGTTCCATTTCAAACATTCTGACATGCTTCCTGTTCTGATGCGGGGAGTTGCTGATGCAAACACAGTCAAGAGAACTTCCCTTTAACTAAGAAGTCCCATTCCCCACAGGACCATAGGAAAATGTTCTCAGGGTAGAGCAGACAGTCATCCATTTACATCACCAGAAGTACCTGTTTGCAGGTGCTAAGGGACGCAAGGAGGGCATCTCCCTGCTTTTTCCTTTTAATCTATTTCCATGGTCTTTTCATGGAGTTCATGAGGAATCAAACCTTAGCACTGCTTTTTTTTTTCAACTAGGAAAGCAGATTATGCCTTAAGCATAACCGCAGCAGACTTATGTCGTAGTGATGATAGAGAATCATTAATTTTCCTACCAAATTGGTGTGGGTAGTATTTGACCTAACCTTTTTTCTTTTCTTTTTTAGTTTTTCTTTTTTTCAATTTTCTCATGAGGGTGAAGTGAATTTAAGAAAAAACTCTCCTTAGAATCTCTGTTTATCTCTGTCTCTCTCTCTTTCAATATACATATACATGTTACATCTCCATGAGTCTATGCATCTAATAGTTTTAAGGCTGATGTGGGGAAAAAAAAAATCAGTGTACCTAGTTAGCCATTTTTTAAAACTTCAAAACACCGGAATGACAGATAGTATTCAAGTCTTCAACTCATAGGAAGGAACCACCTGTGTGTGTTACTCATTTGGAAGGAGGTGGTCTGTTTGGGTCAGCCAGTTCTAGGCGAATATTATGTCAAGATCAGCTGCGCCTACCTGGTGACACCCCAAACCTATTCTGCATTTAGAGCTTCCTAGCTTGGGAAGTGGGTCATGCATTTTGGGAAGAGGTGGAAGCGTGGGTGAGGCTGTGGGTATAGCATGGAGAATACAGGAATCTAGTAAGAGGGGGAAGAGTGATTATATTCTTGCTCTCCATGGAAACTTTCTCACTTGTGCATTTATCTAACACCCACTTATTGAGTAGGTAGGATGTTCCCAGCATGGTACAAGGCACTTGTGGATACAAAGATTAGTAAGTCATGGGCCCTGGCCTCTAAGAGTTTTTACGTTTGTGGGAGAGAGGCAAGCAAACATGACATAATACTCTCTGATAACGGGTACAAGGAACTTTGGAAGCTTGAAAGAGGGTGGTTCTTTCTGCCTCAGAGAACTGCTTGGGAAAGATGTCAGAGTGAAGGTGATTTGATCTGGGACTCAGAAGGTGTGGGAGGTGGGGCAGAGTAAGGTGGAGAGGAGAGAGAAATGGGAACTCCAGCTGGAAGGGGCACAGAGTAAAGGTAGGGAAGGTCAGACCAGGTTCTTATGCCTCTGGGGGGACAATCAAGTTCATTGTTCCCTGGATTATTGGGGCTTGTGTAAAGAAGACGGAGGCTACTCACATAGTTCTTTTTTTTTTACATCTTTATTGGAGTATAATTGCTTTACAATGGTGTGTTAGTTTCTGCTTTATAACAAACTGAAAGAATGTATTCTTAACTTTGCACGAGTGCCAGAAGTATAGGTATCATTGGCTTCCTCTTCAGTGCTTATGCTTCTCTCAGAACAGATGAAACCTGCTGTTTTGGTTAGTGCTATGCGTCTCTCTCTCTCCCTTGGGGCTGGAAGCCCCTCGGAGGCTGAGAATAGAACTGTATCATTTATGTTCCCAGTTCCTGGCACAGTGCCAGGCACATAATAAGAGCTCAGTCCATTCTCAATGAATGAGTGCTGCAAGTGTAAGAATGTTGGCTTTTAGTTTGTGTTCATGATTGTTAGAGAATATCTTTTTATGTCTATCATTTTGGGTTTTTAATTGTGATTGCATAGAGTCATCACAGTTACAACTAGTTCTGATCAAATCTAGTTTTTATTCATGGTGGGACTAGCCTGTTTAAGTGAAAGGCATGAGCACAATAGTTTTTAAACTGTATCCCCTGCCTTGACCTTGGGCAGTCACCTCCAAGACACTCAAGAGCCACAAGTTTGAAAACCATCATACTAGAGGCTTCAAATCAATGTTGTCCAATTTGCTGCTCTAGTTATTCTAAGCATGAGTGTTAGGCTTAACTGTGCTTCCTATTGTAGTCTTCCTACCATTCAGAGCCATAGTAAAATTTCATACAACCAAAACTCACTTTTTGCATACGTTTTGCTGTTGTTGTCGTCATTTTATGTATAATTTAGACATTGGCCAAGATACTTTCTTAGTTGGACTAAAGTGAGGTTAAGAAGATACCTTCTTCTTCCTAAGACTTCTATGTAACTTTTGGATGACCTAAGGAATGGCAATAATCTGGGTTCTTAAAAGTCAGTATCTTATGGCCACTTACCCAGGGAGAGGACAAGATCTATGTCGGAAGAGGGATTAATCTAAGATGTTTTGATGCCCTTCTTTTGCACCGCTGCTCTGTGTTAACATTTTCCAACATAGGCACCAATTAGATCTTGGAAACAAGCATGAAGAAAAGCATAAAATGAGATCAAATCATGATCAGCTCCCTCTGAATTCTACCTTATGTTTTAGCAAGTCTATTGGCTCCTTGGCTTGGAGTAATTTCAAATTCCCACTGGCTTAGTGACAAGATATCTTCTCATTCTTTTCTAAAAACACTATTCCTTAAAAAACAATTCCTGCCCACCACCTTCTCTCTCTTGTGAATTCTCTTTTTAGAATTCAAATTGCAAAGAATTTCAGAAGTGAAATAGAATACATTTTTGAGCTCTGTGTTCATTGTTGGTCCTAGCTCTAGGGAGCAGTAGAATTTTTCAGTAAAGAAGTTTATGGTTTTTGTTTACTTTGAGTTGAGGAGGCCATGTTAACCTTGATAATTATCTCAGAGATGCTGTGTCTTGGTATCCAGACAGTTGAGGTACTGTACAAGTATCATCCAGCCATGAGTAAAAGACTCAAAAAAAGGCAAAACTTTGAGGGCTGTGGGCCTCTTGAGGCAAGGACAGAGTCAAACTCTTCTATAGCAATATCAAAATATGATTTCCAGAGAGCCCATGATGAGATATTCAAATGGAATTGGATGATACAAATGCAAAAGATGGAGAATCCAGCTTTAGGTCAATTGCCAACCCTACTGCAGTCTAGTGGCTCTGTGAAGACTATAAAAAGTAGAGACTTCACTTTTGGGATTCTGATAGGAAACCAATATAGTAAGCTCTCCAATCTTGGAGAATTGTACTCATGCCCACATGCCTACACCTAGTGATCTTGAAGCAGGGTTTCAGTTCCCGGCCAGTGATTGAGGTCGGATCCCAGCGGTGAGAGCACCGAATCCTAACCACTAGACCAGTGGTCAGTGACAAGGCTCTGGCCCTACGACTTTGCAGAAAAAGAATTCCCACAAAGACAGAAAGTAATGAAACAAGTTACATATTTATTAAGAGAAAAAAAGAGTACAGTATGTGTGGATAGACACATGGGCAGGCTCAGAGAGAGTGGCGCCCTCGTGGCACTTTAAATCACTTATATGGTGCATTTCTTCTGAGTTTCCTTTGGCCAATCATTTTAATTTGCCTGGTTCAAAGTCTATACTTGGTATATCTTGGGAACTTCCCATGTGTGCATGCGCATCTCTTAACCAAGATGGATCCTACTGAAGAGGCCTATGGGTAGACTTAGCCACTTAGCATCACTCCCCTTTTGACTTCCAAGGAGCCTTTCTGCGCATGTGTAGTTGGGGGTGTCTCCTGACTTCGAGAATGAGGGATATGTGGCCTTTTATCTTCTATTTGGGCAGGGCCCAGCCTCCTCTTTCAATTGTCATGTTATTCTGGTCTTGGAGTATTGGTCCATAGTGAATGAACTCCAACTGTTTGCCCCAGGGGCCCATCTATCTCCTGCTTCACTAGGAATCTAAATATTATTACAACTAATGTATCAATTTATTATTCTCAATGCATATATTTCTAAGAAATATTAAGAAAGGAAATTATAAATTGATAGATTAAAAAGATAAAAATTATTTGAATTTAAAACTTGGGATGCTAGTACATTTTCTTTTGTTTAAAGTACAGCTGCCTCAAATGAACCTATCTATGAAACAGACATAGGCTCACAGACATAGAGAACAGACTTGTGGTTGCCAAGGGGAGAGTCAGGGGTGGAGGGACTAGGGGTTTGGGATTAGTAGATGAAAACTATTAGAATGGTCCTACTGTGTAGCACAGGAAACTATATTCAATATCCTGGGATAAACCATAATGGAAAAGAATATAAAAAAGAAAATATATATGTGTATAACTGAGTCACTTTGCTGTACAGCAGAAATTAATGCAACACTGTAAATCAACTATACTTCAATAAAATAAATTAAAAAAATAATAAAGCATGGTTGCCTGTGCCATCTTTACTCACTCGAGATGGCCTGTAATAATCTTCCACGGTAGCCAATGAAAAAATTCTTCCTATGTTGCCAATTTAGTGAGCATAAATTACTGGGAACTTTATATGGAATAAATTATGTTCTTAAGCCTTCTCAGATGTGCAGCCAATAGAGATTTTAAAGCAGAAAACAAAATGCAAAATTTAACTTGAAGGGGTATTTATTGTGTTTGGAACTCTCTCTGGAGTTGTTTCCTCTCTACCTCTGTGAGGGAATTACAGGGGGTACCTTCCAACCTGAGGCTTTCTTAGCCACACGAGGCTCTTCAGAAACCTGCACGTGTTTTGCTTCTTAGATTTAAATAAAGTGACAAGGAATATTGCAATGTTGATGTGACAACGGGCCCGAGGAGAAAAAGGAAGAACTCCATTTGAGTCACAGACAGGACAAACAGGGAAGGTGTCACTGACCCCAAATGTGCCATTACCCGACTTACATGCTTTAGTTGAGAACCCTGTGCTACCATCTTTTTTTGTACAACCATTGTAAGTGCAACTCATGGGTACTCATAAATGCAAGGTAAGCTTAATTGATTTGCAACTTTCCACATTGCTGTTGATGAAGTGGTGCTTTGGCTGTTGAAAGGTGAGGGGAACTTGATTTCAACGTGGAGATGAGATGCTGCATTCTCTAAACTGACAGATGGAAATTCTGCTTCAGAATTCATTATTTGATGTGAAAGACAATGGTGAAAATTTGAATCTTCAAAAGAGTGCAATGGGTCAAAATACAGTCAGACCATTAAAAGTTAAATGAATTGCAACGTGGGAAATCATTGGGAAATGCGTTTAGGTGGCAGCTTCTGGGTTCCCTGATAATGTTTTTGATAGCCTTTTCCATGTCATCTTAAGTTTTCCTCATTCTCTTTGAGCTACTATGGTGTCTAACTAGAACTCTGGGTCTACAGAATACCTGACACATGAATGGAAAATGACATCCTCATCTAAAGATACAAAATATCGTGATGAGGGGTTGATGCTTTCTGGGTCTCCTATGGGGAGGTCAAAACTACATGGCTATATCTAGTTTACTAACAGAAAATTAAGTTACAAAATGGCACGTGTTAATTGTAATAAGCCGAGCAATTAAAGTGCATGAAAATTTTTTTTAACAGTTTCCTTTCTAATTAACTCTCCTTCATGGTTTTCAGATTGTATACGTGGCTTCTCTGATGCTCCTCTCTTTAAGGGGTGGAGTCTAATTCCCAGAAATGACATAGAACTACGTTGGAGACTGGGTGATAAAAAGCAATTGTGGCTTCTGATTTAGGTGCAGGCTCTCTTTTTCTCTCTCTTGGACCTCTGGCTCTGGGAAGCCTTACAGAAAAGTCCACATGGCAAGGAACTGAAGTCTCTGCCAAGAACCAGTGAGGAATGGAGGTCTGCCAATAAGAGCGAACTTGGAACCAGATTTTGCAGCCCAGTCAGTATTAAGATGACCTCAGCTCCAGCCTATAACTTGACTGCAACCTCACAAGAGATCCAGAAGCAAAAGCATTTACTAAGCTGTTCTCAGATTCCTGAGCCTCAGAAACTGTGAGATCACAAGTGTTTGTTGTTTTTTTTTTTTTTTTTTTTTTTGCGGTACGCGGGCCTCTCACTGTTGTGGCCTCTCCCGCTGCGGAGCACAGGCTCCGGACGCACAGGCTCAGCAGCCATGGCTCACGGGCCCAGCCGCTCCGCGGCACGTGGGATCTTCCCGGACCGGGGCACGAACCCGTGTCCCCTACATCGGCAGGCGGACTCTCAACCACTGCGCCACCAGGGAAGCCCCGTGTTTGTTGTTTTAACTTGCCAAGTTTAGGGTTAATTTTATACAACACTAGATAACTTGTACATCACTAAGAAGTAACTTGCACAGTGTCTGGCATTGGCTAGAAGCCTAATAAATATTTGTTGAGTGAATGAATTAAAATGAATAAATGAAAAGTTTAATTTATGTCCTTCCATATCATTCCATTTTTTTTTATAACCTTTTAAAAACTAGCTTCACAGAAGAGTGCTTCTGGGAGAGGATCTCTTTAATTATTAAAAGTTCTGTCATGCAACAAATATTTATTGCTGTTATTTTTGTCCATGAACCACTCTTCCACTGTGAAATACTTGTGAGCCCATTTGAGCATCTGCCAAGCTTTCATAAAGAAGTAGTTATGGAAGCTCTCTCTGTTTAAAGAAGTTAAAAACCATATTTGGGGCTAGGTAGACACAACTGACCAAGAAAAGTGAAGGATCAGTGGAAGGACAGAAGTAGTTTCTACACTGACATACTCAAAGTATTCATAGGTGAGAATGAGACCAATCACTGAACTGAGGGATATAAATAGTGACAAACATTCAACAGTGAATGTGAACAGCGTGGGGGAATGTGTCTCTCTCATTCTCTTTGTGGTGTGACATGTGGCTGGAGCTGGCTTTTGGGTCAGATAATCTGGCTCAGAATCCCCCCTCTTTCACTTACAAACTGTGAGAACTTAAGGAACTCATTGAATCCTTTGAAGCCTCTTTTTCTTCATCTACACATTAAGCAAGCAGATAGTATGATACAGGATTTTTAAACAGATAAGGCGTGTAAAAGGTTTAGGCTATTCCCTGGCTAAATTTTTGAAGTAATGCACTTCAAAAATTGTTAGTTCCTTTTCTTAAGGCGAGTTGTCATGTTTTCTACATGATTAGACCACTTTCCTGCTCACGTGAACCTCCCTGTCAATACCCATGTGCAAGATGTTGAGATTGTCTGGAAATCTGGAGTCAAGGAGAATAATTAGAACACGGTTGGACTCCTCTGCTACCCTAGGAGGAGCCTAGTAAGAAGAAATAAAGGTAGCATGGACACATTTACAGTCTTTAAGGCTGGACTCTGGAGAAGATGCTGAATACTCATGCTACTGTTCTTTCTATCCCATGCGGCTTTCTGTAGGTGTTGTTCTAACTTTTGACTGGTCTTTCAAAGAGACCAAATGCATTTAGAGGCTCCTCTTGCACCATTAAGGTAGCCTTGATGGCTGGTTCTGCCTGCATACCTCTAAGCTGCAATTCTGAGGTTTGAGCTACCTGGGCCATTGCAGAGGTAGTTCAGCCGGAAGATTTCAAGGCTGTGGAGTGACAGACAAGTCAAGGAGTGGTTCTCTCACTCATCACTTGGCTGCTTCACCTTGACTTGGCCATACTTGAAATTGTATATCCCTTCATATTCTCTTGTTCATCCTTCTCACTTGGCCAGTTTCTTCTTCTACTCTCACCCATCCCCATAATCTCCCTCATTTTCCCCCTCTCTCTTTCCCTTCTATCCACCTCCCACTCACAGTGAGGTAGGAGAGAAGAAAACCAGGAGTGAGACTGGAGTCATTCTGGTTCCTTCCTTTCCTTTCTTCTCCTTACTCATGCTGTGTTCTTCTGCTGCAGAGGCACTTTGGAATTTGTCAAGCAAGTGAGTTTCTGGGTAGATCCCAGTTATATTTTAGATAGAAATCTAGGGCTATGTGAGGGTCAATTAAACATATTTAAGACTCTTAGGACAGTGGACAAAATGATATTTCTCATTGGGCTTACTCCTTGGCTAGAAACACACCATTATTCCTATTCTCAACTTTTTTTTTTTTTTTTTTTTTTTGGTTTTAGACCTCTCGCTGTTGTGGCCTCTCCCGTTGCAGAGCACAGGCTCCGGACGCGCAGGCTCAGCGGCCATGGTTCATGGGCCCAGCCGCTCCGCGGCATGTGGGATCTTCCCGGACCGGGGCACGAACCCACGTCCCCTGCATCGGCAGGCGGACTCTCAACCACTGCGCCACCAGGGAAGCCCTATTCTCAACTTTTTAGTATTTTCCTTGAATGGGTCTTCTGACCTTCTGGCCAACAAAACAAAACAAAACAAAACAAAACATGAATACATAAAATTTACCATTCATCAACCAGTTTGAACATATTCCTTTATTACGAGAGTAAAAATATAATGAGCAGAGCCAGGAATATGAAGTTATTTATTAGATTTATTAAAATATCTCATTATTCAAGCACTTTAGGACACATCTGCAAATAAATATGACCAACAATTAAATGTAACATTAATTATATTAAACCTACATTTCTATTCTGTTCACTTTTACATTAACATGTGTCTTTCATGTTTGACTTCCATTCTTTTTTGATATTTAGTAAGATAAAACACATCTTTTAATTTTTTTTTTTTTAAAGTCCTGGTGGGAGGAATTGGAAGATATAGTCAAGACAATTCTGTAGCATGCCCCTTCCTGGGGGTAGAGAAACTCCATTGAGCATCTCCTTATCTCTATCTGTCCTTGCAACTTAAAAAGAAAAATATCCTAGAAGTTCTGGGGGGTTCATAGCTTCTTTTTGCTCTAAATCCATTATTTCGGCATAGAAAGCAAACATATATGCATGGCAATTGTAGCAGTGAGAGTTGAGAGAAAATTTGGAAATTATTTTATTAGTCAGGATAAGCTAGGTTCTGCAGCTGTAACAAATTAGCACTAAAGTATTAGTGGTTTAACTGAACAAAGGCTTATTTCAGTTGCATGTTGGCAAGGGGATTCTATGCCATGTACCTACTCAGAGGCCCAAGATGATGGAGGCTCTGCCATCTATAATCTTGAATTAATGGCATCCTCTGTGGCCATAGCAGGGGAAGAGAGTACTGGAAGTTCTCATGACCAGAAGTAACATGTAATCTTTCTTCTCATATCCTATTGACCAGAGCTAGTCACCTGGCAAAGCATAACTACAAGGAATGTGGGAAATATAGTCTTCTATGTGTTTGGAAGGGAAAGGAAAGCCAGATATTGGTGAGTGCGTGATGTTTACCACATTACATAATTCAATCCCTTCAAGAAAACCAAGGACTAGAAGGGGCTTTGTCCTAGGTCACAAAATAAGCTAGTGGCAGAGTCAATACTAGAACTCAGCTCTTTTGATATCAAGTATTATTTCTGCTGTTATTTTGACAGTAGTTAACTCTTTCCTCTATGGAAATTAACGACACAAGAATATTGCAGAGCTACAGAATATGTAGAATAAATCGTCAAGTGTGAATGAAGAATGATGACCTTGCTGTGATTTTAAATTATCTTTTTCTATCCTACCTCGGGCAAAGTTTATTTTCTGGTTGTGGCTTAAAGGATTTCCAGGTCATATCTTCTAGTACCATGATGAAGGGAGTTTTCCCTCTCTTACTCAAGCAAATGCGAGTTTTTTACACTAGAAGTAGTAACGATATCCTGCATGTATTGATACTTAGACACAAACTTCTCAAATCATTGTCAAGCATCTTTTCTCATGTGTTTTACACATAATGTACCAGAAATAAAGAGGCTGGGTGTCACTGACTTAATTTTACATATACCCAGGGCAATGACATGATATGCCCAAGCTCACATAGCCCGTTAATGGTGACCTTGGGACTAAAATTCAGAGCTTTGATTTTCAAAACCAGTACTAGAGCACAAGCTAGTTTGCTTCCATTTTTTCCTGGCATTGTGGATTTCCTGGTGTGAAAGAAATAATTAGGTTACTTTCTCCAAGCTTCAACAGCTTTTCAGTGGCAGAATGAGTAGCCTAATTTGACTCTTAACCTAGGATGCTTTTGCTAGATTCTTATGTTGAAAAAAATACAACACATGTTGACATCTGGAAGGTGTTACATTGAGCCTCAACTTATATCTCCAGTGCTCTTTTGAAATACAAAAAAATTTTTGGGTCCTTTTGGTTTCCTTAGCTGGGAATAATAATTATAACTAAGACACATGTTTAAAAGAGTGCCTCTTGGGCTTCCCTGGTGGCGCAGTGGTTGAGAGTCCGCCTGCCAATGCAGGGGACGCGGGTTCGTGCCCCGGTCCGGGAGGATCCCACATGCTGCAGAGTGGCTGGGCCCGTGAGCCATGGCCTCTGAGCCTGCACGTCCGGAGCCTGTGCTCCGCAACGGGAGAGGCCACAACAGTGAGAGGCCTCTTATATTGCATGTGCTTTATGCATGTTTGCTCTTACTATTACTCAATATTCTGGAATAATCAAGAAAAGAGGAGGAAAATGAAACAAAAGGAGTAAATCCAGCTCTACAAATTCTCTTTCTATATCTACTTTCTATTCCTGAGAAGCCATCAGAGTACTGATAGACAATATATGTAATACACAGAAACTTTGCACAACTGATACATCTCCTTGGGTTAGTGAGGTTGCTTTCTGTTGCAACTATTAGAACCTGAGTAGAAGCTGGCTTGATCAAAAAAGAATGTATTATTTAAAGCAGTGGAAAAGAACAGGGAAGAGCTAAATGTGTAAATAAGCCCCTAGGAAATTATTTTTTTATCTTTTGGCTCTGCTTTTCTTTGTGTTGGCTTCATTCTCAAGTGGATTCTCTTCAAGTGGCAGCAAAGATGGCTGCTAGTAACTCAAAGATTATAGCTTCATAGTTTAGGTTTTTTTCTCAGTAGTTGCATCAAACATTTCAGGGTTAGCATCCATAGGTCTTGATTGGGTCACATGCCCAGGCCTGGAAACATCACCATCATTTTGATTGGTCAGGCCTCAGTTACCTGCCAACTGCTGGGCCCAATGGGTGGAGTCAGCTCTATTTAAACCTTAAGGACTGAGAATATAGAAAGGGGGTGGTATCTTAACAGAAAATCAAGCTTTTATTACATAAAGAGGGAATGGATGCTGGGCAGAGAAGAATTACAGATATCTATTATAGTACTCAACTATATACTTGAGTACTCAACAAATGCAGGAGAGAAAATAGATTATTATAGGCAAGGGTGTTATGTATGTTGAAAACAAAGAGAGTTAGGATGTTAAGGACAGGTGGAAAAATCTGATAGATGAAATTGGATCTCAAGTTACCTTCCTCGCTTTAACACAACATTTTCCCAGAGCTTTGCACACGTAATAGAGGTAGATAACATCTTTTACATTTTCATTTCTTATAGAAAAATGTACTGGGGGGAAGGTGTATAGGCTATAAAACAAGATTTTAAAACCTTGCAAATGATCAGTTTTCTCCAAGTAAATAAACATGGAGATGCTGGTCTATTCTTTAGATAAGATCACTTTTCAATCCCCAGTAAATCCCTGTTATTCAAATGGCTTTACCTTTGCTTAATTTGTAAGCAGTGCTGGTCCAAAGCACAACTGCATTCAGAAGAGGAACCTTGTTTTTGATATTCTAATTTTCTATAGATGCCAATTACTGTTTCCTCAAGTCTGGAGTGCAGTTATGGGACAGCCACTTCCTTCTTCAAATCACATCTATTTATCTGTGTGGGCGAAGTCCATCATTTTCATCCATTTATCATATCTGGTCCAGCATTTTCATCCATTCATCATATCCATTTACCATATCAACCATCATATATAAAATATTCCCTAAATACCAATTAAATTCATGCAGATCCATCAGCAGATTATGCTTGTAAATAAACCCTGCCAACTGATATTTGTATAGCACATTCCTGCTTCCTAAGTTCCTGCATGTAAACCATCTCACCTGATCGTCATGGGAACTTTGGAAGTCAGGTAGGGCAGATAAGAATATTATTACTCTCCTATCAAAAATGATGAAGCAGAGATGGAGTGATCTACTCAAACGGGTAACTAATGTGAGTTTTTGGAGTCCAGACCTCAGGTTTTTCCAACTACATCCTGTTACCTGAGTTTGGGTGAGGGCTGTAGCATAGGCTAGAATGTAAGAGGAAAAACTCAGGAATGAATGAACAAGCGTTTGAATACTGACTGCTGATTGTTAGTTGTATGACCTTGGGCAAATTTCTTAATCATTTAACCTCTTTTGCGGTCTGCGGGCCTCTCACTGCTGCGGCCTCTCCCGTTGCAGAGCACAGGCTCCGGACGCGCAGGCTCAGCGGCCATGGCTCACGCACGGGCCCAGCCACTCCGCGGCATGTAGGATCCTCCCGGACCGGGGCACGAACCCGCGTCCCCTGCATTGGGAGGCGGACTCTCAACCACTGCGCCACCAGGGAAGCCCTCAACTGTATTGTTTTAATCATTCCGTACCTCATAGGAATCTTGTGATGATCAAATGAAATAATTCACGGACAATGCTTAGTAAAAACTCTGAATGTAGACCGTGCTTCAATAGTCTAGATATTGTTGTTATCATATATCTCTAAATGCATATGTAACCTGCATTCACAAAGAGAAATAAAGAACTGAATCATTCATCTGGATTGTTCCATGCTTCTGCCTCTATTAACTGCATTTTTCAGGTATGAGTAAAATGCGAGAGTGAATTGCCTGAATCAGTCTTTTACCTCACTATGCTTGCATCTAATTGATTGATCTATTTTTTAAATTTGATTTTATTTTTTTGAATACAGTAAGTTCTTATTAGTTATCTATTTTACACATATTAGTGTATATATGTCAATCCCAATGATCTATTTTTTTCCCTTTCTGATCATCTACCATAAAGCCAAGTATATATTATTTGTACTCAAAAGATTATAAGGTTAATGCTATTTTGCATGTTCAAGGAGATAAGTGTAAACTCTGCAATATGATTAAACAATTAAGTTTAGACTTGTATATAAATATCACCACCACCTATTGGAGTCTGGTTTTTTTTTTAGACTAAATAAGTCTCAAAGAAAGTATTTCTTCCATTTTACTTTGTTTTGAACTTTTACCAATTCAGTCTGCATGATAGATTTTCTTAGTGTTTGTTTTATAAAAAGTAAACCGATTATTTCCACACAGCCCCAACATGGTTCTTCTATAACACTGACTTCGCATATAATAGCCAAAACATCCATTTCTTTTGAATAGACCCTCATCAGCAGGTGATTTTGTAGAGTAAAGGCAAATGGAAGTAGAAAGCATGTTCCCGAGAAAGGGCAGGCTTTCCTATTGGTCTTGAGGGTTTCTTTCATTTCAGTGTGTCAGAATTGATGCTCAGCAATAGGGAGCAGTGGCCCATGGGCAGATCCAAATCCCTGCCAAGAGGAGCTTCCGGAGAGCCGGAAATGAAAGGTGGTGACTGAAGGATGGAGGCTGTGAGCACGTGTACGGGGAGCACCTAGCACAGATTTGGTAGGGGGCGTTTCTCAGAAATGATGACATCCAGCGAGAGGGCTGGTGGATTATTGTGAATTAGCCATGCAGGGTTTGGTGTGGGGAGAGAGGAAGCAACTATTCCAGGCCAAGGGAAGAGCAGATGCAAGGTCTGTGAGGAGTGAGCAAACTTAGCTGGATTGTGGAGCACAGAATATAAGGAGAAACCTGGCAGGAGAGAAGGCAGAAGAAAGGGTAGGGACGAGAATGGGGAGAGAGAGTAACAATGGAAACTTCTCCCATTCCTACACCCAACTCCACGAAAGAGGAAATGACCTCCGCTGTCCCATTCTGTCCTAGGTGAAAGATGATTTCCTTTAAAACCCAGACTTTCTGGGTATTGAAGGAAAATAACAACGCCTGAGCACTACTATATACCAGGCACAGTTTTAGTTACTTTATATTGATTTAAACAATCCTGTGGTATAGGCACTATTGTTCTACCCATTTTATAGGTGAGGATATTGAGGAAAGGAGAGTGAAATGATCTGCCCAATGAACTCAGCTGATGCCTTTCCTGGACTGAAACCCAGGGAGCTTGGCTTCAGGTAATATCCCTTCCACAAGGAGCGCTTGTAGCAGTGAGGTGTCCCATGAGCTGATTCAGGAATGCCTGTAGAGCTTCCAACAGTGCCATAGCAACTATAGAAAATTCTCCTGAAATTAATGTATTATTATAAGACATTTACTCTTTCGTTTTAAAAATTTTGGGGCAAGACAATGTTTTAATAAAATGTGCTTATGAAAATAAAGATGTCCTTAAGCTCAACTTATAACTACTATTGCAAGTTATGGAGGTTTACCATGAAAGAACTTCCAGACACCTTTTCTTTACTTTTGCTTTTTCTTTAACATGAGTAATGAAACTAGAGAGGTCACTGTCTGTTAAAGTCAGTAACACTTCCTGGTTTCCAGGAGGTGACAATGATGACTTTTCTTTGCCTTTTCAGCGCTGCTACACTTTGTTGAACTTCAAGGACTAGGTTTTATTATGACTTATTCAGGATTTTATTTTACTTTGTAATTTTTTAAAACAAAATTTCTCCTTTTTGTAGGTGGTGTGACATTCTTTTGTCCCCAAATGAAAATGCAGGTTCCAACCATCCCTGAAATGCCTTTTTTGAGTGTCTCTTTCAGAAGCTCATACATTAGGATATCGAAGGAGCAATATGGCTTTTGAAGCACGTGTAGTAGCATAAAGTGAAATTCTAGAGAATACACTACAATTTCAAGAAAAAAAGTTAAAGAGGTGGGGCAGATTAAATAAAAAGAAGCTTATTTTAAACTGTGATGCCTTTATCCAGGGAGTTTGTTACTGATCTTCTACCTGACAACCTCCGAATTAACATTGCCTTGCTAACATTTCCAGTGCATGCATAACTTCTGACTAAACTCTAATTTCCATTGGGAAAAAGTCATGCTTGTTAACTGTTTTCAAGTTTGGCAGATTTACTCTGTGAGAATACTGGTCAAAATCAGATTCAAGGGCTTCCCTGGTGGCGCAATGGTTGAGAGTCCGCCTGCCGATGCAGGGGACACGGGTTCGTGGCCCGGTCCGGGAAGATTCCACATGCCGCGGAGCAGCTGGGCCCGTGAGCCATGGCCGCTGAGCCTGCGTGTCCGGAGCCTGTGCTCCGCAGCAGGAGAGACCACAACAGTGAGAGGACAGTGTACCACAAAAAAAAAAAAAAAGGAAAATCAGATTCAAGAACAAAAACATCATGTAATATTTATATTATCAGAAAAAATGTTTTTATGAAAAATATTTTAGGAACATCTATAATTAGTTCCTGGAATAGTTTTTTTTTTTGTATTGTTTAATTTTTTGTCCCTGTCAACAAATGTTTGTCATATTAGATCAGGTCATTTGAACTTTACATCCTATTTCCACTTTCCTTCCAGGACATATGAGCACGGGCAAACACTTTTTAATTATCCTGATCAAGGGTGGGAGACATATTTTTCCTGACCCCACTTGTAATCAACTATGATCTTCTAGAAGCAGGTGAATTGATTGCTTTTATCTTCCCCAACTAGTCAGAAGAGTGGGTCATACATTATTCTGCCCTTTTGAAAAATGCAACTCAGTGATTGATTTTATGACTGCCTGTAGCAGCAAATTCCTCAGAATGCATTCTACCAGGTGAAGAAGTATTTCCTATAACTTGCTTTAAATTTCTTTAACATTAACTTCTCTGAGTGGCTCAGTCTCTTATGGGACAATGTAATAAGGATCTATCAGCTTCACTGCCCAGTACCTATCTTTAATGCCTAAGTAAATCTCTTATTTTCCAGCCCTGACTTAGTAATTTTAACTTTTGAAATCTCTCGTCATGAGTGAATCTACACTGCTTGGTTTCTTGCCCTGCTCTGGAGCTCTGCCATCCCTGAACTACATTCTTTAAGGTGAGAAAGTGAAAAATGGAGACAGTAATGCAAATGAACATGGATTATTCTCCTCTATAATGCTATGGTACTATGCTCGCTCTTATTTTTTTATCTTCTTGATTTCTCTGAACAAAAAAAAGGAAAATTCATGGAAGACAAAGGAAAGTTGCTTTGAAAAAATTTTATCTAGTTCATATTCACATACAGTGCAATGTTCCCTTTTACAGCATTATACAGTTGGGGATTTTTTATCCTTTAGAAAATGACCTAAAGGGGCTTTGGCATTAATTGTTCTAATTTCGACATCCCCTGGGTGTGGGGTGAAGCCTTCTTTTTATTTAATAGAATAGACATCTATTTTATTAAATAAATGGAGATCTCAAGCATTAGTTACTAATGAAATCAAATTATATATAAAATGCCCAACTATACAAACATCACATTTTTCTCTAGATTTTTGCCAAGATATACCTCATCTCCATCTGTACCCCCAAATAATATTATTTCTAGTGTTTTTCTTAGTTATGTAATGTCATTGTCAATTTGGACTTATTTGGTGACAAGAAAACTTGTGTAAGATTTTCAAACCTTAAGTGAAAAAATTATATTTTAACAAAACATATTTTGTGAGTTATTTATTGAGATGTATGTGAGAGAGATATGATGCTTTGTGTTTGTTTAGTAAATTGGCTTTGAAATTGTATATTTAAATTGTGGAGGCAGGACCCAGAAGGACCAAAAAAAAAAAGACACATCAAATTGTGGTACACACTGAGGCAAGGATGGTTGTAATTTTGTTTAATTATGGTGTTTCCATGAAGAGGAGATGATAGAGCAGGGAGAGAAAAAGAGGAGTGGAGAGGCCACATGGTGGGGGCTATGACAAATTAGGAATGCCTCTGCAGTGATGCTTTTTTTGCCCTTTCTCTCATGTTCTTTCCTCCCTCCCTCCCTCTTTCCCTTCCTTCCTCTCTCTCTTTCTCCATATCTTCTCTCTCTTTTACTTCCATCAAAGATTATCGAGCACCTACCATGTGTAAAGACAGAAATAGTCTCTGAACTCAGAGCAAGAAACATGCAGCCAAAAAGCAATTGCATGAAGTGCCTTAGAAGTCATTGTATAGGAACCAGTGGAGCGTGGGTAAAGAGCCCACGTCTTAGTTGAGGAGGCTGTGAAGATTTCCTTTGGGAAGCCGTGTTCAAGCTGATGCATGAGGGATGGGTGGAAGTCAGCCAGGAGAAGAAGGAGTTAGGAAGAGAAAAAGTCATCCATAAAGCAAACAGGGTTTGTGGCAGACAAGCTGAAGGAAGTCCAGGAGAGCTGGAGGGTTGAAGGGCAGGGTTCTAAGGAAGAGTTCACTAGTGAGGACATCAGGGCTTGGAGTGACAGGTATTGCTTTGAAAACACAACTAAGGACAGTATTTGATGTTCTTTTCCCTAAATCTAGTAAAGATTAGATAGACTTGAAATCATTACAGTAAAATACTTTGAAGTCACCTTAGGATTTCAAGAAAGAGGACCATTAGAAATTCAAGTATACACCAAACATCTACATCCCTGGAACCTCCTCCCTATGTGAGGACCAGAATATGGAATATGGGCAGCCCTGGGGGACTAGCTGGGTATAATGGCGGTTACTGTATCTGTAAACTGGCAGAGGCTCACCTGGTATGGAGAGATTTTTTTCTTTAAGGGTACTCCTTTCAGCATCAGGCACATACAACTTAGAGATACCATAGACAACTCCTTTCCAGATATGTAGTACTATATTTTTTTTGATGTGGATCATTACTAAAGTCTTTCTTGAATTTGTTAAAATATTGTTTCTGTTTTATGTTTTGGGGTTTTTTTTTGGCCACAAGGCATGTGGGATCTTAGCTCCCTGATCAGAGATTGAACCTACCCACCCTGCAATGGAAGGCAAAGTCTTAACCACTGGACTGCCAGGGAAGTCCCAGATATGTAGTACTTTTAATACTAGCTCTCAAAACCTTTTTTTTTTTTTTAGTCAAAACCATGAAAGTCATAAAAATTAAACAACGTTTTAGCTTTCCCATGCAGGGGGAGGATCACTCTGTTGACAATGAGTAAAAATTAAAGGTCAGAGTCAAGATCCCCCTGCCCATCTTCCCACTGGTACAGAAAAATAATTGCAGGGCTCTGACTGCACCTGAAGGCAAAAGCCCCAGGGCCCCTCCATTCATCTATCCACGTCTCCATGACTGACAGGAGAACAAGGGACATTCAGCTTCAAGTTGAGAACAAAATTTGCTAGAATAAGGCTCCTTGGAGCCCAGCGTATTTCTGCCTCATGGAGTCATGATTTACTGGACATCAAGAAGGCAATTTGAGCCCGCATCCTTCTTCCAAATATTCTTGATGAATGAGTTTAACATCTCAGTTTACTAGTCTATCTGCTTATATATCTTATTTGATCCCCTAATTTTATTTTTGTTTGGCCTAACGAAGGCAAGTGGTCAGGAGAGATATCTAAGATATAGGTGCTCTTTTGCAAATGTAAGAAAGTATTCTGAAGCTTGGTTGAGGAGTCAGTGTAGGGTCTTAGACCATCATTCAGTTTCTGGCCTTAATATTCTTTTATACCAGAAAAAATGAAAGTTGAAGCAGAAGTTATATGCCAAATCATTACAGAGCCGTGACTCACCCACGTTCTCACAGAGGCAGGGAAATGCTTTGGGTGCAGAGACAAACAGCACGGGACCAGTGCCTTCATTCTTTAGGTTGATATGTTGCTTAAACACTTGAAACCGTGTTTTCCTCAAGGGATATATAGGACAAAACTCTTTTGCTTAGACATATTTTAATACAGTTTGTATTAATAATTAAATTTTTAACTTAGAAGAGATTCTAAACTGAAATTGTTTTATTAAAATACTATATCTATCTATCTATCATCTATATTTGGGGGAGAAGGAGAATAGGGGTTAGGATAATGTGCGTGCTAATTCAGATTCATAGAGGCCAATCTGATATTTTGAGAGGCTATCTCCAACTTCATGTGACACCGCTAACTGAATAGCCACATTTGTGGAATCCCCTTGTGCAGGCAAAGTGCTTGTCAGGCAGGGATATCACCAGGTCCCCTGGATCCTGGAACACTTCCCAGAAACTTTTCCTGAGTTTTCTACAAAGAAGGGACTCAAAACACACTTGTTGAACTGAATTAAATAACAGAGCAGCACAGCTGGTGGTATCTAAGGATGCTGAAACACTTAACCCCAGTGTCCATGCCTGAACCCTGATACTACTAATTTCTTTCCTGCCTATTTCCCGTTCCAGATAGAAGAATATCCATAACTGGGATAGTCAACTCAAAATAGCAATGATGACAACAATAGTGCAGTAACGACCTAGACTGAGCACTTACTGTGCATCAGAGACTGTGTCAAGCACTGATTTTCTGTGATCCTTACAGCAGCTGGAGGAGGTATGTTGCTATAATTATTTCTGTTTTACAACCAAGGGAGTTCAGGCTTAGAGAGGAACTGCTCAATTTCATAGGACTAGTAAAAGGTGGAGCCAGAAGTCCAAGTTGGTTACTATTGTCTGATTCTTGATACTGTGCTGTTAATCATTATCCAAACTCAGCAGGCTGGACCTTAAAGCCCAGAAGGTTTTAGAAAATCTAGATAGATTTCCCTGGGCCCTAGCACATCTAAAGCAAATTTAGAGTGGGAGACCTCCCCTTGGGGCCGATTCTTTCCTTCTTTCCTTTGTCCTTCCTTTCTTTTTCTCACAACTCTATTAAGCTGCGCCAGGAACTGCAAGACACTTGTGTGCGTGTGGGAGAGCGGAACGAGAAAGACCCTGCTTATTCTGATCCTCTGCCGTCTTCCTGTTCTCACAGGACTGATGGGCTAAACAGTCTTAATACCTGGCTGTCACCATCCCTTTGGAAGACTCCAGCAGACCCACATGTCCTACAGTTCAACTTTTCTAACCTACCTCTTTGTAATTCCTAAGTAGAATTCTGAGCTCTGTTGTCATATTTCAGTTTTACAGTTACTCCAAAATATTTTGATCTAAATGTGCCCTTAATGTCGTGCTTTATTCATGCGATATGACTTACATTAGTGACTGCTTGCTTTTGAGCCATATGCCCTGAATAAGTTATCAGGTTTCATTGCTTACCCTTAGTTTAAAAAAAATTCCATATGCTCTGACCTCATGACACCTAAACCCCACTCATGCAGTTAAGACAGGAAAACTGTAGTTATCTGATATCATGAAGGTAAATCAGCTGGTCGAAACACTCAAATGTTTCCTTTTCCACTGGTGTGAGGGCATTGTGGGAGTCATAGATTATTAGTCAGGAAAGCATAGGAGAGAATTTTTGTTTGTTGGTTGGTTAATTTCCAGAGTAAACCCAATTCAAACATACAGTACAGCGCACTTATTTTTCATTGTTAACACATATAATTATGTCATCCTAGAAGAATTGCCCAAAGAAATAGAAAAAAAAATTACCATATGGATTGCTTAATGGCCCTTGTCTTGCCTGCCTGTGGAACTGTCTGAGAAAGGAAAATACATGAGCATTAGTCAGGCCCTCGGAGTGAGGAGGCTTCTCACTGTCAGCAGTGCCAGGTTAGCCGGGGTGTCTGTGGAGCAGGCTTTGGCAGGCTACCAGAGAGAGGGCATTTCATAATCCAGGACTTACCCCGGAGGATTCTGAGCCAAAAAGACACTGTTGAGAGTCAAGGGCTAGAGTAGAGCGAGAGAATTTATTCTGTGCACCAAAAGCTCCGCACTTAAAGACATTTCCTTTCTAGTTTAGGCTTCCTTTTATTTTAGCTGCTGCACATTTTTTTCTCACCAGATTTCACAATGTACAAAATCATTCTGTACCTGAGTGAATTGTTATACAAATTCATCACTAAAGAATATACTGGCTATACATGTGTGGGAGGTGGTGGTGGAAGAGATGCTGGTGTTTGTAATAAGATATAATAATAATGAACTTTTACTGAGCACTTTTACTAAGTGAAGTGCTAAGACATGCATGAGATATCTCAGGTAATGCTCAGAACCCTAGAGTCTGGGTACTATTACCAAGTTAATTTCAGTTGAGGAAATAGAAGCATGGAAAGGTTAAGTAAGTTGCCTGAGGTCACAGAGCAAGTAAGTCACCAAGGCAAGGCATGAACCTCTGTAGCTTGATCAAGTTCATGTTCTTAAGAGCGACTCTTTGTTCCTCCAAATGGCCCCAGCTCTTGCCTCGGTGTCCCCCAAGATTTGTTCTGGTTCTCCATATTTGCTAGGGACCTATTGTGCTAACTAATATGTACTTTAAAACTCCAAGAAACACATTGGATTAGAAGACAGGCAATTTCTTACAAAACTAAACACACTCTTCCCATATGATCTAGCAATCACACATTCCTTGATATGTATTCATATGAGATGAAGATTTATGTACATACAAAACTTTGTACATGGGTGTATATAGCAGCCTTATTCATAACTGGCAAAACTTAGTACTTGTCAAGATATCCTTCAGTAGGTGAATGGATAAACAAACCTTGGTACACCAGACATTGGAATATTATGTGAAAATAAAAAGAAGTGAGCCATGAACAGACATGGAGGAAACTTACATACACTGCATGTAATTCCAACTATATGACATTATGGAAAAGGCAAAACTATAGAGACAGTAAAAAGATCAGCTGTTGCCAGAGGTTTCATAAGGAGAGAGGGATGAATAGGTAGAACACAGGGAATTTTTAGGACAGTGAAGCTATTCCATATGATACCCTAATGGTGGATACATATCATTATATATTTGCGAAAACCCACAGAACATACAACACGAAATGAACCCTAATGTAAACTATGAACTTTAGCTAATGATAATGTATCAGTATTGGATCATCAATTGTAACAAATGTACCACACCAATGCAAGATGGTATTAGGTGGGCAAGGTGGGGAGGGGTGTGAGGGGATATACAGAAACTCAAATTTCCTATAAATCTAAAATTCCTCCAAAAAAAATTCTATTGATTTAAAGAAAGGGTGCTGGTGAGTTTGGATGGGAGGGGCTGGGAGATAGGACTGGAGGAAGAGGTTTTACCCTTTCCTACCTTTTACATGTCGATTTAAAATAAATTAAAATTTAAAAACCAGTAAAGGAAAGGATTCTCAACTTTGGGCATGATCCTGAGGCTATGGCTTCAAGTTTTGTTCTTTTTTTTTTAGTGTAAAGTAATTCTTTTTTTTTTTCTTAAACACTTTTATTTTTTAATTTATTTTTTTGGCTGTGCTGTGTGGCTTGTGGGATGTCAGTTCCCCAACGAGGGACTGGACCTGGGCCACTGCAGTGCAAGCCTGGAATCCTAACCACTAGGCCACCATGGAATTCCCAAGTTTGGTCCGTTTTAAATGATGGAGTCTTGGTCTCCTGTGTTCTTGATGCAATAGAGGAGCCATGCTCAGGAACAACCTGTTTGGTCAGAAGGTGGCTGGGGTAGAGTCAAAGGGTGTTAAGTTGGGAGTTGCTATAGGTCTTCATGCTGCGTGCTCTGACCCTGCTCAAATCTGCACATTCATCTCTTCCTCAGAGATCCTTCGGAGAGCCCATTCTGGCGGACCAGTCTGCACCCTGAGCTTGCTGAGATGAGACAATGAGACAACTTCTTTCTTGGGAGAAAGAAGAGAAAAGCAGAAGGCAAGGGGGAAAAAAAGAACAAAGAAAGAGACAAAGGAATGAAGGAAGAGAAGGAGGGAGGGAGGCAGGGAGAATAATTTTGGTGGGCCAATCTGAAGGCTGATATATCTTCCCACTAAAGGTTTGGTCTTGGCAAGTGATGCTGGAGAAAGAAGGAAGGGTGTCTTCAGATTTTCTAGCAAAGATGGCTGGAATTTTTCCTAATCACTCTCAACTGCAAACCTTGGAAAGAATATTAAACCAAAAAGGGAACTAGCTCATGTCTGTTGCCATTTCCTGCATATTCACCACCAGGCCTGGTTGATGCCATTAATCATACAATGTGTCCATCTGTGTGCCTGTCACTTGAGCTACTCCCTATGGTCAGAAAAGCAGATGACAGGCAAATGCCACACTCTTGGTTGTGTGGGTCTTCAGTGGTGACTCTGGGTAGAAAAGTTACTTCTCTCTGCTTACATTTTAATTTTCATTATTCATTAAATTTTCTAATTTACTGTGCACAATGAGGCAGTTATGTTTAGAGAAAATGGAATGAACCCAACTCCATTTGGCTTCCTTGCTGAACTGAGGACATGAGGGGTTTTACATATCTCTGGGCAGTTGATATAGTAGAAACACACACACACCAAACCTCATACAATGAATCAAGAATAGGGGTTGGGCTTCCCTGGTGGTGCAGTGGTTGGGAGTCTGTCTGCCAATGCAGGGGACATGGGTTCGTGCCCCGGTCCGGGAAGATCCCACATGCCGCAGAGCGGCTAGGCCCGTGACCCATGACTGCTGAGCCTGCACGTCCGGAGCCTGTGCTCCACAACGGGAGAGGCCACAGCAGTGAGAGGCCCGTGTACCGCAAAAAAAAAAAAAAAAAAAGAATAGGAATTATCTGAACAAACTAGTTTTCTATATAATCATTCAAGGAATGTTTAGTTTTATATACAGAATCATCTAAGACAAACATTTTATTTAGTTGTGTTACACATAAATGACTTAAGACTGGAAATTTCCAGTTCTTACCGACTCCCCATCTTCCAGGGAGATTATACCCATGAACTCTAATATGTAAGAGAATTGCGCAAGTTATGGAATATTATTTTCAACATGAAATTTTATTTCAATATATGGACCCCCAAAAGCCCCAATAAAGTTGAATTATTGTCTCAATGTGATGTTCCCAGAAAACCAGGACTTATAGCTCCTTCCCAGGCAGTTTTCTGAGAACTACCTGACTGTTTCTGCAGCTGCTGGAGGCTGGCTTCAGGGTTCCTTTGGGTTCTTTCAGGATGAATCTTTAAATGGCACCTTGGTCTGTCCTTAAAAGCAAACTCCAGAAAGGTTTGATTCTATTTCTAGAAGTGAATTAATTATATCAGGAAGGAAACCATACATTCCAACTCTCTACAATCTCCTTCAGATTTCGAGACTCATTTTGGATAAGTGAAGCACCTTCCCTGAGTTTTATTTCATCCATTTTCTTCATCAGAAGAGGTGGACTTGGGCTGTCTACCCCTACCCACTCTTGCTGGGGTTTCTCACCCCCACCCAGTGGGAGGAAATCATGAGAGCAATGGGCATGAGTTATGGTCCCAAGACAAAGGAAACTAACTGGGCATCATTCTCAGCGTTGGCTTTGTTCATGCCATCCTCTACCAATGTAGCCTCCAGATCCAGACAAAGGATCTTGAACAATGGATTTTTTTCCAAAAGTGAATATTTCACACATTTCCAAAGCTCTCAAGCAACAGTAAACCACTGCCCATTTACTGAAGGCCTGCTCTGATTCAGCCACCATACCAAATGCTCTACAAACTTTGTCTACAATCTTATTGGTACTATTATTTCTGTTCCACAGATGAAGATTCTAACACTTAGAGGTGTTATATCATCATCAACATCATAAATAGCAATAACGGTGGTTTACACTGATGAACTCCTTTTCAGAAACATGGAGAGCCATGTTATTTCCTGAATCCTCAAACAAGTTTGTAAATTAAGGACTCTTAATACCCCCATATCACAGATGAAGAAACTGAGGCTCAGGAAATTAACTGATGTGCCCAAGGCCATAGAATGCATCACATAGAAGTGTAAGAGGTAGCTTCACTCCAAAGCTTTTGACTTTCATTGCTACAATTTCTGGCTATGCAGTGGAGTAAAAATGAACTAAAAATTAATTACAGAAATATTTCATTAAGAAGAAAAGGGAAAAGTTAAGACAAAAGAGAATTAAAAAATCTCGCGACTGGAAACTTAAATTTTAAAGTTTGGAACAATTAAACATTCTTACTAATAAACGTTATACCACATTAAATACAAATCTCTTCAGTGTCAACAACAGTGTCTGCTTTAGTCTCATAGTCAGAGGTCTTTTATCTTTTTTTTCTTTAAAAAGTAATCTTTGGGCTTCCCTGGTGGCACAGTGGTTGAGAGTCCACCTGCCGATGCAGGGGACACGGGTTTGTGCCCCGGTCTGGGAGGATTCCACATACCGTGGAGCGACTCGGCCCGTGAGCCATGGCCGCTGAGCCTGCGCGTCCGGAGCCTGTGCTCCGCAACGGGAGAGGCCACGACAGTGAGAGGCCCACATAACGCAAAAATAATAATAATAATAATATTTTTCCAAAACTTAAAACAACTTTGATATTTGTGGAAGTAGATGTTAAACAATAAAAGGACATCAGAGTTTTGGAGTATTACAATGACATATTTTTCTTAAGAATATGACTCGTGTACTGCTTTAGAATAACACTCAGGAAGTAAAAATCATTTGCATGAACAATAACTTGGGGTTGTAGGGATTGTGTGTAAAGTGAAAGGAGAGATAAATACTTTTAGAGGTGTGATAGTCTTCTCTTAGGTATAATACAATAAAATATAATATTATCCATTAAGGAGAAGAGCAATACTTCCTACTTTGGACCAGGTATTACCAGGTGTGAGTCTTGCAGTTTCTATTACCTCACATTCAGAACTAAACACATGCAATTCATCTGACCTATAGAGGAGGGGATGAAAAACCAAAAAAAGGTCCATTTTATTGAGAAAAGAAAGATATATGAAAATAATGCTTATTTAACAAAGTGTAAAAAAACTCTTGGTTCATTTTATTTGTTGAGACTGATAAGTCTAAGAGTCTTTCATGGCTTTTTATTTGTGCATTTAGAGCACAATGCGGTAAAGCGCAAGAAAAAGCTGCAGGAGAGATGCAGTTGCACACGGCGCCACTCAGAACCAAAGGACTTCAGCCTGCTTACTCTTCATGGACTTGAATCAATCTTTCTTCCTCCAGCATCTCCATTTTGCCCCCTCCCTACGCACACGTGTGCACAGGCATTGCAGGAGGGAGGGAAGTTTATTCTCCACAAACAATTCGCTCTTTGGCCACTCTTTGAGCGTGTCAACCAGGTTGCCAATTCTGATGTAGACACCTGTCCATTTGGAACAGGAATGAAAACAGCCACTCATTTCCTAGAAACCATCAAACACCCTGTCAGGGAACAACAGCTCTCCATTAACTGCAATCTGGGCAAGACATGAACGGGTCACATCGATAGCCAATTACCAATCTTCTGAGCCATTCGGCTTCCTTCAGATTGATGGAAGTTCCTGATTCTTTCATTACAATACAGTTTGAGGAGGGTTATCTTTTAATCATGGTGATAATAACCTGCTAGAACTTTAATTTTTGTTGAGCAATTGGGTTTTTAAAACAATGCTAAGCATAACTTGCAAATAAGGGTATAAGGCCAAGCCATATTTTAAGGTGACTCCCCGAATGATATCTTCATTGTTCAAACAACAACAAAAATGATTTTAACCACATGGCTATTGGATTCTGGAAAATTTGCATAATTTCAAATAGAAGCATGTACATTTTCCTGTGTGTGTGTGTGTGTTGGAGGGCTCTTAGCTCTTTATCTTGTTCTTTGTCCTACACTGGCTTGGTGTTTCTAAGTATGACATCCTCATGAATCCTGGCTGCAAAATATTTTAGGTTAGTGCTGCCTATGACTTTCAGATGAAATGTCACCATTGAAGTGAAATTTTTGAGAAAGCTGGGTCCCAAGTTTACGAGCTCCTCTCTGGCAGAGGCTGGAGACTAATGTGGGTTTAATGTTGTTATGAGCCAGGCGGCTGAGTGGGGTAACAATATAAGTCTGTTGGACATGTCTTCTGGGTTGTCACGTTCAATTTGCACATGACCTCTTGGCCAAAAAATGGGAAAGAAGTGGTAGAATGTGGAACTGAAAGCTCATATTATTGCTTTGACAGCTTCACTCATCTAGAAGTAATGCAAAATGCAATTTATATTTATACACTCTGACCTCCTGCGCAGAGAGGGAAAGTATCTAATGATGGGTCGAGGTAGTGGAGGAAGAAACAGATCTGAATACAGCTGGAATTTGTCTACATTTTTGCTTTTCAACCATTCAATTACAGTCAAAAGATAAATGAAACACGAACAGTGCACTGGTGAGGTAGTGACACAATTATTTTATAGTGACTGGGTTCTGGCTTTGAGTCTTGGCAAAGGTGGCCCTGCAACACGCCTTATTTCACTGGAGACAGATAATCTGTCTGCTCTCACTGGACAAAGGCCCTCTGCTTGTAGGTGCGTCATTATGCCCATCAGAGAGGAAAAAAGACACCAGCAAGTCAGTGACACTCCGGATTGCATTTGGAAATTCTTGAGAGGGGCTGACACGTTAATCCTATTAACCAAGATAAATCAAGTCAGGCCTGGTGGTAACTGGGGCATTATTCACTTTCGAGTGGAAATAGGCAGTGGGCAGAAAGCACCATTTTCTTTTGTGCATCAGGAAATGTACTGGCTTTTACATGCTCCCAAATAGCTTCCTTCTGAATAGAGTCTATGAGCTAAGTGGGGAGAATGGGACTATAATTGTCAGGATCCTCAAATATGTCCTGAGGATTTCAGAACAGGGGTTTAGACGAATACCGTTTCTAGGATCTACAGCCTCATAGTCTCTATAAAAGTAGGACACATGGGGAAAAGGATTCTGGCTTTGTCCAGAGATTAAAAGGGACAATAATCTTCACCTTCGTAAAGGCAGCAGCTCCTGAATGGCTGATGGCAAACTATCACTTGAAGATGCCCACATCAAAGGTTATACTAGAGACTCACAGATCAACCTTGAGAAATAAAGAGAAATGGGAGATTGCAATAAACAATGCAGTAGAGTATTCCTAAATGATTGCTCAAACAAGCATTTTTGTCTTGCTAATTTTTTCTTAACTTTTATTCTTTGGGTGATAAAGAGTCTCCACTGCTTAAGTTTTCCTAGATGTATTAAACTTCTCCCCACTATGTCCCACCAGTGCTTTCTGATGCAGAAGACAGAAATACATTTTCTTCCTTAACTGAACAGAATGGACTTTTATGTGGAGGAATATCAGATAACCCAGACTCTCAAATCAAATCTTCCTACTTTCCCTCTCTTATCACAGTTTATGACACAAACTCTCTACCACCCCCCACCCCCCCAAAAAAAGGAAATCACTTGCAGATTTCAGCTGGTCAATTTCTGCAGGTTTCTTTTAAGGAACAAAATGTAGTTTGAGTTTTAAAAATATTGTTTCTAAGGTTTTACTAACTTCCCAGTGTAGAAAGAAATTAGCAGAGAGTGTGTGAATTGGAGAGGGAAGGGTGCAGGAAGTCTGGAACCTCAGTCACACAGGCCAGAGTCAGGGCACCTGTCTCTTGGGGATGCTCTGAGGAGGTAGGATAGCATGCCTAGGGGTAAGTTAAGAATAGGATGTTTCTGCCTTACAGCTGGATGAGAATAATCTCATAGCCACTCTTCCTTTGTGGGTCTTTGAAGAGGAGTTCTGGGATTGGACATGGGGCCCTAGAGGTCAGGGAGGAGACCATCTCCATGACACCGGACATCATCTTCATGAGGGAACTCCCTACTTCCTTGTTTAAACAAATAAACCCAGGACAAAATAATGTGCCAGGGAGACAGCTGCTGAGTTTTTGGTTCCCCTTTCACAGTTACATCTCCCCCCTTACCTTCTCCCCTAATCCCTCTTTCCAATTGGGTGACATCGCAGATGTTGATTCTCCTCTGTCACAAATGGTGGAAGACAAATTGAAAAATGGCTGGAGACACCCTGACTCTCCTCAGCCACCTTGGGGTATTCCAAGGTGACTTCTCTGGGGGTAGTCAGGTAAGAAGAAATGGGGCAGCTCTTTCTAAATACATAATGGTGGCAAAGAGGGGTGTTCCAGAGACCTGGGGATTAGGGACCCCTCAGAAGGATGTGAAGCTGGAGGTCATGCTCAGGGGCACTCACTGTTGCTAGGAAGACCTCGTACCTGGCCACCTGGGTGGCCTGCGGGACACGGGACACACCATCTCCCTGCTTTTTGCAGGGGTGGGATGCTGACGCCGGTCCTGTTGCTCTCCCTCATTCCTGGTGAGATGAAATGGCAGTTCGTGTGAACCCTTAACGTTCACATGCCGGGTAGGAAATCTCGAATAAATCTTCCTATTTTGATTTCAGGCTTATGAAAACAATTATGGTACTAATTAAAGATGGTTTGAACCAGTTAAATAACCAGCCTAGTGAAAAGCTCATGGGATGCTGGCGGGAGTGACCTGGGTACCGTTCTTCTATCTGTCCCCATTCTGTTCTGTTCCTCTTGGCCAAGCTCCCCACCCCTTAAAAACTTAACTAAAAAGTGCAAAGAGGCTTTTCTCATTTTGAGGAACACACCTTAGCAGCACGTGTTCGCGCAGCCTCCAGACCCAGAACCTTCTCCCAGAGCCGCGGGGCCGAGCCCGGGAGCTGGGGAGGCAAATCCCCCGACCGGTGACCTCGGAGCCCGAGGCCAGAGGAGGCCGCGCGGGGCCGGTGTCCCTGGCCGGCCCCGCAGGAGTTAAACCCGGAGGCAGGCAAAAGGGAGGCGGCCGCGTCTCCTTTTCTCGGCCATCAGTTGGAAATAGAACGGCTGCCCTCTGGACTTTAACTCCCGCCAGAAAGGGCATTTTATTACAGGTTATGACAAGTTGCCGAGAGACACGGAGAACTCAAGAAAGAGCTGCGAGCGGAATAAAAAATGCCCGAGATGTTTGGGAGACAGAGCGAAGACGGCTTCAAATGATAGGTGTTAGCACGACTCGGGATGGAATGTGCGCGCTCGGCCGGGTGGGAGCGGCCGCGTGGGGACGGAGACGCCCAGGCCCCCGCTCCCCGCGCCGCCCGCGCCCGCTTCCGACCTTCCCTCCATCTCCTCCAAGAGTCAAGCCACTGCTGCGACCGACCGTCCCAGAAGATTCGCGCCAGCCCCCTCCGCCCAAATTTGCTACTTTGCGTTTTTTGATTATCTGCAGGAAATCTGCACCTTTCTCTCCTCCCCGGGTTCTGTTTCTTTCTGAACCTCTGTGAGAATAGGGATGTTCCTCCTATAATCTGTGTTGTGCCCCATACACACTTCCACTTTCAGTTTTTCTGAGTTTACATCTTCTCACCTAGTTAAAACCGAAAAGAAAAAAGGAAATCAAGCAGAGAATTCTATTTTCCACCAGGTGGGAGATGCGCCTTTCGGGGTTTCTGCTAAGTCAGTCCCGCAGTCTTAACAGCTGCTCAGGGTCCCGCTGACGAGCTGATTTTGCAGAGTGGGGAACACATCCCCCTTCTCCCTGGCAGCCTTTCAGATGCTTTTCATCACCCATCGCCAGTGGAAAATAGTTCTGTCTCCGTGAGTGCTCAGACCTGCAGAGCCTTGCCCTGCTCTGAGCTCGCAGTGGGATGGAGGACCCCCAAGAGAACACAAAACCAGAGCTCCAAATGCAAGTGCAGCTTGGTCTGAGGATGCCAGTTGAGTTTCAGGGGGGCAGTTATCTGGAGAAATGCAGGAGGAAAAGAGTGGGGGGCAATGGATTCCCAAAAGGGAGAGATGTTTATCCAAATTCCATTCCTATCGCTCAGATCTAGAGAAGACATCGTTAGTAGTTTCAGAAGCAAGCCTTCCTACAAAGTTCATTAATTTGCAGGTTTTGAGCTCAATCAAAGCCAGAAACAAAAAACTTTCTAACAGTAATACTTTGCACACTATGGCGAATACTTAAAATAAACAAACAAACAAACAAACCTACAGATCTTTCTCTTCCCTCTTCCCCCTCCTGGTTAAAAAAAAAAAAATCTATGGAAATAAAAAGTGAACAACTCTCTGGACCTCTATTACTGAGGAGGTAGAGAGAGCAGATAAACTGCAGATATATAGCTGGTGTTTGTCACTCACTATTTCCATCCTTTGAAGGAGGGCTGGGTCCTGCCAGGTGTATGAAAAGTTGCTTAAGTGCTTGCCTGATGGTTGAATCCGATAAATGTAACAACTCCCCAAACTCGTAGAAAGGCAGTTTCTTGGAGTGATGGTCTTGAACATCTATGACCCCTTCCCCTCCACCGCCACCCCGTGCCACAGACTAGTGCAAACACAATTTTGTTTTCCCAACCTCAATCCAATCTCTTACTAGAAGTTTCTTGCAGAACTATGTATCCCCTCATGTCAAAGTGTGTCTGATTTTTATAAACTTTAATTGCTCTCCCTCTGGAACTCTCAGTTAACCCTCCCCTCCCCACAACAACTTGTTTCAGATGTATAAACAGACCTTTACTGCAAATTTGTGACAGAAGTTGGAGAAAGTTCATAGAAAAACAACTGAGCCTGAAAAGCAAGTCCTGAGTGCTCACCGTGTGCAGAGCAACTCCTGCAAAACTTACATCAAATGTAAAGAGCCCTGGGAATGAGTGGGATAGGCCCCTGGAAAATAGAAAATCTGTGTGGTATGAAGTTACAAGATGAATAGAATGAGAGATGTTATTTATTTTTCTGTCATGATGGGCCATTTGTGATAATAGTACCTTGAATATAAAACCATATTTCCCCAGAGATCCATTTATTTGTGTTATTTTTGTTTTAAACTGCTTCAGAACTTTAAAAAAGCAAAATTATTGTTCTTCAAATGCCTGTCCATTGGCAAGGCATCAGCTAGAAGTTTTGTGGAATTCTAGGACTCTTTTCTTAAAATATTAACATATAAAAAACTTTTAGCCTTCAGGATGGAAAACCTTCCTCTAATGTTTTGTTTTTGAAAAAAATGGGAGAGAGAAATTGTAAACGAAATCACCCCCCTGGCTTGGTCTGTGTAAATTGGGAATCCTTACAAATCTGCTGGGGCGATAGGAAAACGCAAACTGAACTGAGCTCAGTGCCCATTCTTGCCTTTGGCAAAGTCTTAACAGGTAAGAATCAATCTTTATTTCTTCTCTCTTCCTTTCTAGAATTGCGTTATATATTAATTTGTCTTCCAGAATCAAACTCAAATATGCTTAAAATTCATGGATTTTTACATGTTCTTGTCCTTTCTACCTGTGGTGAAAATAGCAAATTGTTGAGAGTAAAGAAAAATCGCACATCTCAAACTTTCCCGTACATCCTTCCGAAAAGAAAGAGAATAGAGAGATTTAAGGAGAAGGTATGTGAAGCTGTCACCAGCAACACCCCAGAAAAAAAATAAATAATTGTAAACATAAGAAAGGTCATCTGTAAGAAAGTTAAAACCAGAGCCATCACCTGTAAGTGAAATTGCCCTGCAGAGGTGTTATGTATTGTGACGGGGGCAGGGGGAGGAGAAAAGAAAAAAAAAAAAAAAAAAAGAGAGAGAGAAAAAAAGAGAAAGGAATCACCACTTGGCAGTGAATAAGAAGGAAGGTACTGATGAGGGGGGAAAGGGGACAAATTTGTAAGGAGAGTTTAAGTAAAACTCGGCAAAGTCCCTAGAAATAATTTTTGCTCCCCTATCTTTACAAATCTTCCAGGCAGCTTGGAGAAGAACTAGAAAGTGAGGCGAGAAAGATGAAATGAGGAACTCTGAGGAAGGCTGAGGCTGCTTCAGCCCCTTTGTAAGAAGCGCAGGGGCATCTCTTTTTACGGTTTTCCTCACTTCTGAGGCTTGGAATAATAAACTCAAGTGGCCGCCCGTCAGTTCCTGTCCATCTTCTTTAGCAAACTTGACATAGTGGAAGAAATATGACAAGTGACTTATTAAAGAGGAGCTAGTTGACTTTTAACCCTGACTGCATTTCTCAGACCCCATTACCTGCAAATTTATCTAGCAATAAATTACCAGAATTACAGGGCGTGCCAGTGAGGAGGAAGAGAGGAGAAAGCAAAGCCGGGGTTTTGTGAAAATATCAGGGAAAAGCAGAATGTTTTACCTTCCTATTTGTGCCACTTAAGGGGATGAGTAATATGTGGCAGAAAACAAAGCACTCCTAGTCTAAGAAGGGGGTCAGTTTCTCTGTACCAGAAAGCAGACAGAATTTCAGGGACCTTCAGCATCGCCCCTCCTTATATCCTTCTGATTCCCAGTTCCTTCCGGCAGAGCTTCTCAGGATTTTAATTCTTGTCATCTTTAATCCGATTTAAATGAATTTTTAACTTTATGAACAATAATCATATAAAGGGCTCTTCTCTGCCTCCCCTTCCTCCTCTACTTCCCCCTTTTTTTTGATACAACTCCCGTTTTTACTCTGTTGCAAACACTTCTCAAAAGGGAAGAAACATTTTCCATGTACTTTTAAAGATAGCTCAAAGACCCTCTCTAAGTTGAACTTTCAAAACTTTGAAAACGTCCAGGGACTATTTAATTTAGGTAACTGATAACATTATAAAAATCAGCAATAATCATTCAGGCATTCAAACAAAAGTTTCTTTGTGCTAATTGAGCAGCCATTATCCTGGGGGGCTTGAGTAACTCGGCAGCTGTTGTTAGGCTAAAATAGGAAGGGATTTTTGAACACTTAGGGGTTTCTTCTTCTTTTAAAATGAAAAAGAGGAAAGTTGCTGTCAAAATAATAATGGTAATGATAATAATAATGATTATTATTATTTAGTGCTTTGGGCATAGATTTGTATATCCTGTTGCCAGGGTGAAGGCAATAATTGAATCTATCCCAAATCTGAGTGATGGAGTAGTCAGAAATGACTCCATGTGACAGAAGAGCCAGGAGGCAAGTGATGGATACTATTGTCCAAACGTGACCCTCCATTAACACCACCTATCAGCATCTGGATCCTGTCACTGTGTCCCATCCCAGAGCCAAGAGGGCTGCCTGGCATATTCCAAGCGCTTCAGGGGCTTCCAGGCTGCGCCTAACCCTGCATCAACTAAATGGATGGAGAGGCTGACCCAAACCTTGCTCCCTCTATCTCCACTCGCCTTATTCCCCCTCTCCAGGCCCATTGTTGGGCAGGTGTTGGCAATTTGCTCCTTATCGCGCCTCTGTTTATGAGGGCTTTTTATTAATAACAAAGGGAGAATATTAATTAACACAATAAAATGAAACAGTTTGGAGAATCCACCAAATAAATCTTCTCATTGTCTAATTGGAGCTGGAGAGAAAGGGGAGGAGGAGGGGAGGAGAAGGCAAGGGGAGGGGGAGGGGAAGGTACAGATGACCTACTGGGTGACAGGCACAGGTTGGAAGGGTGACATTTTATTGTAAGCCTCCCAATGAAAGGAAGAAAAGGAAGGGACCAGTCAATTTAATGCAGGGACCAAGAGTGCAAGGGTGTTGCTAAGAGACAGGGATGCTGCTAAAGTTCTATCAGAAGCACTACTCTGACCTTATGCAAATAGAGGCGGCCAATGCTTTGTGGAACGGCTGAAAATTCCACCCCCTGTGTCACCAATACCTGGCATTGAGCCTTTTATTCAAATGTTCTCTAAAAACACACACAGAGGATGTGACACAGCATGACACATTTTAGAGGCTGTAAAACACACACACACACACACACGCAGACAAAATGGGTGGAACACTAATAATAGTCATAATTTTTAAAAACCAGGGAGAAAAATCAACACCAGATCTTTCTGTGGAAATGTCTCCCATCTTTACCTTCTGGCACTGTCACTTTCTTTTAGCTGAAAAGTGACCTAAAGATTCAGAAATTGTCTTCTCGTTGCAGAAATGAAGCTTATTAAGACACCACTGTGGCTCTCAAAATAGTGTCTTAATTTATACCCCAGGGGTGTGGGGAGGGGATGGTGTGATGGGGGTGGGCAGGGGGTGTGAAAGCCTGGTGCAGACTGGACAAATTACATCACATGCCCCCTCCCCAACTAATAAAGTAAGTATGCCATTCCTTTCATTTTAACTATCCACCCTAGGACAATGTTAAGTGCAAAAGGTGAGAGGCTTGGAGACCAGTTGGTTCTCCCAGGAAGTTGACTGTCCTTACAGTTCTATAAAGGCGGAAGGCCCGACACACCTCCGCGCGCGTCACGTGGGTACCTGCGGTGGAAGGGCCACGGGGGGGGTCCTGGACTGGACAGGCGGGTAGGTGGACATGTATCCCAAGCCACACCCCGCCCCACGCGCCCCCGACGAGGCGTGACTGTGAGCTGCTGCAGAGGAAGGTGCTTTCCCTCCGCGTCGGTGTCGGAAGGCGCGCCTCCAGCCAAAGCTGGCTGTTGTCACGCGCCTGACCCCGCCGCTCCGCTCCACTGCGCGGCCCTTGAGAGGCCGGTGGGAGAAACCCGGCCCGATGAATCAGTGTGGGTCACCCTGGAGCCTCGGGGTTTGATATTCTTTGGACCACTTTAGGCGGCTGGACTTTGGGGTCAGGTTTGTGCACCAGCACTTCCAACTGTCCAGGCCAAACTCTCCCTCTCTCCATCTTCCTTTCCCTCCTCCCTTTTTCACTCCAGATTAGCATTTCTCCCCCTCGGCTGTGTCACACCTAACAGGGAAAAGGAACCTCGTTTCCTAGGACAATCTGTCTCCCAGGAAAACCACCTGACCTTAGGGATGGCAATCCTGAAAAGTTTCAAACAGGCGATTCTCACAGCTCTTCGCGGGACTTTGTTCCCTTGGGGCCATCCTCCCTCCCTGCCCCCTCCCCCACCCCACACCCGGACTGCAGCTTTGGGAACTCCGGGAGCTTCGGGCTGGGGGTGGGGAAAGCCGGGAGGAGAGGCCCCCTAGACACACCCCTGCCAGCCCTGCAGCCCTAGCAGCCTCCACCTAGGACTGGCTGCAGCCAGAACCCAGTACCACCTGCAAAGTTCTGCTGGTTCCTGCCTCCCTTCTCCCGAGGCCGCCAGCTGCGGAAGAGGAGAAGCATCTCCAAGTGAGGGCAGAGCACCAACACACACAACTTGGCAAACTCAATTTAACCAGCGATCTTTTTTACCCACTCCATTCCCTCCCTCATTTTTGATTACAATATTGATAAAATGCCCACCAGTTCACATCTTTATGGTAATAGTTGCAAATGAATACATTTAACTGCTCGGGGGGCGTTTCCAGCATTCAGTGGCAGGTAACTTCCCAGGGCAACTTCTCCCTAGGACCCTCCCACCTCCCTTCTTAATGGTGGGACTTTTCATAATGGGCACAGTACTATTAAAATTTCATATTAGCAGTGTGTATGGTGAACTTTGTAATAGGAAATTCAATAGCTGCTGTAAATATTAATGGAATATGAAATGAAGCCACAGCCTCGACCAGCCCTGACAGTAAAACCGAGTGGGCAAGTGGCGGCCCCGGGGCAAGAGAGGCCTTTCCTCTTGTCTCTCTCGCTTTATTACATTAGCGCGGGCCTCTCCGCGCCGGCGTGGGCTCAGAAGCCGAGGTTCCGGGTCACCCATGACAAATGTCTCCGTGTCTCGCCAACAGGCCCCGCCTGGCCCTGCCGCTCCATCTGCCCAGCAGGCCCCGGGAGAGTGCTTGCGGGTGTCAGTTTCAGGTAAAGAGCTCTTGAAAGCGCAAAGTCTCCAAAAAGGTTACAAGGATTCCAGCGCCTTCTCAAGTCCCCGCAGCCCCGGTGCAGCCACCGCAGGAGGGGGTCTTCGCCCGGGGATAGAGGGAACCCCAAGCAAGTTTTGGGGATTGAAATCACTGTCAAGGGCGGCCGGATCCGTACCTTCCGTCCTCACCTCCATCCTTCCCCGCCCCCTGACCAAAGGACCGGCCTCAACTTTGGACCTGGGGTTGGGTAGGGCGTCTGGGAGGGGACTCGGGGAGGCCTGCCCAGGCGGGTTGGCCGCGTCCCGGCGCGTTTTGGGTCTCGATTTGTACCCTCGTGCACTCAAGTGGCAAAGGCCGCCCGGGCGATCCAGCGACGAGGTGGGGCTGGGGGCGCAGGGGGCAGTTTGCAGTGATCTCAGGTCGCTCGGACTCCAGGCCCTGGATCGCCAGTGCAGCCCCTGCCCGGGCGTGGGTCTTGGGAAAACCGGAGGGGAGGGAGCGCGTGGACGCGGGAAGAGTGGCGTGACCCGGGCCGCCGCCGCCAAGGTTGGATCACTTCCGAGCTGCGGTCGCCGCCGAGGAGGGTCCGGGGAGGCGCGACGCGCTGACAAACGTGGCAGTCAACACCTCCAGCTGCCCGGGCGAGTTATTTCAACAGGCTGGGAAAGATCGGTATTTTGAGTGGCAGGCGACGCCTTTCCTCACTTTCAGTATTTATGTTGTACCGACAGCACTTAGGAGAGCTTAGTTTTAGATGGGACATTAATCTTCACTTGTTAAGAGATAGCTTGTCAGCGTGGGCCCGGGGCTTTCCCACTCTCTGACGACGCCATCCCCATGCCCAGCACCCCGCCACTCCCCTCCTGGCCCGACACGGGCGCGCAGTGTCGCAGGTCCACGCGCGACAAGGGGACGAACCGGGGTTAAACTGGGGCAGGGCGACGGCGTGCGAGACGCCAGAGAAAGGTTAAAGTCAAAATCGACTGAAATGACAGCTCAGCCTGGGTCCTGGCACCAACCCCTGTCATTTTTGTCTGTTTGCAAGTGGAGAGAGGGGAGTGCTTGATCAGAGCGGGGAGCTTGTTAAGCCACAAAGCACGCAGGCAAAACCCCCTGGTTGCGAACTCCGGGCAACTATTTCCCTTTGACTGACCCCCCCGAAGCGTCACCGCTGTGGAGTCACCCATCACCTCCCCCTTACCACCAGCTCTACGGGATCACTTTTCTCTTCCGTTCACTAGGGGCTCCCCACTTTTAAATGATTTCCTCTCCATTTCTTTTTTTCCCCAATTAATACAGAATAGTTCCTCATGTGCTCCAGATGCAGCAAACTGCCGAGCTGAAATGAGCTGAAATAAGAACGGAATTGCCATAACGTGGGTTTGCTTTGCATCAGGGGTTTCACTGCGGGAATAGTTTCAACAAGGCATCCACCTTTTCGAAATCCGTGGAAAAGCTTCAAGTGAGGTTTGCATTCTCACCGACCCTCTGGACAGTTCTCCCACCCTCAACCGCTGTTACTTGTAGCCCCCATCCCCCCAAATTAATAGCTGTGCCTCACTGTTTCTTTGGTGTCATTATCTCTTCTTCCTTCCCCCGGGATCGTGCATCTTCTTCCCCCTTGCCCTTTAAGAGTTGCACTTTCAAAGAAGATTAAAAAAAAAAGAAAAAAAAAAAAAAAAGGACAAGAAATGGATATAGGTTTTGTAAGTGTTAAATAACTTTCTCAGCGTGTATTAAAGGAAGACTGTATTTTATCAACAGCTGATTGATGCAGCCGTGTGATCCTGTCGGTTTGTCTATAGTATCATATTTATTTAACCTGCTGGGGGACTGTGTTCAGGGGCAGCCTGTTCATGCTGACAAGAGCATGCACATTACACACTACCCCAGGTATTTTGATTGATTGTTCCCACCCCAAAGCCTTTGGTTCATAATTTAGCACAGCAGGTTTTGCATCACAGACTAGGTTTCAAAAAAAAAAAAAATCCTGTAAGAGATTTCAATGAACAACTACTGCCAAGAAACCTGCAACCCCCAAATATTTTAAATACCTCCCGAGATGGTTCAGTTTGTGTAATTACAGGGCACACAATCTTTATTTGCCCTGATTCCCTAAGTGTGATTAGATTATTCATTTTAATTTGTGGCTGGACCAACATTTCCTTAACTGAGGGTGGCACGGGGGTGGGGTGGCAGTGGTGAAAATGTCGAATAGTGTGAGCTTTTCTTTTCTTCTCTTTTGCTCTCTTTCCTTCAATAACAGGTTTGAGATGTGGAAGCAGTAGAAAGGCAGACGAAGTGGCTCTTTTGCACTCTCCTGAGGTTGCTTTGGGAATTAGTTCATAATGTCCTTTGGCAGTAGACTAGACTTTTACTACCTCTCTATCCCCCAACCCCCCTCACCATACCCCTGTGGGTGAGGAAAGATTTTTTTTAAAATAAGTGATACACTCTTCAGTGTGTGGAATAAACTTCTTAATATCTGTGTCTTTTCAAGTAAATAATTTCAATGATCTGGGAGCATCCTTGTGGTTCTGAAATTTGTGATCTGAAATAAGAATTACCTACTTAAGGACCAATGAATAATTACTTCCTACGAGATTTCTTTAAAAAAGGAGACTTCCCCTTGACTTTTTTTTAAACTAACAACAACAGAGTACACATATATGTTACTAATTAACTATGCTTGAAAAATAATATATATTTTTTGCTATAATAAAAATGGGATATATTTTTTGTTCATCTTCTTGGATTATTATTATTCTGGTTAGCAATGGTTTTTTGTATGTATGTGTGTGTAAAAGTGCAGTTTCAAATGTGTGCTATTTTCCAGTAATAGAGATGCTGTTTATTGTGCTTGCTATTTTTAGGTTTGTCCTTTAGAAACTCGGAATGACTCCCGAAGCCTGGAAAGGCAACCTTAGCACTATTATGTATCTCTTTGTCCATCAGAGTTTCATTTTGTCATTCTAGATTAGATGGGAAGATCTTTACCAAAGTGGTTAATTACATATATATATAAAATGCTGCACTAAGGTGGGGATTAATAACATTTAACAAAAAAGATGTTAAGTGGATAGTTGCCCCCCAATAACTGAACACATTTAAAGTGTTTTTTTCCCCTTCAGCTCAGGTTAATATTGGGGGAAAATTATATATCCGGTGATGGCAGGGATTCCAACATTTATAATTAAAACTTTCTTCTCTGTCCATCCATCCATCATTCATTTTTCCTCATTCTTGTGTATTTTTATTCACAAAAGTGTACTTTTTGGCTTGATTGTACACTTTATAATGATGGTAAAGAAATTAACCAGGGTGATCAACACCTCCCATTCCAGTTAATATTTCCTTTTATCAAATGCCCCTTATATTTGGAGCAGCTTTGGAGACCCTAATGGTAAACCTTCATTGCTAATAATATATTCAGCAACTTATTTTTATCCCTAGATGTTGCTATTTACCCTTAGATGATGTTTGATGACAAAAAACCAAAATGTTTGCAAAACTCTAGGAGATGCATCTTTCTGCTGAGAAAAACAACTGTTATCAAAAGTCAGTACAGACACAATACCCAGAGAGAAAGAGAAAGGGCAAGCCGACAAAGGAAATATTTATCTGTGACTCAATGGGCAGCAGGGTGTAGTAAGGCAGGTCAAGCAAGGTGAAGAAAAGGCCAATTTGTTTGTGATGAACCAAATCTACACATTTTAATCACTTGAGCTAAGGAGTTTTGAGATACCTTGTGAATCAACTTGCAACCATTTCCCCAAAATGTTTTAGTTTTGCATTGGTTTGCATTGAAAATAAACCTTTTAAAGCCATCCACCACCAGGTTTCTTTAATAAAATGTACATTACCCCTAATAAGGAAGAAAATACTTTCACATGTTGCCTGTTTCCTGAGGAGACAAATAAATTGGGTCCTATTTCTTTTCAAGGGGCTCCTTTTTTACCGTGATTAATACATGCTCACACCAGACACATATACAAATGAACTTCTTTGAAGTTTAGTCACTTCTTAGCTGTGCAACCCTGGACAAGTTACTTCATTTCTCCTTCCCTCGGTTTCCTCATCTAGTGAAATTATAATAGTACCTGCCTCAGGGGTTGCCATAAGGAGTGTGTTAACACATGCAAAGTTCTTAAAGCAGTACCTGCCATGTACTTATATCTAGATTTGCATCTGCTATTATTATAGCCCATAGTATGCATTACTGTGTTACTAATATCACTATTGACAACAATAGTTTTAATTTTGGTCACCTGAATTATTATGACTAGACCTCAAAACTTAAACTGTAAATTTGAAGTGATTTTTTTTAGGCATTGTGCTCAAATCTGCATTATACTGAAGTGCAAAATTGTCCCTAAACGGGCAAAGCGATTACTATCTTTCTCTCTGTCTCCCTAGGCCCCAGACACACTAAGTAGCCTTCTATGTAAATGCCAAGCTAAAATGCCACTCCAGGGAATTGTGGGTACGCCACTGAAGCGTTTGTACATCAAATCACAGGAAGACTCCACCAAAAGTCTGTAAAAAGGCAAACAGCTCTCCAGCCACTCTGCTAAGGATGCCAGCACGCCCTTCCTCATTTTTGTCTTACGTATCTAAGTCCTTCATAGCATACGTTAACATCCTATGGGTTTTATGATATGCTTTTTTCATGTGCCAGGCACTGCCCTCTGTTAGACTATTGAAGCTGAACAGAAAGCAATGTTTCCTGATAATATGTTAGAATATCAATTAAAAATTAGAATCTTGATGTGAAAATGAATGGAATTAAATAATAAAGTTTTGGGGGGGTTGGATTTGTCCACATGTTGACTTTTGAAATTTAGACAAAACCAATTTCAATTGGGAGTAGTATCAGCATTACCTCAACTTTGGAATATCTTTCTTTTTGTTTTTGAGCTGATCCTTTGCCACTTCAGAGAGTAACTTGAGATCAGAGCTAAAGTGAAACCAGAGCGCTTGAAAGGCTGCTAACAGCACTTCCCCCTTCTCTTTAGGTTATCTGACATGGATACAGAATATGACTTGCTTTTGTTACAATTAGATCACAGGACCTCAGGTATGAATAGTTTTCATTTTATGTCACTCCCCAAACTAAATCATGCAAACAAGGCCGGACAGGAGCTGGTGTTTTCTTACACGTGTTAACATTGACCTTGCCACTTAGAACCACACCTCTCATTTCTTTAAATCAGAACTCCATATCCCTTTCACATCTTTTCTTTTCAACCTGCTCCGTGGTGTAAGACAGTCTGTTTCCACTCTGTACATACACCAAAAATCCATGAACTTCTGGCAGCTGAACATTTTGCAAGGTTAAGATCCTCCAAAACAGGCATGTTTTTGCTCATCCACTAAAATATTTCCTCTTTTTTTTTTCTTAACATTTTTATTGGAGTATAATTGCTTTACAATGGTGTTAGTTTCTGCTTTATAACAAAGTGAATCAGTTATACATATACATATGTTCCCATATCTCTTCCCTCTTGCGTCTCCCTCTCTCCCACCCTCCCTATCCCACCCCTCCAGGCGGTCACAAAGCACCTAGCTGATCTCCCTATGCTATGCGACTGCTTCCCGTTAGCTATCTATTTTACATGTGGTAGTGTTTATATGTCCATGCCACTCTCTCACTTCGTCTCAGCTTACCTTTCCCCCTCCCCGTGTCCTCAAGTCCACTATCAAGTAGGTCTGCATCTTTATTCCAGTCTTGCCCCTACCTTCTTCATGACCATTTTTGTTTTTTTAGATTCCATATATATGTGTTAGCATATGGTATTTGTTTTTCTCCTTCTGACTTACTTCACTCTGTATGACAGACTCTAGGTCCATCCACCTCACTATAAATAACTCAATTTCGTTCCTCTTTATGGCTGAGTAATATTCCCTTGTACATACGTGCTACATCTTCTTTATCCATTCATCTGTTGATGGACACTTAGGTTACTTCCATGTCCTGGCTATTGTAAATAGAGCTGCAGTGAACATTGTGGTACCTGACTCTTTCTGAATTATGGTTTTCTCTGGGTATATGCCCAGTAGTGGGATTGCTGGATCATATGGTAATTCTATTTTTAGTTTTTTAAGGAACCTCCATACTGTTCTCCATAGTGGTTGTATCAATTTACATTCCCACCAACAGTGTATGAGGGTTCCCTTTTCTCCACACCCTCTCCGGCATTTATTGTTTGTAGAGTTTTTGATGATGGCCATTCTGACCGGTGTGAGATGATATCGCATTGTAATTTTGATCTGCATAAAATATTTCCTCTTAAATATCATGTGTCATTGATCTATTTGATTAAAAAAAGTGAATCTCAGTTGTTTAAACTCAGCTTCAGTGTTAAATATCTTTTCACATTTTAATTAATTTACTCTTAGATCAGAGAAAGATAACTTTAGCGAGATAAGCACAACTTCCTATATGTCTTTTCAAGATTGTTCCATAGATCTAGAAGGATCCTGTGACTTTCTCATATTTGGACTAATAATAGCTTCAAAGTTGCCTAAAAGGTCAAACAAAGATATTAGAATGTCCCCAGGAAGGAAAACACAACATGCTGATCTGTTGTTTCCTGTATGTGAATGCTGACATTTAAGGGAATATCATGGTTCTCCTTTAACTCATATATACATTCTTTTTTAAACATTGCTCCCTTTGAGATTTGCAAATAGTTAAACTAGTTTACACAGTTCTCTTTTTTAGCGTTCCTTTCAAGTTCAGCTCTTAAGTAAGCAGACACTTTAACTTGCCTTCCTATTAGACAGCTTTTTCTTTACTGCCTTTTCATAGCACAGCTATCAAAAATAAGATAATGCCCAAGATCTGGGACCTAATCAGCTTTCTAGCTGAGTTTAAAAAGTCTGGAGGCTGTTTAAAGGTAGCTCTGGTTATGTGTGCGGGCCTACTGCAGTGTTTGCACTGCCACATTTTGATGGAGAGGGTAATGTGTTTGCTAGATAAGGTGAAAGGGACCAGGCAAAAAAACAAGGCTCTGTTTGATAAACCCTGACATATTTAGCTATTTTTCACACACATGAAAGAAAGCTTTAAAACCCTAAGGAAAATAGAGGTGTCCATTCAAGCACACTCATGTTTATCGAGACAAAAAAGGTAAATAAAGAAAATTGGCATCTTGTAGTCTATTAATTAGGTCTAGAGCTTATCATTAAATTGAAAAGCTGGATAAAATACAAGTCTATTTCTTGCTGTTATTTGATGTGAAAGTTCAGTTCTTTAAGTCAGTGTACTTTGGAAGGACAGTTATTTTGTTTGGCTTGTCTTGCCCTGGTAGAAGTTTTGAGCCCTGTATAAAGGAGCTGATGAATTGAAGTTAAACTTTTAGAAGGCTGATTTGCATAAACTTGAGATGAGAACTCAGTTTGAAATTAGTGTTAACATACATGATGACATTCTTTGTGAAGTGACCTATAGCCTGAAAACAGATTGATAAAGCCAGAATAAAAATATGCCACCTGACATACAGTACTTATAATTAGGCTCAGTTCTAAAAGCCCAATTAAAATAAGTTCATACAGAAAGATGTTTTAAAATAAAATAGCTTTACAATCTAGAATGATTAAAGAATGCTGGAGGTGAACTATTGACTGCCTTATACTAATTTCCCTTTTCTAGAAAAGTAAAGGAATAAAATATCAGGAAGTTTCACAAAATAGAGCTGTCTCTCAAAATAAGAATTTTAATGATGTGAATATAAAGATAATTTGGGGCATAAATTTTTTTTTTTTTTTTTTTTTTTTTTCTGTACGCGGGCCTCTCCCCGTTTTGGCCTCTCCCGTTGCGGAGCACAGGCTCCGGACGCGCAGGCTCAGCGGCCATGGCTCACGGGCCCAGCCGCTCCGCGGCATGTGGGATCTTCCTGGACCGGGGCACGAACCCTTGTCTCCTGCATCGGCAGGCGGACTCTCAAGCACTGCGCCACCAGGTAAGCCCGGGGCTCAATTTTTATGCTTTGATTACTGTAAGTTAATTTAGGAGGAAATATAAGCTCTAAATCATATCCTAGTAAAATTTTTCTATTTTTTTTTTCTCTAGGAAATGTATGTTTCTGATTTCTTATATTTCTAAATTGAAAGTATTTGAAAAACTGAAAACATGGCCTCAAAAGGTTAGTTCATCTGTAGAACATTTTAAAATATAATCACTTGAATCTTTAGAAATGTGTTTCTTCTATATATTAATCATTTAAAACATTTTTATGCCTTAGTGTTAATAATCTATATAAGTGTAGATTTTTAGATGAATTTAATGTCAACTGGGGATTAATGTGAATTAATTAAATTGACAGTATCTTCTTTAATGAGAAAAAAGGATTTAACTTTAATACAGATGATCTTAATAAAGCTTCTCTCTACTTGTCTGTATTTTCTGAACATTAGGAATTATTTTTATTAGAAGGTGAATTAATTTAATAACGGCAGAGTGGCAAAACATGAATTAAATCAAGTGATTTCGAACTGACTTTGTTATTGTTATGGAAGTTGCATAATCAAGCCAAATAACTTTCAATTAAAAAGGAATCAATTTGTGTAAGCCATTTAAAAAGAAAAACATAAATTGGAGTTCACATTTAATTTTCTCTTGAAACAGTCATTGGACAGAATTTGAAATAATATTTACGATGGAAGGTAAATGTTCAACAGACTTGACTCTTTTCTCTAAACAGTGAAAATTCACATCTCAGAAATGCATTTCCAATAAAATTACTGTCCCCAGAGATGCAGTACCATAAAGTAAAATTCTAGCAGAAATCTGTGAGGTCTCTGGAATTAACTCGTCACTACATTAACAAAGAGACATAAAGCTCCAAGCACATACCTGGAGTGTATAAGGTCTCATGACACCTCCCGTATAAGATAAGATGCCAAAAGAAGATGAAGGTTAGTTGAACACGCCAGACCACCTTGTAGTTCCTATTCTCTATTTTGAGGGGTATTCATTGGAATTATAGGCTATGTTCTTTTTTAAATTAAAATTGCATTTAGTTATAGTTATTTTTAAAATGAAGATGGAGGAGGAATGCAGGGGATACAGGGACTAGCAAAAACAAAACAAAATCAAAGCCCAAACCAAAACACAAACAAAACAATCTAGGCTCTTTTCCCTTCCCCCACTTTTTTTTAATTTATTTTTTTATTTTTTACATTCCCCAATACAGCCCACATTTTAATGGTCAAAGGTCATGTGTAGTGTCTGCTACCCAGCCCCTCATTAAGGCTTCTCACCAATGAATACTTAGCTGTCCTTCCCCCTATTCTGTCAGGACTCTTGTCTTGTGTTTAAGGACCTAACAAGCTAATCTCCCAACCCCTGCATTTTCAGGTGGATGCGTGCGAAGGATTATGCATTTAGCAAGCTGCTCCTGACATCTCCCAAGGTTCATCTTCCAATCAGTCAGATATGAGACTGAGTCTAAAACAAATTATGCAATGCTTTGCTTATTAACTTTAAACCTGAAAATACAGTGTTCTAAACCAGGAATCTCCCAATTTAAAAAATATTGTGCCCAGTTCTGGCCACCAAATTGTTCCAGGCCAGTAAGGTTTTTACTAGTGGGACTGCCTCGGTCCCAGTTCTGGCTTTGCCAGTTGAAGAATGGGTGATAGAATCTACTTTTCTGCCTTGTTGAGAATGTGAGAGAAGGGATCCAAAGTTCTTAGTCCTATACCTGACACAGAATAAGGTTTTCATAAATGACAAATCTCATTATGACTCCTAAGGATGATGGCTAAAATAGATCTCAGTTCAGAAGCAAAATGATTTAAAGATCAGTTCAGGTACTATTGGGTGGGATGTGCAAAATGTCCCCAAAGAGCTTTCAAAGGGAAAGGGGTAGAAAACAGGCATTGCAGGTAGTGGATTTCGGTTTCATAAGGAAGGACTCTCCAATAATTAGATCAGTTTAAAAACATTTAAAAAAAATGACCATGTCATCCATCAGGGGTGGCAGAGGGAGGATAATTGGATTATGTTGGGGCCGCACAAATCAGTGCTTCCTAAAACTGGTTGCATAAAATGGAATCACCTGGGACACTTCAAATATCCACGTTACAAATATATTAGAAATGTCTTTTTGCACAGACATAAGCACAGCATTTACATGTGGAATGTCATGGTATTTGTCAGAAATGAGACACTTTGTCTAATACCAAGATGAAATGCAGTCAATGTGAGAGCAAAATTGTTGGCCTTTTTGATTGTTCCCTGTGAAACTCAGCAAATCACATTGTGTATCCTTTTCCAAATAGCACTCTGATATGGGAGGAATCTGATAAAAGTAAATACCAAGAAAAGTCACAGGAGAAAAATATGCAGAACCATAATACAGAAACCATCTCAAAACTAGCATCCTGGCCCAAATTCTTTTTTTCTTTTAACGAGTGATATTGTAATAATGGCTACCATTTATGTAATACAGTATTCTGTTCCTAAATTGCAAACTGAATTTGCGTAAACTCTCTGACACTAAGTTTACTTTTCTGAACAGGGAGTGGAGGAGTTGAACTAGATCAGGATTGGTCAAACCAAATGCCCATAGGGACCTGATGGGGACTATAGATGGATAATATAGACCAGGTGCGATAATTGGGAGTGGTGGGGACCATGGTAAAATGGAGAGAGAGGTTCTAAAGAGTGGCACCGCTATTTGACGCTTGCTAAATGTGGCCTTGTGGAAATGCAGGATTCAGTTTTACCACAGTTTTTGATTTTCAAGTGACGTGGAAATTCAAAATTTCAAAATGCGAAAGCAGCCATTTAAAAAATTATTTTGCAGTTCCAAACAAATAATCCTGGAGGCTAGATCTAGCCTGTGGGTCACTGGCTTGTTCCATTCGGACTGACTGATAGCTACAGGTACCTTCTGTCATTATATTCTCCAGCAGCGCTTCTCAAACTTTACCATGTTTAAGAATCACCTGGAGAACGTGTTACATCACAGACTTCTGGCCTCCACGGTAAGAGGTTCTGATCGGCACTCCTTACAAGTTCCCAGCTGATACTGAGACTGACTTTGGTCAGTGAACGTGCAAGTGGGCAGCCGGTCATAGTGCTGCCCCCACTGGCTTAGTAATTGCTGGGTATTCACTTGTGGATTAATTCAGGGAGTCTCCCTGACTCCTCTTCCTCTGTTTCTTTTACTTCCCTCCCTCCCTGTATCAACATGAGATATTAGGGATGGACGTAGCTGACACTTCTGCAGTGGGACAGAGGAAGCAGGGCAGTATTGATATTGTTGGATTCAGCCTTGCTATCTTGGTAGGAAATGCTCAATCCTATTAATCATGAACCAATTATTTTAAGATTGATATATAACCGACATATAACATTGTATAAGTTTAAAGTGTACAACACTTATATGTTGCAACATGGTTACCACCATAGCATTAGCTAACACCTCTATCACGACACATAGTTCTCATTTCTTTATTGTGGAGAGAACATTTAACATCTAGTCTCTTAGCGGCTTTGAAGTATAGAATACAGTACTGTTAACTATAATCAGATTACCTCTCCAGAATTTGTTTATATTTTAACTGCAAGTTTGTACCCTTTTGCCAACATCTCCTCAATTCTCTCACAACCCCCCCACTCTTCATCATCCCCAGACCCTGGTAACCACTATTCTTCTCTCTGTCTCTACAAGTTAGGCTTTTTTAGATTTCACATATAAGTGAAATCATACAGTATTTGTCCTTTGCTGTCTGATTTATCTCAGCACAATGCCCTCAAGGTCCATCCATGTTGTCACAAATGGCAGGATTTCCTTCTTTCTCATGGCTGAATAATATTCATAAATATATATATATGTGTGTCTATATGTACATGCACACAATGGAATTTTATACACACACACAAACATACATAGATACACATACATATATCATTATCTTATCTATTCATCTGTCAGCAGACACTTAGGTTGTTTCCATATCCTGGTCATTGACCACAGTAAACATGGGAGTGTGGACATCTCTTTGAGATCACAATTTCATTTCCTTTGTATATACACCTAGAAGTGAGATTGCTAGGTCATATGGTAGTTCTGTTTTTAACTTTTTAAAAAATTATAATTGACATAACATGTTAGTTTCAGGCATACAGCATAGTAATTCAGTACTTTTATTCATTATAAAATAATCACCATAATAAGTCTAGTTACCATCTGTCACCATACAAAGTTATTGCAAGATTATTGAGTAAATTTTATATGCTGTACATTATATTCTTATGACCTTTATTTCAGAACTGAAAGTTTGCACCTCTTAATCTCCTTTACCTATATTGCCCCCCGACCCGCCCCGTGCAATGAACATAGGGGTACATATATCTTTTTGAATTAGTGTTTTCATTTTATTTGGATAAATATCCAAAAGTGGGATTGCTGGATTGAATGGTAGTTGTATTTTTAACTTTTTTGAGGAACTTCCATACTGATTTCCATAGTGGCTGAACAAATTTATTTTCCTACCAACAATATACAAGATTTCACTTTCTCCACATCCTCACAAATACTTGTTATCTCTTGTCTTCTTGACGATAGCTATTCTAACAGGTGTGTATTTCCCTGATGATTAGTGATATTGAGCAACTTTTCATCTACCTGTTAGCCATTTGGTTATCTTCTTTGGAAAAATGTCAATTCAGCTCCTCGGCCCATTTTTAAATAGGATTATTTGTGGGACATTTTTTTGGTTATGGAGTTGTATGAATTTTTTATATACTTTGGATATTAACCCTTTATCAGATATGTAGTGTGCAAATATTTTCTCCCATTCCATAGGTTGCCTTTTCATTTTGTTGTTTCTTTTGCTGTGCAGAGCTTTTTAGTTTGATGTAGTCCCACTTGGTTTTTGCTTTCCTTGCTTGTACTCAGTCCTGTTTAGAAGATAGATTCATCTCTAAATACTTTACAGATAACTTGCTTCATAAATAAGTTTATCTAATGATACATGGGTGCCAGGCAATGTGCAAGGCATTTTACCTATGCTACCTTCAGTCCTGACAACCTTTTCTGAGGTAGATATTCTCAGTCCTAATTCACAAGTAAAGAAATTGAATCTCAAAGAGGTTAAATAACTCACCCCAGGTCACACAGGCACTAAGTGGCAGAAAAGAGATTTAAAGCAAGGAGGTATGATTCCAAAGCCTCTTTTGGTGATACTCCCAAATTTATATGCACACACATTATAATAAAATATAATATAATATAATATAATATAAATCATACCTTGCTCCATAAAGGATTCAAAGGGATTAACAAAAATACACATTCTATTGCTAAGTAAAACAAATTAGAAGCAAATACAATAAAGCAAGAAGGAAAGGCAGATGGAGTACAAAATAGCATTCCATAAAGTCCTATTCCCCTACTCGTGTTGGGTTATGAACTTGACTCTGAGCTCATAAAGGAAAGGTAGTCTCTTAGGCTCTAAGGGTGACAGGGTGACATGGGCCATGTGAAGGCAGAAAGGAAGCAAAGTGGATGAAACGGTCTCATTTCCGAAATGAGGCCCCGACCTTGTCTCTATCCTTACTACAGGATGTCCTTTTGGGTTTGTGACTCCTGAATGCTGAGGTGCTAACAGATCTATCTGCACCTGAGACATGGAGAAGTGATGGGTGATACCTAAGAAGAACACTTGTTGCTAGTAACCTAAAGCAACCTGCATGGGATTATAATCTGAAGCCTGGGATCTTGTCTATTTGATTCCATGTATAATTTGTCTGGCAGAGCACTATAGACAGATCTTTAGTTAAAAAAGTGTCATCAAATTGATGATAGTGCTTCAGGTTAATTGCTTTAAATCAAATGTATGATCATGTCCATCACACACTTCAACACTGAAAGTCCTTCCTTGATTTTTCGTTTGTTTTAAGGTTCATTAAATTTGGTTGGTTGAAACATAGGGAGGGCTTTAGGGTGGATGATTTCAGAAGAGGAAGAAATAAAAAGAGCCATGGGAAAGAAACAAGATAAACACAAAACAAGAAGTTTTTTTGTTCAAGGGCAAGGAAGTTATCTCACACTTAAAAAAATTCCCAGAGGGAGAGGCTTCCCTGGTGGCGCAGTGGTTGAGAGTCTGCCTGCCGATGCAGGGGACACGGGTTCGTGCCCCGGTCTGGGGAGATCTCACATGCCGTGGAGCGGCTGGGCCCGTGAGCCATGGCTGCTGAGCCTGCGCGTCCGGAGCCTGTGCTCCGCAACGGGAGAGGCCATAACAGTGAGAGGCCCGCGTACCGCAAAAAAAAAAAAAAAAAAAAAAAAAAAAATTCCCAGAGGGTTTATTTGCAAGTTTCCTTATCTGAAAGTGAGGGGCTTGGTGTACTACTTGGTGTTTGATGGAATAGAGATGGGCAAAGGGCATGATCCTCAGAATGCTATAGCCAAGCATCCACCCCAGAGGTAACCAAGCATCTTCCTCAGCAGCCTTGCATTTCATAGGTTGACGTCATCTCTCATTCTCATCCTGTAGATGTACACCATGAAGCTCAGCCAGCTATCTTCTAGCAAGGAGTTCAACCCAGGCTGGAAGGCATTTCCGAGGAATTTACATCTTCTGCCAACTGGATTACGTGAGTCATCTCTCAACAGCACATTCCAGTTCTAATGTTCATGCAGTGTTGTCAGGCATTAATAAGGAGACTGGCCTCGGTTTTACTCTGGGCTTTGTACATCTGCCACATCCATGTTTCCTAACTTCTTCTGTTTTTTTTTTTTTTTTTGGCGATATGCAGGCCTCTCACTGTTGTGGCCTCTCCCGTTGCGGAGCACAGGCTCCGGACGCGCAAGCCCAGCGGCCACGGCTCACGGGCCCAGCCGCTCCGTGGCATGTGGGATCTTCCCAGACCGGGGCACGAACCCGTGTCCCCTGCATCGGCAGGCAGACTCTCAACCACTGCGCCACCAGGGAAGCCCTCTTCTGGGTTTTAGAAAATATTTGGCAGAGGCCATCCCATCAGCACTTGCTTTTTAAATTAAGATTGCAATAGTAACTTCCCAATATGAAAATATGTCCCTTCCCATTTTTGTTGAAACTTGTTTGGTTAGTGCAAATCAAGGAAAAACAGGCAAAGAAACAAACGAAGTACCTTTTGAGGCTTCCTCATTTGCTGTGTGCCATAGTTTGTTCTCACAAGATTGACTTCTGGCTTCTCCCATAGGCTAGCTCAGCAGCTTGCCAATTCTTCAGCAGACCGTGCTTTGGTACCTCTGGGAACACTATGCAGTTAGGGCTCTTCCACATACTCTGTTCTGGGTGCTATTGTTTGTATTTCAGAATTTATAAGCAACTCAATAGCTAGAAGCACATTTTAACCAAATGAGTATTTTCAAAAACAAACAAACAAAATGAGTCTTTTCAAAAAGAGATGATATCAAACACAAAACCAATCAAGGCATATACGTATCCTCCAGCCTGTTTAGTCTGGGGGCTGTGTTGGTGGGTGGTAGATACACCCTGTGGTACCCACCCCTTAACCTTCCAGCCACTTTTAATTCTAGCTTACACCCTGATTTCCCTGGAGATCCATCTCTTCTCCATAATCGGTTCTTGGGGCTCTGGTGGAGCCCCAAGATGGTGGCTCTGCCTCCATCATAATTCCTGTCCATGGCAGTTGGTCCAGGGCTTGGCAAGCGGTCCATCAGAGCCAACAAATGCTTTTATCAGTAAGATTGTTTATTTTTCAGTGAAAGACATCCAAAATGAGAGCGGCTTCAACAAGATACAGTTTATTTCTCCCTCATGGAAAAGTCCTGAGGTAGACTGTTTAGGGCTGATATGCAAGCTCTGTTCCAGATTTTTTTAAAAAAGAACTTGGCATACTGATTCTAAAATTTATATGACAATGCAAAAAGCCTAGAATAGCCAAGAACATTTTGTGGAAGAAGAATAAAGATGGAGGGCTTATGCTACTGATTTTTACTGACTTCAAGACTTACTATAAAATCACAATAATTAAGCAGTGTTGTGTGGGATAAACCAATGGGACCAATAGACCAATGAGACAAAGTAGAGTCCAGAAAGAGACCCACACTTATGAAGTCAGTAAATTTTACACAAGCACACAGAACAATTCAGTAGAAAAAAAAAAAAAAAAAAGGAAAGTGTTTTCCGTGAATTGTTCTGGAACAATTGGATATCCAAGTAAAAATATGGTAATACATCATCATATACAAACAATAATTCCAGGTGGATCGTGAATCTACAATAAAAGCAAAAAGTATGAACTTCCAGAGAAAAAGAGACTATCTTTAAGAAGATGGGGTAGGCAACTTTTCTTAGACTATAAACGCTTTTAAAAAAAGATAAAAATTAAATATAAAAAATAAATTACTTTATCAAAATATAAGGCCTGCATATCAAGAGACATTTCTAGGAAAACGAATAGAATTTTTTGGTTTCCATTTTACAGAACTTTGGCATAATTTGGACTCTTTAATATTTAGCAAAATGTAGAGATTTTTGAACCTTGCTTCAAAAAGGTGTACTTTAGGGCTTCCCTGGTGGCGCAGTGGTTGAGAGTCCGCCTGCCGATGCAGGGGACGCGGGTTCGTGCCCCGGTCCAGGAAGATCCCACATGCCGCGGAGCGGCTGGGCCCGTGAGCCATGGCCGCTGAGCCTGCGCGTCCGGAGTCTGTGCTCCGCAACGGGAGAGGCCACAACAGTGAGAAAAAAAAAAAAAAAAAAAAAAAAAAAAAGGTGTACTTTAACTTGCTTTCTCTCTTTTGCTTTCTTTTTCACTATTAAGCATAAACATTACTCTGTGGCTTTTACCTCTAAAACCCCAGATTTGCTAACTTCAGTATCATCAGAATATTATTTGCCTTTCTACATGTAAGAAGACTCAGAGCCAGTTCATTCCATCTATGCAATTACCTCTCTGTCTGTAAAGATCTCCACTGGGATTTCCTTGGAAATATTTCAGTGATGGCTTCATTTTGCAGACAAAGGAACCTGAGAGAATAAAATACTTCCTGGAACTTTGACAGTCTTGGTGTTGAAAAGTTAAGCACCATAAATTTAACAGATGAAAACAAACTAGTCCTTCTAATCCTGATATAAGAACATCCTCTGAATTCCTATTTGATTACTGCTTCCGAGACAGGCCTCATTGGAAAGCATTTTCTGTCCTTAGGTTCTTTCTTTGCAATACCTGAACGTTGCCAGTTAAACCTGTAGGAGGATACTTTATGAATAGCTTTAAGAAATGGGGCCTGCATTTAGCACAGCCAGAAGATACATATTCTTTCTGAATAAAGTTTCTTAAAATTAAAAAAAAATTCTTAAAATTTCTAAAATTCTACCTTTGCTGTGATTAAAACATAATAATGTTAAAAGAAAGAGAGCTAGCAGATAAGGGAATAATAGGTGAGGAAAGAGAATGTCTTGTCTCCCACCGATGGTAGGTAAGTATGGCATCTGCTTTTCTAACAGGAGTTTGCTGACACTGCTATCACTTTGCATCCTCATGGTGGGCTGTGTTTTATGAAGGATTTTCACAGACATGGCATTATTCAATCCTATAAAAATGTTAGAATTCTGCTAGCTTATAATTACCTTCTGGTTTTACGTACCTTCTCCCCATGTAAATCCTTCACAGTATTGTGATTGCTAAAGCCCCCCGAGTGGGAGCTTATTCTGATTTTCCCCCCAGTAACATTGATACAATTATATTTTAGCTTCATGAAGCTCTGTGGATTCTTCATGTATTTGACTGTGACCACCCCATGTCTGAGGTTGTCCAGAATCCATTCACAGTCCTTAAGTACCCAACCTAGGCAGTGTTCTGGAACTGGTATCCTGACAGAGAAGTCCAAAGGGACAGATCTTCCTTTTCTCTGTCCCAGGACAGACAGGCTTGGGCATGTGTCCCAAGCCTTGCAGACAGATGGAAGAGGACGTAAGACTTCTTCCTGCCCAGAGGCTGCCTCTGGCCAGGTGAGTCCTACAGTGAGGGTGGTCCTCGTGGGCCTGCTTCTACTGTCCAGAGCTACCTCTGTTCCCGTCTGCTTCCAAACCTGGTTCTACAACCCTCCTGAAAATATCCTGTGCTCCTAATCTCCTTCCAACAGATTTTTTTCACTTGACATTAGCCAGAGTAATTTTTTTGTTGTCTCCCTCAAAGGACCCATCTATGTAAGTTCTCTTTTAGAAACATGAACACACAGTCACCAGACCAAGTTTGTGGAAGTAGTTTGCTAGTTGGACTGAGAGGAACTTTCATAACAATACCCTGATTCCCCTGAGAAGAAAGGGGTAATTTGTTGGAGGAGAGGAGTCTAGGATTTTTACTAAAGTAATGATATTTTCACTTCCATTCTTAAAGTTTCCCTACCAATCATAAAAAAGAACTAGGTTGGGCTTCCCTGGTGGCGCAGTGGTTGAGAGTCCGCCTGCCGATGCAGGGGACACGAGTTCGTGCCCCAGTCCGGGAAGATCCCACATGCCGCAGAGCAGCTGGGCCTGTGAGCCATGGCCGCTGAGCCTGCACGTCCGGAGCCTGTGCTCCGCAACAGGAGAGGCCACAGCAGTGAGAGACCTGCGTACCGCCAAAAAAAAAGAAGTAGGTTGTATATATACAGGGTATCCCAGAATTCTGATTTAATATCAAATAATGCATAAAACTGACCATTTCCCAAATCGTCTAGATAATAATCGTACCTAGGATTTTCCAGGTGTCATAACCAGCGTCATGGTAAACACTATCCATTCATTATCTCATTTAATTCTGAAAACAACACAGTGAAATACTATTATTATCTTCATTTTACTGATGAAGAAATATACTCAGAGAGGTTAAGTGAGTTGCTGTTATGTGGCAGAGCCAGCATCCAAAGTAAGGTACCAAGCCACACTTTATACACCAACTACGCTACACTAATATAATAATTACGCACTGGATCATAAGACCTGTTTTCTGATTATACAGATTGTGGAAATAATTTTATTCTTAATGTTTATTCTTAGCTCCAACCACACATTTAATTAATAGATTTCATATTTATTTCATTTGTTTATAAAAATATGCTTCGCTTTTATGATTAAATGACTAAGTGGCAGGGACTATAACTTACTTAATTACATGTTGCTTAATTGGTGTATTAGTTAATTATATGGAGTTAATTTTTAAAATTAAGTGATTGTATTTTATAACATGTTACAGTTCTGATGTCAATCATATTTCTTTGTTAATTTTGAAACTGTGACTCAAGCATTATTAAATGTATAGCTAGTTAATTTTAATACTAAAATTACTATAGGTTATTAGTAAGATTATATACACAACACACACAGCTCATATTTCTTAAAACATTTATTTACAATATATGCAAAATATATTAAATATTAAGAAAAATCTGAAAATAACTTCTAAAAGTGAGCCTCAATTTTGAGATAAGTTTGGAAAGTTTGTTATTTTATTTTAGCATTTCTTTGTCTTAGTCTTGGTCCTTTTATGTAAGCAGAAATGATTCTAGTTTGAAAAACCTACGGGGAGAAAATGACTTAACTATGTTGTCAGCTTCTTTAGACAGGGCCATTGTTTTATAATCTTCGTATGGAATAGCTCCTGGCACAATGAAGTTATGTTGAATTTGAATTTAAGTGAAATATGCTGAAAATTTCACATTAGCTATACACATTCATCTGAATTTTAGCCAGCAGTTGCTATCTTGCACAGAGGAATCATTAATAATGTTTTTGGTGAGATTATTTTGGTGACAGTACAAAATGAAATATTCCTTCTCCTTTGAGTTTTCTGTTTCAGTCATGCATGGCACAGTCTTTAGGCAAGTGTCTTTGATACAAATGAAAAGTATAGAATTTATTCTCATTAAGATTTCTGTTATTTTATGGGGCAAGAAATTAATAAATTTAACTCTATCTTCTATTTTTGTAAGGACAAAGAAATCAAAACCCAGAGAGGTTGAATCATTTACTAATATCACACAGCTAGCTACTGCCTGAAGTGGCTGTTGAATGTAGTGACACTGGGACTCAGTTCAGTATTCCTTCTACTGCATCTACAACAAAACATATTAAATGATTAGAAAAGAAGTATTACTCATTATTTAAAACAGCAATAAATTGGAAGCATACTGAATGTCCATCAGCGGGTGCTGGTTCTGATATACACTTACCACTGACAGGAAAAGAAAATGCAGGCTTTTAATTTCTTGGTAGCTAATTGGATGTTTTCATGAGGCCCTAACTTATTGGAGGGCAAAGGTAGTAGTGGGGTTAGTGGTGGGTGATTGGACTTTCAATGTACCATTGAATGGACTTGTAGTCTTATCTGTTTTTTTGAACTGTCTGGAAAACTCTGCCTCTTTGGGGCCAATGGCAAGTCTTTTGAGTTTCTTTCCTTTCCTTCTGCTCCTTTCCAACATAGCATCTAGGATGACTTTGTGGTGGCCAGGGATGTGAGGGGGGCTTTACATGACATCCTCTGTATTCTTAGTGGTCTTTGTTCCCATTTGGTTCTTTTGGAGTAGTATTCCTGTGTTCTCTGTTGGAATATTTAGTCTCAGGTATTTGCTCTTGGCCTCAAAATGTGACCCCAATTCATTTTCCTCTTCTTTGCTAGTAAGCATGTTAGGTATGTGGCTGCCCAGAGGGGACTTAATTTTCCAGTGGTCCTTTGCAGGTAGATATGCCCTTGTGAGTAACAGAGTAGGACAGAAGTGATATTATGCCACTTCCATGCTGGGGCCTTAAAACGTTGTACCTACACTCCTCTTATTTTTCTTTCCTCTTCCCAAGGGCTGGAAAACCGATGTAGCTGTGACTGAACTTTGGCCTTGAAATAATGACTATGAAAGGGGAAAGGAATTTGGGTCTCCAAATGGCCAAATGGAGCTCAACAGCCCTCCCCCCACTCAATATTGTTATGGAAAAGAGAAATAAAAATCTTCATTCTTAAAGTCATTTCAGTTTGGAGTATTTCTTGCTTCCTTTATCTCACATCTTTTACATTTGTTTACTCCTTCACTTCAATGGAACACATTCTCTGATAGCTTTCTGAGAAAGAGTGCAGGAGGAAAGTTTTAGAGACGTATCTAAAAATGTCTTTATTCTACCTTTAACTTTATACTTAGTTTGGCTGGGTATAGAAGTCTAAGTTAGAAATCAGTTGCCTTAAAATTTTTGAAAACAACTCCAGAGAATAAACTTCTAGTCCTTTTTTTCCTAGGGTTAGTGTGGGATATTTTTGGTTATGTGATCTGGGGAGAAGATCTAGAAAACTGACTTATTCTTAAAGTGTTTTTTCAACCAATTTCTGTTATTTTACTGTTTTAATCTCCTCTCCTTCCCTCTCTCTTACTTTCAGAAATACTTGATGTGACGCATATTTGCATTCTTGGAGATCCTGCCATATAATTCATATTTGTTTCACATGCTTGACTTATGATTCAGTTTTCTAGGATCTGCTAATTCAGTTATCAGTCTTCCAACTGCTTTCTAGATTCAAAAGTTTAACTGCTCTAATATTATCTTCCATTCTCCCTGTCTTGGTAGGCTTACATCTTTAAAAAATTCTTTTCTAACATTTGGTTGGTTAGGGAAGTGAGTGAAAGTATATGTATATGATTTACATATATTTATTTACTAAGTAAATAAGTATACTTATTTACTTAGGTAAATAAGATTTACCTAAGAATTTGGAATGCTTCCTCATTTTCTTACTGCTAGATTTTTGCTGCATTATAATTGTAAATATTTTATTATTCAAACTGTAGTATTAAAAGCATATTCAAAAACTATTTTCTTAATGAAAAAACAAAACCGTTTGAATGTATAAGCTTTTCAGCTCATGTTCTATTTCCCTCTTTCCAATTTCTGGTTGAGAAAAAAGAACTTGGAGAACTGTTACATCACTGAAATCAGGGATCTTGGATGTTTTTTGAAGAACAATATTTTATTCTTACAGTCCTGAGGAGTACTGTTTTGGTTGTGTGATGCATTGGAACAGATCACACCATTCTCTCTCTCATCCTCTCTTCTAATCATGGCATATGAATATGCAAAAATAGGTGGGATTGGGGTTGCTGTCCTGGATTGTGGAACCAAGTGAAATAGAACTAGAAATACCATGGTGAAAAGTCTGATCTCAGAAGTAATGCTAACTTTACTGAAATAATGAACTGCAGACCCAACAACACTCTTTCTTTCTCTTCAGGAGCCAATGTGCCTTCTCCAAAGGCACCCAAGTGTTTGGAACATCACAGGCTGTATGTGGTTTTCCCAGTATTTGGGATGATCAGCCATCTTGGTGACAAATGCATTTGTGGGATGGTTTAGGGGTTCTAGAATTTCAGGGTGGGAGGAGCTTTTAGGAGATGTCCAACCTAGCTGCCATCAAATGCTGAGGTAATATCCATCACATGAATGCCAAGACATTTTGTGGGTGGAGATTGAAGACTTCCAGTGCAAATACATTCCTGAATATAGTCAGGTGAAAGTTGTCTGTGAGAACCACAGATTTCCCTTTCCAGGCTTCCATTCTCTCTCCTGATACCCTAAGCGGTGGGCTTGCTCTTTGACTCAATTGAGTCTTCTAAGTAAAAGATAAAGAGTGTCAGTTGTACCGTTTTGTGGGTTACATGAATTTTAGTTATGGCTTCCAGATCCCTGAGGCTTCGTTTCCTCATCTGTCAAATGGAGCTAGTGAAGAGCTGCTTAAAGAGTTGGAATGAATAAAAAAATGCTTAGCACAGCATGTGGTAGCTGACACTATCCTTAAGGGAGAAATTTTGTGGCAGAGGTCTTACCTGCTTGCTCATGAACCTGCTACAGGGGTTTCTGCTTGCTTGCTAAGCGACCCTAGACTACAAAAAGAAAATTAACAATCAAAATTTTGATGCATCAATTGATATGAGCCTTAAATATACCTCAGGATTCCTGGGATACACTTGAAAATGTGTATTTATTAATCAGCTTAGTGGAATAAAGCATCTTTTCATCGTAGGAATCGTGGAATCCTGGTGGAGAAGAGTACCACAAGGTGAAGGGCAGGTCCAGGCTTGGATGATCAAATGCAAAGGTGAACATTTTAATCAATCTTGAGTTTGTTTTTTTACAGGTATAGGAAAAACAATAAAATAAATTAGGCACTTGAAATCAGGTTGTTATATATCCAGGAAAAGCAGCTAAGTAAAAAGAGAAGGCAAAAATCCATCAGAGGGGTTATTTTATTTGCTCTGGAGGTGTCTCTGCACATTTACATGGAGTGAATAAGAGAGTGTCTTATTACACCTGTAATAGATTGAATGTTTTTGTCCTCCCAAATTTCAGATGTTGAAATATTCACCCCCAATATGATGGTATTAGGAGGTGGAGCCTTTGGGAGGTAATTCGGTTGTGAGGGTGGGATCCTCATGAATGGGATTAGTGCCCTTATAAAAGAGACCCCAGAGAGCTCCCTCACCCCTTCCACCATGTAAAGATACAATAGGAATCATGAATCAGGCTCTCAACAGACACTGAATTTGCCAGTGCCTTGATCTTTTACTTCTCAGTCTCCAGAACTGTGCAAAATAAATTTCTGTTGCTTATAAGTCTATAGAATTCTGTTATATCACTCTGAATGGACAAAGACAATACCCAAAGGTAGAGCATATAACAATATTTCCAGCAATCTTTCCAGCCTGAATATATATATTCTTATATTCTGAATCACTTGAAATTATTATTAGATTAAAAAATTGGAAATTATTGGGCTTCCCTGGTGGTGCAGTGGTTGAGAGTCCGCCTGCCGATGCAGGGGACACGGGCTTGTGCCCTGGTCCGGGAAGATCCCACATGCCGCGGAGCGGCTAGGCCCATGAGCCATGGGCGTTGAGCCTGTGCGTCTGGAGCCTGTGCTCCACAAAGGGAGAGGCCACAACAGTGAGAGGCCCACGTACTGCAAAACAAAAAAACAAAAAACTGGAAATTATCATTTCATTGCTAATTTTAAAGAAATGAATGTTCAAATTACTAAAATGATGCTGGCTACATGACAATTAATCTTCTTTGTCTTTCAGAATTTGGTCCAGTGACACTAGCCTGTTTACAAATAAGGAAAGTAGACTTTATCTTTGATTTAGAGGAGAGGCTATATTTTAGAAGACTCTATTCTTTAGTTTTTAAACAATATTTAAAGAATGTGGACAAGTAAGCGTATAAGTTAAGGGAAAAATCAACTTAATTATTATTTAGAATGTGATTCCAATTTTGTCAAGAATCTGCATTTACATATGAGCATAGAGGGAAAAGCTGAGAGTTTGTGCTACAAAATGTGTACATGGCTTTGATGAATACTTTACACATTTTTTTGGATTTGTCATATTTTCTATAAGGAACATATTTTTTCTATAACCAGGAAAAATGTTGTTTATAAGAGAATTTTCTTTCTCAGTTTCTGCATCCATATTCAAACACATTATTTTTCCATTTTAAGTTGGGTCCTGATTTTTATTAAATTAAAAACAAAGATTTTAATAAAGCCATTATAAGTTGTCCCTTGCTTTCATAAATTCTACTTTGGGTGACATCTACACTGTTAAATTATTCTTGATTTATTAAAATAAGAGCCAGGACTTCCCTGGTGGTGCAGTGGTTAAGAATCTGCCTGCCAGTGCAGGGGACATGGGTTCGATCCCTCGTCCAGGAAGATCCCACATGCCGTGGAGCAGCTAAGCCCATTCACCACAACTACTGAGCCTGCGCTGTAGAGCCCGCGAGCCACGATGACTGAGCCCGTGCGCCATAACTACTGAAACCTGCACGCCTAGAGCCCGTGCTCCACAAGAGAAGCCACCTCAATGAGAAGCCCAAGCACTGCAATGAAGAGTAGTCCCTACTTGCCACAACTAGAGAAAACCCGTGCACAGCAACGAGGACCCAATGCGGCCAAAAAATTAATTAATTAATTAAAAAACACAAACAAAAGTCAGCTCAATCCCATAGGAACATCCCATTGGATCAGAAAACAAACTTCATTTTCTTATTTTGGTGGCAATCAAAATGATTTTGATCATGTTGCTGCAAAGACCAAGAACCAGTGCTGTGATTACACATGGTGCTGAAGAGCCAGCTAGGATTATTTTATTGTGGGAGATGATGGAATATTAAAGCTAGAATGATCATGTGAATCATTCCAGAAGAGAGAAAAGCTTAGAAAAGTTGCCCAAGGTCTCATGACTAGTCATCAGCTGACCTACCTGAGATATTCTAGCGTCTGTTATTCCAAACCGACTCCACAAACAATTTACTCTATTTCCACATCCCCAAATCATGTGACATGACTTGAAGGGCTTGTTTAGTAGAGGCTTCAGGTAAATAGTGGCTGACTTTTGTCATTTTAAGATAGAGAGAAATCTTTCCTCAACAATCGTTTTTTCATACAAAATGTAAATTAATACTAACTCTCAGACAGGAGGAGAATTTTCAGTGTCTTGCCCACTTCAGAGGGAGTTACCTACTTATTTATCATAAGCAGTGAGTATGGTGGTTCAAAGCCAGTGTTTTTAATTCTGAAAATGAGTTCCTTAGTAACCTATGCTGTTTCAGTTAAAAAAAAATTTTTTTTTCTTTCCAGGACCAGCTCTTGCTATTTTATTTTATTTTATTTTTTAAACATCTTTATTGGAGTATAATTGCTTTATAATGATGTGTTAGTTTCTGCTGTATAACAAAGTAAATCAGCTATACAAAAACATATATCCCCATATCTCCTTCCTCTTGCATCTCCCTCCCACCCTCCCTATCCCACCTAATTTACTCTTATAAAAATAACTCCGGTTCCAGCTTCAGAAGTCCTGGGTTAGGGTCCATTTTCCCCACATAATAACGGTATGAGCTTGTTCAAGTTGTTTAGCTTCCCTGGTTATCCAACAATAAGGGGCTAAATAATCACAAGGCATTTCATTTTTAAAAAGTTTTATACTTAAATTTGTTATTATCAAATGGATCTCCCAGTTATTTTAATTAGAGCAGCTTAAGTATTATGCTTCTGAAGTAGAACACTTTGTTTCCTTTGCCCTCTCTCTCACATACTGACATGCTGACACACACCACTCCTCCTCTTGTTATGAATCTGTACTTAACTCTAGGGTGACATGCTGCCATTCTTAATAGGTGCATATTAGGTGGAAGGATGAGTATCTTTTAAGAAGCAGTTGGAAACTCAGTTGGAAAAGCACAGGAAATATCAAAATGAGAAACAGCCAAGTTGGGACAAGAACACAGAGTGAAAACTAAATGGTGTCTGTGTAAGGTTCAAGAGGATTGGTTAAATTCACATCATCAGCCTGCTTTCTTTGCTGTTGTGTGCATATCAAGGCCACCTCTTAGGATGGTGTGCAAGGATCCTGCGAAGACAGGAGAGAAAGGAAGGCTGAAACCTACCCCTTTGCTTGTGCCTGTGCTTGTGAGAGGGGTCACATTTTCCTAATTTGTACAAAGGTATCAGATGGGTTAGTGGTAGAGCTAGCCTACATTTCATCAAAAACAACTGTGAGTAAATATTGAGTCACTGACAAAGAGTTGATTTTTGTTGTAGATTAAGCAGGGCAGGAAATACCTAAATTATAGCAGGGGTTTAAGTTAGATCAAGGAGGTGTATCTGGAGGTTTTGAAAGAAAAGGTAGACTGCTATCTTTCTAAGATGGTTCTAGATCCTCTATAATGCTGGTTTTAGGGACCCAGCAGACTTCTTTGAGATCACAGAGTCACAGCAACAGAACTCTAATGTCTTCATTTTTCCTGTTTCCTTAAACACAAGCTAAATTATGCTCACTATTGAGTTAGCAGAGTGAAACATATTATTACCAATTCACTTATATAAGGATGCTGAGATTCAGTGACTCTGAAATATCACGACAAATATAGAAAATATAACCCAAAATGTAAAAGGTACAATTAACACTTCATCTGATTTGACTTTTGTGAGTGGGGTCTGGGCGTGCATCCTCCTTACTAAGGGCCTAAAATGGTTGCAAATGTCCCTTGGCCCTGTTACTATCTGCCTCCAATCTTTAAAAAGGGTCCTTGGTGCCTGTTAGTTAGGAAGCAGGCAAAATAAGGTCAAATAAAAGTCAGACTAAGGTGGGCTGCAATTTTTCTTCTCATGCATTCCAAATTAAGAGGGAATGTAAGGGTTAACTATAAAGTATTCAACCTTGAACTCCCACGCTCTCTTTATCTAGCACACCATAATAAAAGATCAAGAGTTCCTGCTTATTATCTTATTTTTCCTGCTTGCTCCACCAGGCTAAGGCCCAGTCTGGTTATGGATTAGCATGGTGATCGATAGTAAAGCCTGCTGTTTCTCTCGGCAGGGGAAAATGAACTCAAAATGCAGTCAAACTCTTATTGATCAAGAATATAGGTCTCACTTTCATTACCTCTGTCTCCTGATAACCCACAAATAATGTGATGAGTTGCTAATGTCTCTGATTTTCAATGGACCCTTCACCCCTCCTGTCTGCACATTGCAGCTTTTATTTTCATCTTGATACACACTCTGTGTAATTTATGGAGCACTAACTCTCACTCTCTTACCGTCAGACCTGGTCAATCAGAGGTAATCATATCCCTCTTCACTGGGGATGCGGCTCCAGCGAGTTCAAAATATAGTTTTCAAACATGCCAAGGAAATGCAATATGCAGCCGACTTCTTTTGGGGACAGAGAGATGCAAAGTCTTCTTGGTGAAGCAATGCTCAGATTGGTGGTGACCTTCTCAGGATCTGACCTGCTTCTACTGAAGTAGCCCCTGACTTGGCAAGCTTAACCGTTCAAGTCTCTTGTATGGCTAATCTCGTCTCAGTTTCTGCTTCTCAGAGGACCTGATCTGTTGCAGATTCTTTTTACCACTGTGAATATTGGCTCTCAGGGTGGGCAATGGCTATGGTGTAGGAGAGGGTCCCCTTTCCCCTTGGTCACTTAACGACCTCAGAAAATTTCTGTTAAATAGCTGTAGAAAATACCACAGATAAATCTAGTAAAATGAAGGTATTTCAAATATGATATTGTGTTGATTTCTTCAACTAGTGGTATGACAGAAACAACACAGCTCTTGAGTCAAAAGCCCTGTTTTCAGAGTTCTGGAACTTCTACTTATTTCATAGGGAAATGAGGCTATAGTACTTAGTAAAAGCAGACCACTTCACATTTGTGTAGAAAATTTTCATCTGCTGCAAGTTAGGAGAGGAAAATGGAATCAAATCAGAGTTTTAGGAAAATAATTACTTGCAGAAGCAAAGTTACTTTTTGATTTGTTAATAGCTTCTTATGACTTTTTTTTTTTTTGTCTGAAACTTGTTGCTTTTTAAAAAGCAAAGTAAAAAAAGAAAAACCCAGCTTCCACCATGCATCATGTCAGGTATCGAGTTTATAAAGAGGTCCTCAAGTATGAAACAGCATCCAACATAGGTATAGGACAGACTGTGCTGAACTTTATCCACAGTCGAACTGTTAAAGTCAAATTAAAGCTAGCAACAGTTGCTTTACCTCTCAGATCTAAACTAAGGGAATGCTCAGCTAATTGAATCCCTTTTGTGAGGAAAGTCAGAGTATTTTCTGCTGACAATCTGATTAAAATAAATCAGAGTGATGCAAATAAAGTCCTCTTTCCTGGAGGAAATACCAGATGACCAACAGCAACTAAAGTTATGAAATACTCTGCTTTTGGTTCAGCCGATAGAGTCTGAATGGTGTTTTCCAGCTCCAGTCCAAACAATTTGTACACCTGTTGAAAAGAAAATAAAATATGAAAGTGGTACAGAGTCTGGGGGATTAAGGTGATTTGTACTGATCTCTTAAAGCTGAGGTAATTGCAGGTCTCATTTTCCTCTTTTGTTCTGCAGAGCCGCATTTGAAATTTGACAAGAAAGTCCTCTCTCCCTCCCACTTTTTTTTTTTTTTTTTTTTTTTTTTTTTGA
>NW_020175667.1:3588567-3615009 GCF_003031525.2 Neophocaena asiaeorientalis asiaeorientalis
TTTGAAAAAAAAACCCCCTCCCCCCCCCCTTTTTTTTTTTTTTTTTTTTTTTTTTTGCAGAGAACTAGGTGGAAATTTCACCAGATTTCCCCCTTTCCTCTCTGCTGTGTCTCCTTTGAAATGCTCTGGTTTCCTTTGGCTCATGAAATGAGATAAAGGGAAAACCAATCCAGTGTAGACTTTTGTTTACTTGGCAGATTTAGGAACTACCCTGGAAGGCATGCTCTTTCGCTTATTGTTTTAAAAAAATCCTGAGATCAGAAAGCCTGCAGAATGAGAGGCAAGTGTGCTTGGTTTTGGCTGGTGAGAAAGCTTATACTTCTTTTGGTAAACATGGAAAGAGAAGTCACTCAACCAGTCCTTGTCCCCTTGTCTGCGTGTCCCCAGGGTGTACAGTGTCATATACATTCAGGCTCTGATTTGCTATACTTCTCAGGCTGAACGTATGCTACTGAATACCTTTGATGTTGCCATAATTGTGTGTGTGATCTTCAATCATGGATGTCATCAAATTTTATTAAACTTAATATAGATAAAACCAAGACATTATTGATTAGTTCTGCCATGGAAACCTCCCAGGCTTCCTCATAGAGTGGTTTTCTTCTGGGGAAGCTGTCTTTATCCTTTCGATAATACTCATGCCCTCAGAGTCAATGTGGCTTCTGAGTTTTCTTTTGAAGCCCACATCAATCATATAATTAAGACGTCTTAATACAACTATAGCAATCTCGCCATATTGCGAGCCATGCTTTCTGGTCTGCTGGTGTAATTCTAATTCATGCCTCTCTTTCATGTGGGCATAATTACTGCTGTTCTTTGTTTAGTGTTTTTCGTGGCATATTTTCTGTTGATCCAGATTTAACCAGATAGACCCTTATTTGGATTTCAACTTTTCTACCTTATTAATAAGATTAATTTGATTCTGACAAAGGAAACCGTCTCCTCTTTCCTTTCTCTAGACATCTTCTCAGCTATGCTCTCCATAAATGGTGTCTGGTTGTGTCCAAGTGACACCAAACATTCAGATGGAAAATGAAGAATTCGGACAACCTTCCAGACGTCCCAGGTGATCAGATGTTTAGTAGCATGGAGGCAAAGCATCCAGATCACTGACTTAAAAGCAATTATTTTTCATCAGGGTGTTTGGCATTAGGCAACCCATTTAATTTCCGACTTCCGCCCCTCTGTCCTGTTTTCCACTCTGTCATCCAATCTTTCAGTCTCTTTGTTTTTCTTCCCCTTCTTCTTCTCTGTGTTCGGGTTGCACTTCCAATCCTAACAACTACTATGAAATTGTGGGATGGAAGGCAGGGAGGGTCAGAGTGGGGAGCACCATTGTGGGAATGAGCTCTGAGCAGAGTGGTGGTTCTGGCTGGGTTTCTAGTTAGTTGTATCTTTATGCTGTGGGACTGCTACTTTGGGTCTCAACCAGGTATCTGCTTTTCTCAAAAAGAACTAGACCTACTTTCAGATGAAAATATTGAATCTCCCTGAAGAAAGAGCCCTTGGTCTTTGTCTGAATAGGGTTAACCTCCTGCTGAACTTGAAGAAAAAATCTAACCCTTCAAACACAAGCAATGGATTAATAATCTTTCCTTCTTTGTGTCTGGTGTTTAAAGCATACAGTTCTTAGCTTAAATAAGATCATAAAATATCCTCACCCTAGGTTCTTGTTAGAGAATTATTTCATGAGATGTTGGCAATTCAGCATCTGCTAGAGGTTTGTTCAAACATCTCATATTCCTCTAGAATTAAAAAACTAAAATTAGCCAGGCCATTTTGTCCATCTTCCTAGAGTCACACCTTCCCTGAGTTGCCCATTAATGGTGTGAACCTAGTCACGCATGCATATCTACAAGGGAACATTTGGACAAAGTGTGCGTACTGCTTTATTAAAACTCTAATGGATAGTGACTTTTTCACAAAGACCATTTAAAAAGAACCAGCCCTACTTTCTGACGAGTTTAGTTTCTAGAAGAAGTTTTGCCACTGAAAACTGATGCTTAACCTTTCTTTTAGCAGAAAAGTAAGACGGTTTGGCCAATGCATGTCCTGTTGGATCTCAGCTACCAGGAAGCTGTCTTTAATTTGTCATCCATGCTGAGCCTCTCAAGGATGTGAGAGCGTCTATTTCTTTTGCTGCCTTTGGAAAGCTGGTTTATGACCCTAGCTGCAAGTTAGCATTTTCTGAGCAGTTTTTAAGAAATATTGAAGTCTGAGATCCACCTCCAGACATTCTGATGTAATTGATTTTGGCTAATTTGGTAAACCCTTTCAGAAGCTGATAGAGTAAAATTACACAAGAAACAAACTATATTAAATTGTATGTTAAGAATAAGACAGAATATACATATGCGTATACATATACATATATACATACAGAATACAAATAAGCAAAGAAAATAAAAACAAAACAACGGGCAAGAGGGCCCTGGACATGCCACTTAACCTGCCTGGCTGTGCTTCCTCATTGTAATTAAGGCCCCAGGTGCCTCAGGGCCTTACAGTGGTCTGGGCTTCCCTACCAGCCTTCCTCGGTTCTCTGCCTCTCATCCTCCAGTTGGCCCAATCTTTTGTGCCTCAGATAATTAAACATTTTTTTTTTATTTGCGGTACGCAGGCCTGTCACCGTTGTGGCCTCTCCCGTTGCAGAGCACAGGCTCTGGACGCGCAGGCTCAGAGGCCATGGCTCACGGGCCCAGCCGCCCCGTGGCATGTGGGATCCTCCCAGACCGGGGCACGAACCCGTGTCCCCTGCATCGGCAGGCGGACTCTCAACCACTGCGCCACTAGGGAAGCCCTCAGGTAATTTTTTATGCCTGCTCTTTCCATTCTTCCCTTCTCAAGACCCTCAAATGACTTCCCATTCGCTTCTGTGTCATATTCAAATTATCACCGTTAATCAAGACCTTTAGTCAGGCAATCCTTTTGTGTGTTACTTTAAATCTCTCCCCTTCCTGCTCCTTTTGTGGCCGTCAGAATCATCTTCACCAAGCAATCCTTGTTACTTTCTCTCTCTCTTCTTCTGAACAACTGCTTGCTTCAGCCTATTGGAGAAAACTTTCCAGGTTATGCCCACCTGTCTTCAGCCATCCTTTCCATCATCCTAGTGTTTCACTCTTCTGGAAAACCTCAGCTACCTACTGGTGCTTTATAATCATATGACTGGGTTTTGCTGGCGTGAGGACATTCCGAAAGTCAGTGGGCAATTGTTCAGGGACCCATCGAACTCAAAATATGTAGAGGTGACCAAACAGAGAATGGGATTTAAAAAGCACAAATGGTGTCATTTGTATTCTCTGAACTCTATCCAGGTCACTTGGTGGTTCCCCCAAATCATTAATCAATAAATCAATTGTCCTCACTCTCCTCTTGCATGTTTCCTTACCACTACTCAGTAAGTCTTTAAAATGGAAATAGAATCCAATGCCCTAGATTTGAGGCTAATGTGATTAATTTCCTGTTGCAAAATATGTCAAAAAAGGATCCAAGAACCAAACTGTTATTGTAACATGAATTCAGATCTCCTGAGATGGATTTTCTAGTTTCCAAATGCAATTGACAATGGGTCACCACATCTCCTGTTTTGAGTTTGTTTCCAAATTGTCCCTCAGATAAAAGGGGAAGAAAGAAATTCATCTTACATATCAAGTAGCCTCTAGACATCTTTCCTTACACATAGTAAGCATTTAATACATTTTTGGGGGATGAAGTAGAACCGTCCTTTAAACTTTTTTTGTCCCTTGGCCTACTAGTAGCAGGATCACTGGTTAAGGATTGTATGTGTGTATGTGTGTTTGTGTGTGTGTGCTTAGGGCACATCTGTTAAAGCTCAGGCTATGGGGCTTCACACTAGATTTACTAAATTTTAACATCCGCTGAGGAATTTTTATGTACACTAATGTTTGAAAACCACTGCTTTGGGATAATATTCAGATATACTCTGTTATAAATTTTATTCATAATTTATCAACTTAGATAAAATGGGTATCTAATTAAAGCCTTTTCCTACATTTTGCATCTCCACCAACATCCTATAATATGCAGTTACTAAGACTCTGAGAAATTAATCTTGTACCTAAATCTTCACCATTACTCACATTATAGGAATAAAATCAGAGTCAGTTTCAGTGTGGTCCAGACTGTTAGTGAGCTAACTTGTATCTTTAGTTCTCTTTCAAGCCTGACATCCTATCCTTGACCATCAAGTGAAAGAAATCAAGCAGCATACAACACCAAGTATTTTAAACAATTTTTAGTTCATAGAGACTTCATATTTTAAAAAACAATATATATATAAATGACAATACGTTCAAAGGTATACTGATTTGAAGCTAACAACTACCAACAACTACAATATAATAAGCATTAATATTAAGAAGGATGACAATAAGGTTTCTGACTGTTCTGATAAAATGTTCATTTTTATGTTGTTCTAAGTGGATCGTGATAGAGCAAATGTACCATCTTTATACCCATAGGGGGCAGTGCTTATCTTGTTTGCATTCTGGCCTATGTTGGGCCACCTGGGACCACTCCACATAGTGAAGGTACCACTGGGAGAATCACTTGGGAAAGAAAAAGAAGCCCAAAACACCACAGTCACACATATTTCCTCTTAACACCATGTCAATGACTTCACTAAAGCTTTATACCCCTTAGAGAGTCCCGTAGCCTACATGTGACACAGCCACCCTATGCTTTGGCTGCCTAACCCCTCCCTGGAGAGCTGACACGCTTATTGGGTATTTACATTGCATGTTCACCACCCGACTGGGAAATTCAGTATGCTACTGGAGTTTAACTCTATCTATTTAAGGGTTTCTCAAAGACCTTTAAGACCTTGGAGAAAGAGAAAGGCAGAGCCAAGTATAGCTGCTTAAAATAAATGGTTTTAAAGTATATTTGATGAATTATGAACTTTTTGAGTGAAGTGCCAAATGCAGGATATCTATCTATCTCCCTACTTACCTGTCTTTGGAATGGTATACACATCATGAGGTTATATTGTCGATATCAATAGGGAGAATCCAGTGCAAAGTGCTTAGCACTGTGCATGGTATGTAGTGACCAACAGACAATAGTTCCTATTATTGCCGTCTTTACTGCTATTTCTACTATTAACTACATCTTCAATGTACAAAAACACAGTATCAATTGTCTAGTGTAATTTAAAACTGTGTTGGATTTCAAAACTGAATACCTGAAAACTTCAACTATTGGCTCTCAAGGCAACCCTGGATATGAACTCCATTGTTCCAGGAATGGGGTGCCCACCCACCCTTAAAAAAATTGAGTCTGTTGTCTACTATAACTGGAGGAGCAAGCAGAGATTTTACAGGATGGTGGAAAGGGAAAGGCATCTTTGGGCTCTAGTTCTACCTGACTAAAAGTGGGAGTGATTCCCTTGATGTGGTATTAAGCCACCAGAGGGCCAAAACCTCCTCTCTCCATGTATGTAGAATGACTTTCAATTCCAATGACTCCTTTATAGTCTTCTTTTATTTTCTTCAATGCATTGCTTTTATTTTTGTCAACAAACTGTGTCATTTACCATAGTAAGAAATCTCCTGTTATTCGAGGTCTTTATCAGAGTTCCTACAAATCAGGTTAATTGGTGATCAACAGAGCTTTTCTGCCTTTAATGAGGCCTAGTAGCCCAAGGCAAGGCCTACCTCTTGATAAGGGACTTTCTTTTTTCTTATTCTGAACTCTTTGATCACTTAAAAAAAGAAAAAAAGAAAAAAACCCAGGAAGAACAACCACCGGGAATGTCATTGTTTTTTAATTGCCTGATTACCAAATGTTGGAGATAAAAGATAGATGTTCTCAATTAATAACATTTACATAGATTAGCATCACTAACAAGCCTCATTAGTAGCTGCTGATTTTTGTTTAGATGGTGTCCCATGTCATTTGCTCTCTCTCTGGTTGTGCAATCGAATGCACCTTTAGTATGACAAAACATTGCCTTCTAATCTATTTCCGTTAATCAAACAGTAAGATATTTTAATACCCAGCCAGGTTTTTAATTACGTAAAAGTTAATATTACCTAGTGTAGATTTAACAAAAGGTTTTATGTGTTAATAAAGTCCAGAAACTGTTTCTAAACTCTGGCTATATTTTATAGAGCCTAAACACCATCATCGGGTTAATCACAGCACAAACATCTGCAATCACATAGATGAGCATCATAGGAGTATAGTCCTTTTACTGAGTGCCTGCCATGTGCCTCTCACTTCACACATATCAACTCCTTAATCTGCCAGCTGTGCTGTGAAGGGGGGAATATATGCGTCACTACTGTACACACAAAAATGGAGACTCAGGGAGTTTAGGTGAAGTGTCTGAGATCACTTAGACCCAGCTCTGAGTTTTAAAGTCCATGCTCATTGCACTACGTCCAGCTTTCCATATGCATCCAGAAAAAGAATTCATTGATATTCCGAGCAGAAGCAAGTGTTCAGAATAGCCTGCAACTAACCATGAGTCATGTTTTAAACTTCATCATTCTTTTTTATTTTATTTTATTTTATTTTTTTAACATCTTTATTGGAGTATAATTGCTTTACAATGGTGTGTTAGTTTCTGCTCTATAACAAAGTGAATCAGCTATACATATACACACGTTCCCATATCTCTTCCCTCTTGCATCACCCTCCCTCTCACCCTCCCTATCCCACCCACCCGGGTGGTCACAAAGCACCAAGCTGATTTCCCTGTGCTATGCGGCTGCTTCCCATTAGCTATATCTATTTTACGTTTGGTAGTGTATATATGTCCATGCCACTCTCTCACTTTGTCCTCATCATTCTTAAATCAGTTTATTACAAGAAATAGAAAAATAACAACTACAACTAATCAATATGTTCTGTAAATAGAAGGATTTGAGATATCTAAATTTATGATCTATGAATATCAAAAATCTAAAAATCTGAAGCTTAAAGATCACAAAATATGTACAAATTTTATGTCATTATAAATGGATAGGTATACTACGTCAAGAGAGGTTTTCTCCTCCAAATATTTTGTCTAAAATATAAAATTTTTGTTTTTTACATCTTATGGGATAAAATATATGTCTAATATCATGATAAATATTTCAGGCAGGAACAGAATGTTTTCAGACTCTAAGATACCTATTTATATTTCTTACAAAAACAAATATAGAAGCCACAAAATGGGTTAAGAAACTATCAATAATTGATGAAAGCTTCAAGGGAGGGACACATTTCAAAAGACCCAAGAAAAAAACACCCTAGTATAGATCTCAATTTTAAAAAATGTTGGTATTGGTGGTGCAAAAAAGGCGGGATACAGATTTTTCTACTACTGTTTCAAGAGGGTCCTGATATAAACCACCAACTCCGTTTAAACTTAACAGATTAAACTTCATAAGCAAAATATCATGTCTTTTTCTAAAGGACATAAGGTCTTTTTATTTTATTTATTTTGAAGTAGGATTTATTTATTTATTTTTTGCAATCATAAAAGGAGAAATGACTATTCTGAAATCCTATGTCCCAATCTTATAATGTTTTCTATTTGACTTTATAAAACCTAAAATGAGTAGCTTGAATGAGAAGAAAGCATATGCTTCAAAGTGGGCATCTGGTCCATTGCCCTTTTGTAGAGTTCAGTTTCGGGTGGTTACAACACATTAGTGTATTTCCTTCCTGCTGGCAGTCTCTATCAATGATCACCCTAAAACAACTTTAGCTAATTAATTTTCCTGTCTTCTTTTTTCTCTCCATTCCTACCATTCTATTCAACTGCTCTTCTTAGGATCACTGATGAACTCCAAAAGACAATGTCTGACTCTCTCTCTCTGTGTCTCTCCCTGCCTTTGTTTTTCTTGACCTCTTGGCAGTGTTTGACATAACTCATCATTCTCTCTCCTTGAAACACTTTCTTTGGCTTCCAGGCCACCACTCTCTGCTGGTTCTCTTTTTCTCTTCCTCACCTCTAAATACTGGTGTGCCCAGTAAGGGCTCAGTCCTTAGCCCTCTTTCTGTTTTTTTTTTTTTTTTTTTTTGCGGGACTTTTTTTTTTTTGCGGTACGTGGGCCTCTCACTGTTGTGGCCTCTCCCGTTGCGGAGCACAGGCTTCGGATGCGCAGGCTCAGCAGCCATGGCTCACGGGCCCAGCCGCTCCATGGCATGTGGCATCTTCCCGGACCGGGGCACGAACCCGTGTCCCCTGCATCAGCAGGCGGACTCTCAACCACTGCACCACTAGGGAAGCCCCCCTCTTTCTTTTTATATACACTTTCCTTAGGTGATCTCATTTACTGCCATGTCACTAGGTACTATCTAAACCATTATTCTTTCCAGGTTTTTCTCTCCAGCCTTGACCTGTCTTCTGAGCTCCAGATGCATTATCTAGATGCTTGGATTACAAATCTTCTCCCGGCTGTCTAATAGGGATCTCGAACTTAATGTGTCTAAAACACAAATCTTGACTTTCTGCCTCCATCCTCGACAGCCCCCACCCTATCCTTCTCCAATCTTCCCTGTGTTAATAAATGGTACCACCATCCACTCAATGGATTAGACAAAAATTATATTATCCTTGATTCTCTCCTCTCCTTCACTTTTCTCCATATCCAATCTGTCCAGCAAGCCCTATCCCCTCTACCTTCAAAATTCACCCAGAATTGGACCATTTCTTGCCATGCTAACCACTAGCTTCCCAACCTGGACAAGAAGCAAACAACTACAGTGCCTCTTTGGCCTTAATTTCCAGCTTCCACTTTTGTCATTCTATAATCTTTTCTTCCTATAAAAGAATGAATTCTTAAAGATGCAAATTAGTTCAGGTTTCAGCTTCTTCTCTGATGGCTTCCTATCACCTGCGGAGCATCCCTTCTTGACCCCTCCAATTTCTCTCACCACTTGCCCAGTGATTGCTGTACTCTAGCCTCGTGACATTATTTCTGTGTGTTGCTCAAACTGACCAACCTCTGTTCAGGCGACTCTTGTAGTCTTTCTTCTTGCCCACTCTCCTACCGTTCAGAAATCTGCTCACTTCCCCAGGGACTCCCCAGACTATTTCCTCTCCACCCCCAGCTTTATTGAGATATAATTGACATATAACACTGTGTAAGTTTAAGGTGTACAACACGTTGATCTGATATGCTGATATATTGCAAAATGATTACTGCCTTAACATTAGCTAACACCTTCCACACTTCATATAATTACCATTTCTTTTTTGTGGTGAAAACATTTAAGATCTGTTTTCTTAGCAACTTTCAAATATATGGTACAGTATTATTAACTATAATCACATTGTACATTAGAAGCGTAGAACTTATTCATGTTATAACTGGAATTTTGTACACTTTGAACAACATCTCCCATTCCCCCACCCCAGCCTCTGGTAATTACCACTCTACTCTCTGGTTCTCTGAGTTCAATTTTTTTAGATTCCGCATGTAAGTGATACAGTGGAATCATATAGTGTTTGCCTTTCCCTGTCTGACTTATTTCACTTAGTGTAATGACCTCAAGGTTAATCTGTGTTTTCCATTTTCTTTGTCCATTCATCCACTGGCAGACACTTAAGTTGTTTCCATATCTTGGCTATTGTGAATAATACTGCAGTGAACATGGGACTGTAGATACCTCTTTGAGATCTTGTTTTCATTTCCTTTGGATATATACCCAGAAGCGGGATTGCCAGAACGTATAGTAGTTCTATTTTTAGTTTTCTGAAGAACCTCCATACTGTTTTCCATAGTGGCTGCACCAATTTACATTCCCAGCAACAGTGCACAAGGCCAGACCATTCCCTCTTTAGTCCATCCTCTTACTGTGCTTCATTTTCTTTATGATATTTATCACTATGTTACTTTTTTGTCTATTCTTACAACTCTAGTACCTAGAATAGTGTCTGGAATGTAGTATGTGCTAAATAAACATACGTTAAATGAATAACTGAATGATTGCCAAGTTAGAGGAGAAGAAATTACTATATGCAGAGGTTGAAACCTCCCTGAAGTTTTTGTATTACAGAAAAGCTTACTATGCACTTACCTCTTCTGCCTTGATGGGCTCAATCTAAGCCCTGGCACAGGGACTGGGGCTCTGTATACCCTGGAAAGAGCCCCTGTAGCTAGCCTGGCTTCACAGCCTTGAAAACCACTCAGGCTCTGCCTCCTGCCCCTTGATTTAAAACCCTCTTGAATTTGTGATGCTGTGAACCTGGATTCTCTTTTCTATCTTGTCAGAGGGGCAATAGATTTGCTCTAGGAACTGAGCAGATCAGCTTCTCACACTCCAACCCAGTAGAGCAGTTCAGACTTGTTAGCCTTAGTTGTTTGTGTGTCTCTCTACCTGGTTTTATGTTTCCATATGGTTAGACTTTTACATTGATGGATCTCACTTCCATCCAGTTAGAGAAATATGAAAATACGCTTGGATTTTTAATCTGCCTTATAGGGTTCCAATGTTAGCCTTGATTGAGGCAGTCATGGTATGGCGTCATGTACAATGCTTAGTACTCAATTTTTCTTTATTAGTGAATATTTGGGCAGATTCTTGCTCTAAATCTATCATAAAATATACTATTACTTGTTTTCACTCTAAAAGTTTGTCCATAAACATTAAAGTATACTTTGATTGTAAATGAAAGATCATAGTTTTCCAGGGACTTTAAAAATTCAGAGAACAATGTATTTCAGTTGGTTCATCTTGGTATTTCTCTTTTGACTTGCATTTAAAAAATAAAGTTCATGTTTCACTATGAAATTCAATACATGCTCATTTTAGAAAAAAAGCCAAAAATCAGAAAATAGAAGGATTAGGTCCATTTAGTCTCACTACATGTAATCACTATTAATAAAGATGTATATTTCTGATTCTTATTTTTGCTATGTATTTGAAACATAATTGTGATCTTATGAGACATATATAAGAGAAGAGAAAATAACATTTACTTTTTCTGATGATAAAAATAATACATAATTATTGTATAAAATTTGGAAAATTAGTGAAAGAACTTATAAATCTATGTTTTTAGTTATAAAAGTTGCACATAATCATTATAGATATTGGAATATTTTATAAAACAAACAAAAAAGTCATCTTGAATTCCACTCAACATAATAATTATTAGTTACATTTTATATATGCCATTCCAGACATTTTGTGTTGTGTATATTTACATATACATACATATATGTACATATATATATATAAATTATTTGAGCTGTAAAGGAGAACATACCTTATATATAAATGTTTAAGCATCATTTGTACAGCAAAATCCATGATTCCTACTCAGAGGTGACATGACGAAGGGCTAAATGACAGAAATATTTCCAACAGGTAGTTTATTTATCTTTTCAATTAAAAAAAAAGCTAATGAAATGGCTATACAATATGAGGTGGAAAACTGCAGAAAATCATGACTCATGACTCAAATTCTTTGGCAGTGAAATGAGACAGTCTATCCTCAAGGTAATTCTTTTTTGTGATTGGGATATTTTTCTTTTTTTGTGTAATGAGTCTCTTAGCACCTTTCATCAAGCTGTTGAGTCATTATTGGATTGTGTTTTTTTTTTTTTTTAGACATAGAGTCTTTTTGAGAAAATTATAAGATGTATTATATTTTCTAAAATTAAAAAAAATCTACAATGTTCTTTAAGGCAGCAACTGGTCATTTTCACTTTTGCATTCCCAGGACTTAGCTGAAACCTGGCTCGATATATGTTTATTGAAATGAATGAGTCAAATAAAACATCATTTGTAAAGTGCTGTTGATATCTTTATTGTCCTCTTTTTAACGGTAAAATTAAAGTAGATTGATTGCCAAATTTAAAACAGTACAAACATATTTAACTCAGAAGGTGAAAATACCTGTAAAACTGAATCACTGTGAATGCTTTTGTCTCATTTCTTTTAATTTTTTCCGCTAACTAAAAGAGATGTCCCTAAGAGCCATACATTTTTAGCTCTGAGCATCTGGGTAGCTGTGGCTACCCAAGTTTACCAGTAGGACTTTTGCATGAACCCACGGGCTTCAACATCTCATCTCAGGGTCTTTGGGTCAGAGAATAGATCACTGCCACAGCACCTAGGAAACTTTTGGCCCATTTGCTTGGCCTGGACACAAACCTCAGGTTCCTCACTTGCGTTTTCTGACCCTAATATTTCATTTGTACAAATACTCTTTTTCTACTAAAGAAAATAATATTATTTTTCAATCAATGAGCTTCTCTGGAAATAGCACTGAATAATAAAACTAATAATTAAAAAATATATGAAATCCAATTGATATAATCACTTTGGTGGATGTTGGATTTAATATTGGTACAATAAATCCTCTTTTTAGTTTTGTTAAATGAAATAAGTAGTTTTTGTGGTAGATGTTATACCCAAGACCTCTATATATTATGCAGACTAGAACACATATGTACAGCACTCTGACACTTAAAATTAGCTTGCTTCTTTAATTAGTTATCTAATAAAGACAGCAATCCTTATTCTCAAACTATAGTGTCAGAGGTCAATACAGAAAAACATTTCCTAATTACTATTTTATTGAATGAGCAGTTGCTAAAAAAAAAAAAAAAAAAGGAGGTTTTAAATTTGCCACACAAAGAAATATCTACCTGGAAAATAAAACCATACAATCTTCTAGAACCTCAAGAGGCTAAGTGATTTGCCTAAGGTCACCCAACCAAGATTAGGACCCAACTCTCCTGGCTCCCAGACAATTGCACTTTTGACTCCACCGCTGGACTAGTTGCATAAGTAATTGTTGTTAACTAAGCCTTGAAAATTCCTGGATCCATCATCAGGTTCTCTAATGTAGGCTGTGGTCCCAAGCTAAGTATCCTCATGAACCCATTTGAGAAAAGGATTAAACTGGCTGACAAGTTTAATGCTGTTAAAAACATATTCCTTTTATTAAGTAAATTCTACAATTTTGTGTGGGTGTCAAAACCCAACAGATTGGACTACTTTTGTCATCGGTAGCTGTAGTTTATCAGTTGCGCAATGAGATGAACATCTTTTTATAACCTTAGCCTCATCAACTTCCCTGTGACCAACCCCCCCCAACAATTCCATAATATATGAGTGAGTTGTTTATAATATTCTATAATGTATTAATCTGGATTTGTAGACTCAAATAAAAAATTCAGTTCAAAAGGAATCACTTTACTATAACGTGTTAAGCCTGGTTCTGAACAAACTATGTCAGGAGTTGCTGAATGAGTCTTTGTGATGGTCCTGGGTTGGACCTCCTAGCTTTTTCTCATACTAGATGTGTGACCTGAGAGGGTTACTCAGATTTCCTAAGTCTCAGGTTCCTCACCTGCAAAGTGGGAGATTAATGATACCAAAGTCAGAGAGTTATGGTGAAGATTAAGTGAGATATGCTGTATAAAAGGCTCAGTAGTTTCTTCCATATATTTTTCACTCAATTCACAGTAGCTACTAATAAATAACAATGGGCAGCTCAGGATAGCCAATAACTAGTATTAATACCATTAAGTATTAGGATATATGAGACAACTCCAGACTGCAACTTACTATGGAGACGCCGGTAGAAAAATGTTTTAGACTGAAAACTGATCATATGGACCCACTTCCTATTGATTCTATCATCTGTGGGATTAATGGGTTGTTGCTGCCCTTTTTGGTATGGAACATCGAAACTTCCGGTCTCTATTCTCTCCCTCCATTTTTTTTTGTGTTTGCAATTTACAGAAGCTAAATTATAATTAAAGTTAGCTGGAATAATTATTTTTCTTTTCTAGGCACGGTGGCCCTCTACTCTGCTATGCTTTCAGAACACTAATGGCCCAGACATCTGTGAGTGCTCACAGGGCACACTTCCACCCATTTGCCTGATAAGAGTATTCAGTGATGACACTGGATTTGGAGTTTGGAAATCTTGCTTCAGGCCTTGGAACTAGATACACTGAAGTCACTTGAGTATGAAATTCTTAAATCTTTCAACTTATTTATCCATTTTTTGGATGTTTGGAAAAACATTGCTAACTTGGCAAGTTTTCTTAGAAAATCAGTACACTTAAAACATGGCTCTGAGTATACTGAAATTAAAACAAACCAAAAAACCCCCCAAAAACCGCAGAATCACTCAGAATGCTGAGAAATGATCCCAACAAAATACAAAGGTTTAATTTCATCAGGGAATTTCTAATTAATGATGCTTGAGTGGGTTTTAAATTCCCCTAACCACATTCCCACCATCCTTACTCACCATTTGGGGAAGGTTTAAGCCTTAGGGCATCTTTTAGATGAATACTAGTAGCCACATTTATGCAGAATAGAGCAGCACCAGTAATGCAATTATAGCAGAAAAGAAACCCTGCATCCCCAGGATACTCACTCAAACTCCATTACAATGTTCCATCCATGTTTCTTTGTTTCATTGTATTAAAAAGTAATAGTAAATGGCTAACACAAAGTACAAGACAAAGTCTTCATTTAATATTTCCCTTGGACAATCAAAGAGGAAACTTTCTCGTTTCCATGTGGGTAATGTTTAGCATTGATATATGCAACTATTTTTCTAATCAATGATTTCCACAGCAGGGAGGAGGCTGTCTTGCCTATAAAGCTACATTGGGCTGATCCTTCAGTAACAAACCTGGGAAAGATGCATTCAGTTAACTCTGGAATTCTGTTGTGAGATGCAAGAGATTATTTCTAGAAGGGTCTTAGTGTCCTTGGAGAGCTGATTCCCCTCAGCAGGGTGAGCAGCTCACAAATACAGGTCAATTCATTCACAGTAGGATTACTTTTCTATTTTGGCTGCCAAGACTCTGAACTGTCTCGCTACGCTGGTACATAAGTGGGGGTGGGGGTGTTAAGTTATATGGAGACTCAGTAGAAAAGAGATTATAATGAAGATGAAAAGGGAAAAAGGTGCATGGTAGTTCAAGGGGTTACAAGCCATAGGAGGTATGTCCACAGACTCTCGCACGCTCTAAACATCTCTGTAGAAGTGCATGTTTGGAAATTGCCACATTTATTATTTTAAGCTTCTATGATTTCTGGTTCAGAGACTCTGGCTTTGTGACATCCTAAAAATTGTCTTTATTTTATTGCAAAGGTGCTGTGAACTTCTTAAAGTAAATTAAAATTCCTTAATACATTAGCTATATAATGTATATATGTCCCTGTGTGCTCTTAATCTTAATATTCTAGAAGGAGCTATTCTTTTTTTTTGTGGGTCCAGCTGCTCCGCGGCATGTGGGATCCTCCTGGACTGGGGCACGAACCCGCGTCCCCTGCATCGGCAGGTGGACTCCCAACCACTGCCCCACCAGGGAAGCCCCAGGAGCTATTCTTTTAAAGCCATCTAAGACTAATAAGTCATGGTGGCATCATAGAAACTGGGTAACAAGTAGTTCTGATATAGTGAGATTATTAAAATGGTGATAAAAACCAAGACTGCAGTAGGCAATTACAGATTTCAACGGTGCTATTGTTACTGAATGCAAGTTTGTGTGCCGGGCACACAGTGAGGTTAAACAAACCAAAACGTCAGAATTTGGAGCAGACAAAGGTTTATTGCAGGGCCAAGTAAGGAGAGCAGGTAGCTCATGCTCAAAACACCTGTTTGGTTTCACTATGACTTCAGAAGTGTGAAATGGAATTAAAAATACTGTGAGTGGACAAATACTATTTAAACACATATGCATATATTTTTATGCTATGAAAAAATAAGACACATCTTTAGAATATTTATTAAGAAGAGTTAATAATAACAAAGGAAAGTTACTCAGAGCCTATAAGATCTCCTACCTTCCATTGCATTACACAACTGTACTCCACCAGGTTTAAAAGATGACGTTTTATAATACTAACATTTCCAAAGATTGCTCAAGATCTGGAAACACCAGAGAATGCTCTAAAGATTCAGAGTCACGGGCACCACATGTCTTGGAAATCCTGACTCAGTAGATGGGATGAGATTGGGAAATGGGCATGTTTCTAGAAAGTCCTAAAAATGATGGTTCTGATATACAGTTGGGCTCAACAATTCTGGGTCTTGCCTCTTGCCACCAAAAAATTCAAAAACAAAGTCAATCTAAGCAAGGTTGTTCAATAAGAAAATTAGGTACTTATATTTGTTTAACAAAGGACTTCATGAAGCTTGGAAAATCTATTTCAAGAGATCCTCAGAATAGCAAAGTAGTTATTTATAGTGACCAGTGAAATTACACTTGGTATGATATCTAGGTGTGAGTGACATGAGTTGTTTGTTAATTTAGAAAGCAGTACGTTGTTGGGTTACTGCTTGGGTAGGCCATTTTTTTCCCTGAGTTTCAGTTTCCTCATCTATTGGGAGGAGGTTGGTCTTCTTCTGACACCAACCAGCAATGATTCTAGGGGTTGACGATAACATACATTTTTAATGATGGAAAAATGTAAAATAGTGGCTGAATTTACCCAGGCTCAGATTGGAAGAAGATGTTCCTATTTTGAAGGGAAAATGCCTTAAGAAGAAGAAGAAGGAGCAGGGAGAGGTGAAGGAGGAGGAGGAGAAGGAGGAGGAAGAAGAAGAGGAGAGAAAGGAGAGTATGCTAACAGTGTATTGAGCACTAACTCTATGTCAGGTCCAGTAGTAAGCACTTTGCTTAAATTAATTTTAATCTCCATGCAGATCCTAAGAGATTAAGTGGATCTATAAAATGAGAAAACCAAGGTTTAGTAAGGTTAATCTATGTTCCTAAGGACACATGCTAATGAGTGACAGAGTGGGAATTCAAACCAGGAAGGATGACACTGTGCTCTGAACCACATTATTTTTTGGCGTCAAAAATACATACATTTGGGCTTCCCTAGTGGCACAGTGGTTAAGAATCCGCCTGCCAATGCAGGGGACACGGGTTCGAGCCCTGGCCCGGGAAGATCCCACATGCTGTGGAGCAACTAAGCCCGTGAGCCACAACTACTGAAGCCTGAACACCTAGAGCCCGTGGTCCACAACAAGAGAAACCACTGCAATGGGAAGCCCGCGCGCCGCAACGTAGAGTAGCCCCCGCTCACCACAACTAGAGAAAGCCCGCACGCAGCAACGAAGACCCAACGCAGCCAAAACAAATAAATAAAATTAAAATTAAAAAAACAAACATACATTTGACATTGTAGATTGGATTCAACAGATAACTAGAGACACTGCCTTATGCTCCCTTCAGAAGATGATACTGCTTATTTTGAAGGAAATACATAATTATTTTTTCTGAATTTCTCCTCTCCCCATCCCCTTTTTAATACTTCAGAACTCTGGGAGATGATAAGGTTTGAAGGCCATGCCTTGTTTGAAGTTTACCAACTTTTTCTCAAGTATCAGTCTTTTTATAGGGCACCTTGCTGCCAAATGGCTTAAAAATTTTTCTTTCCATCTGTGACGTGTTACTCACTATGGTTGATCATGAGCTTGTTAAGTTTGACAACTTTCTTTTTGATAATTATACTGAAATTATGGTTCCAACAATTAAAGAAGTCAAGGCATTAAATAACATAAGCACCATTAAAGAGGAAAAAATATTTAATTATATGACTATCCTTTCTATTGTTACTTTATTTTCAAGTTCTGTGGCAATAGGATCCCTGCTGTTTGCAGTTTCTGGTTATCTTTATCCCCCTCATTATAAATTCCTCTTACCCCACTCCTCTTAATCAGCCCCAGTGTCATGTATTTGGAAGCCTGGTTTTATTGCACATTTCATTGTGGATTCTAGGTGAAGACTTAGCCAGTAGCCAAGGTCAAGGGTATACCTTGTGAACATCACAGCTGCATCTCACATACAGGTTATGCAACAGTTACACTTCAGTGTCAGAGTTCATTGAGAATTTCCATAAATCTGATGGGTAATGTGCCAAATGAGATTAGAGAGGGCTTCATGTGATCACAGTCAAATGAAAATATCTTATGTTAATTTCCTAGTACAAGCTTGAGGCAGGTAGTTAATACTTTTTGGGAAGAGCTAGAGACACACACAGGGAGGATATACAAGCTGTTGTCTAAATAGAAAGATGAAGCATGTGAAGTTTCTAATAGAAAATAAATGTAGACGCTGTTATTTGCAGAGTTTTGCTGTTAGGTTTGAGTCTTTTCCCTTGTGTTTTCTACATTATCTGTTGACTCTTACCCTAATTCTTACCCTAAAACACATTTTTCACTTAAATCAATCTTATAGGTTGCATTCGTATATTTAGATGTCAACACATTCTTCAAGTTATTTTGTTGCAAAATAGAAAACAAGAAGGACAAAAGAGCCTTAGCCAATGGAGGGCTGTTTACAGATTTAATCTCCAACTACTTATCCATACACACATTTTTCTTTTAAGCCTTGACCTGAATCAACCCAATTCAGAAAAGTACATTTTAAACCATCCATCTTGGAATTGATACAAAAACATTGGCTCACTTATATTTGAAAATAAAACAACATTAATATTTTAAGGCAATTGTAAGAAGAGGACTTAAGAAAACAGACCTGTCAGCTATTCCTGGCCTGCTGGTCACCCAACACCACTGAGAACACAAAGTTTTAACTTTAATCTTCTGTCTTCATTGAATATGCTGAGAAACACCCAGATGTAAATACAATTCAAAAAATAAATGCAGGGGGTTGAAGCATCTATTATTGATGATCAGGGGCTGTTTGTATTACAGAAATTTAATTCAATCATACATTTATTGAGCACCTACCCTGTCCCTCACAAGGTCTCTGGGATTACTGATGTTGGGGATAACCTCAAGAAGAATCAGATTACTTATGCTGAAAGCCTGTAAAATCTCATTAGCGCTACAATGTCTTCATGAGAAACAAGTAGGAAACAATACCAGAAGACTCATGATTAAATGATGAAGTGGCAAATACAGGCAGACACGCTACAGATCAAAACTGGGAAGAATTGGTGGAGCTCAATGTCCTTGGGGAATGAAGGTCTAGGATGGCTTTGGAGGAAAGGGTAGGATATGGGTAAGAAAAGAAAGAAGACAAAGACATTTTAGATGGCAAGAAAACATGAGATCAAGGGGGGCAATGGGCCTGGTTTGTTCACGATTTCGTGAGCTGAGTAAGCAAAATAACATGGAAGGCAGGAGACCCCAGTTCCTGTCCTGGCTCTGACATGTCCATCCTGCAAGAACATAAAACATTTAATTAACGTATTTCTTTTATCAGTTAAATGAGAGCATCAGAGTAGCATCTCCAAGGTTCTTCCCAGCTCTAAAACTCAGTGGGCCTTGATGCTAAGTGGTTCTGATTTGGGGTCTGGAGTCAGAGAGAACTGAGTTCTAGCCCTGGCTTTAACTAAGTGTGACAACTAGTTTTTTTTTTTTTTTTTGTGGAATGCGGGCCTCTCACTGTTGTGGTCTCTCCCGTTGAGGAGCACAGGTTCTGGACGTGCAGGCTCAGCAGCCATGGCTCACGGGCCCAGCCTCTCTGTGACATGTGGGATCTTCCCGGACTGGGGCACGAACCCGTGTCCCCTGAATTGGCAGGCGGACTCTCAACCACTGCGCCACCAGGGAAGCCTGACAACTAGTTTTTTAAACACTGAAATTTTCAGTTAACTTATCTATACAATGGGGACAACAATGACATGACAGAGGATGAAAAAAGTAAATATCCTTGGCATATAGTAGGTGCCTAGAAAAAGTTAGTGAGTTTGCAAATTCTGTGAAGAATGATATTTTTTCCCCCAAAGGATATCTGATTCAGTAGCAAAGCAGGGTAAGTTGCATTCAGTTAACTTTGGAATTCCATAGTAGTGTGCTATAGATTATTTCTAGAAGGAAGTTAGTGTCCTTGGAGAGCTGATTCCCCCCAGCTGGGTGAGCAGCTCACACATACAGGTCAATCCACTCACGGTAGGATTATATTCCTATTTTGGCTGCCAAGAATCTCTGAACCCTCTCACTATGCTGGTACATAATTGGGGATTATTGGTTAGTATCTACTAATCAGTGATTACTGATTGACTAATTGATTGAGTACTCATAGGTTGAGTAAGATAGGGTTTTTTGTACATTACAAAAACCAGGACTGGTAATTTGGAATTTATCCAATGGGAAATGAAGGCTCATGACAGATTAACAGTAGGAGGTGTGAAAAAGGAAGTGAAGTTTTAGGAAGAGGAATCTGGAGGCAGGATTCATGGATTTGAGCTAGGGAAAAATTAAGCTGTAAGAAAACTCTTAGTGTGATATACTAGAGGTGGGATATAGTATTGAAAACAAGGTTTAATCAGACATAGATGACCAAGAGAGAACTTGAGGACTCCTTAGGTGATGGAGAGAAACCATATACTCGTGATTCTGAGCTCTGGTGGCCAGGAGATTGGTGGCAGCAAGCATAGAAAGGGAAGGTTTGGAGATGAACCCATGTTATCTCAGGTAGGACCGGGGAGGAAGCAAACTTAGATGTGAAACTACAGAATTTCAGGTAATGGATGGCATATCGATTGCCTACAAGTAGCTAAAAATATGAGACTGATTAATTCCATTGATTGTGAAAGCTAGAGAGGGAGGTCTTGGGTCTCTGTATGCAGATGTTCAGTGAAGCTATGAGAAGGGATAAAAGTAGAGAGCTGTGCTCCCCAACATAGCTGCATGTGACAGTCCCCTGAGTAGTGTTGAAAATACTGATGCTTGGTTTCTTCCCTGGATGGTTCTGATATAATTGGTCTGGGGTGCAGTCTGGGCATGGAGATTTCTAGACCCCCATGGGTATAGAGAGCAAAGAAAAGATGAAGATCTCCATACACTCTGAAGAGTGGGAAGCCTCTGATAAACATTAACCTATTACCTGCTTATTACTGGGTGGGGGCTTTGTATCAATATTATCTTGTACAATACTCACAACTGTTCTCTGGGAGAAGGACTCACTAACTCCAGCTTGAGATTCCGAAAGAAGGGGGGACACAAGAAGTTTTGCAAGCTCTGACTCTCCAATCATTGTTTTTAAGGGAATAAAAGAGAAGAATAAAAATTGATAGCTCACATGTCTAGATCTTACTAATAGCACACTTCAACTTCTGAACCCAGTCTTCCTTTGGGAGATCCCTAGGGTGTGGGTTTTGAGGTGGTAGGACCCTGCCTCCCACTAAGAACTTCAAGAAGAAGAGGGTCTCTTTTCCTCATTCCCCATCAACAGGTGGTCTTCAGCTGTGGAAGGAGTAATGAGATGGCAGAGAGGGCACCAGGGACTGTTTGTGTTGATGCCCCAGTTGTGGTAGCAAAATGTGTGGTGGTATGTCCTGTGAGGTCTTCTAACTGTATAGCCTGGAGCATGACTTCTCCTGTGTTTTCTGCTGCCTGGCTTCTTGGTTCCCACTCATTTTCTTGGCCTAGTTTTCCATATTTTCCTTCAATTCCATGAGTTACCTGATATCTTTCCAAATGTTTACTTTCCATGTAAATAAGCCAGAGTCCCATTCTCTTTTTTGCAGCTAAGAACCCCAACTAGCACAAGTGCTCAGGACAACTCAGTGAGGCTTATGTCTCTTCTTAGAAATGTCTCCATGTCTCTTCTTAGAAATGAGGAAACAAATTCAGAGCGAGTAAGCAACTTGCCCAAGATCACACAGCTAGAGAGTAGCAGAGCTAGGGTCCCCCACCAGGTGTTTTTCACATAGAGCATCATATAAGGAATGAAGAGCCATAAACTTTTACAGATCCTAAGGACTTCATTATATCATTTCAGACAATAAAAATGAGACTCCTTTGATCTCAAGGTACTGCTAAATAATATTTATTTTAGAGAAAAGAGGGAGGTTTGCCATATAATTTTTAAGTAACAGAATTAAAACCTGTTTTAAAAGAATTTTTAAAAATTGCATTGAAAGATGAATTATTTGCACACTTAAAGGCAAATCCTTCAGTTATCTGGAAAATCCTCTTAGGCAGAACACGTTGACAGAGGAAGTGCAAATTTTTCATCTAACAAATAAAAACAAGAAAGTGTTCCCCAATGCGTGGGAGTTCCATGCATTGGCTAAAAGGAAGTGTGCACGTATGGGGTGGGGACACGAGTGTGTCTCCTGTCATCCTGTGCTCCTGCTCTCAGGCAGCCCTAGAAGTGTGTGTCATGTTCCTGAAACCCTCAGATGGTGATTATGACCAATTACACAAGATGCCATGTTCCCTAATCATATCACTTACATTCCTGTGAACGGCAGTGACAAGGGTTTGAAGGGAGAAGATCACAGCTGTCTAAAAAAAAAAAAAAAAAAAAAAAAAAAAAAAAAAAAAAAAAAAAAAAAAAAAAAAAAAAAATCAGATAAAGCAGACAGTGTTGCTGCCAGAAGATCACACACCAGCCAGTGTAGGAGGCTTGGCGTGATGGGGTTCTGCCCTCTTTCTAACTCAGCTTAACCCCCGTCCATTCTCTTGTTTTCAGAACCCCTTGGTCACATAATGACGAGCTTCAGGCAGGTGTGGCTCTTACACTGGGTTTATTTATTGTATTAGCTCCCTATTCTGTGAACATTGTCGCTTGGGTAAATTTGGAGGTTGTCACTGCCAGAATCTAAATGGCTCTTGTGAATCAAAGAAAAGTACCATGGACACCCCCCGCCTGGGTCTTCTCTGAATCAGCCCTAAGCTTAAGACACCACCTCTCCATTCTGCCACTCCGTTTTTAATCTGTCTTCAAAGAGAAAGCCAACTGTCTTGAATTGAACACAAGACGGTTCTTGAAGTCATGTGTGATGAAAGTGATTAAATAATTAATTCAAACAAAGGTGACTTCTGAGTCAGGTTGGGGTCAGGAAAAAAAAATGTCTTGATTTAAAGCAGTGTTTCTTGGCACGCTACGGAGAAAAAATATTTAACATGATATGAAATGACCAGGCTGGAGAATATTAACCTGTCTCCCTTGCTTCCGTAGCTCCAGGCACATTGGCCTCTTGCTGCTCTTTGAACAGACCAAGGTTATTTTTCTCTGCCTCAGGGACTTTGGACTTTCTCTTCCTTTTGCTGGAAGACTCCTTTGACTTCTCTGCCCCATATTGATCTGGGTCTCACTTCTCAGACATGTAGGGTCTTAGCTCCTCAGGGGGACCTTTCCTGACTGTTCTACCTATAAATTTGTCCCCCCTCTTCTGTGTTTAGACTGTACTCTCTTTTTATTTCTTCATGATACTTATTATTGCCTGGAGTTCAGCCACATGTTAATTCTTTGTTTTACTGTCAGTCTTCCCGACCAGAATGGAAGGTCCATGGGGACAGTATTTTATATTTTTCTCCCTGCAGTATCCCCAACACCTAGGACAGTGTCGGATGCAGCAATTAGATAGTTGTTCAATGAACAAACCAATGAATTAATCAACTTCAAAGTCTAAATATTGCAATGTTTTATAAGGTTAAAATGAGCTCTCCAGAAATGCTCCAGGCAGCAAAAGGTCCTATATATGCTTCTAAGTTAAAAAACTCACCCCTTAGAAGTATAAATTCAGATTTAGGCACAGACTAAACTCTTAAAAAAAGAAATGGAACAAAACTAATGCCTTCAACTGGCTGCTTTCCCTGCTTTGAAACAAACCATTGGCCTTTTGAGCTTCCTTCTCTAAAGAGTCAAGGATGTTTATCAGAAGGCATGTATGGCTTCTACTTTGTGATGAAATATGTCCCAGGAGAAGCCTACCTCCCCTTGTGCTTTTCTGGGTGTGTATATCTGGTTTATAGCAAGTTAGTTGAAGTAGACAGATCTTGAGCCAATGTTGTAAGTGCAAGTGACAGTCAGTCTGATGGAGACTAAATTGTGCATGTGAGCCTGGCTCTAACTGGCTGTCTGGATGCACTGAATACAATTATTTGATAAGCCCTTGACCCTTCACCTGTCCAAAGTGGCAAGTATGTAAGTGGGTTTGTAATGGTAATTATTCTGAACATCTCAATACTCTTTTCCAATCTCTGCTATCTCTAGACAACCTGTCAACTTTTTCTAAGAGGCCAATCCTGATGATAAAACTCACAGTCTTAAAGTTCTGTTAAATCAGATAATCTAACCAGTTAGATGAAGCTGAGTTATAGAGTGAGAGAACATTCCTTCTGCCCTTAATAAAGTCATACCAGTGAGATTTTATTCATGCTACTAAGCAGCAGAAGAAGCATGGAAAAAAAATTTCAAACAGTAATTATATGCAGAAATTAACAGCCCATAGAAAAAGGAAAATGCAGTTTAATATTTCAAAGCCGCTGTCATAATCTGAGTGGACTTGAATGCAAAGTACTGTTGGAGAAGTAGGAAGTTTGGACCAGGCAGTAGGGAACGTAGGCATAAATGCAAAATATCTGAAGGGCATGAGTTCTGGCCTTCAGGGCAGAGGTCAGGAAGGGTCCTAGTCACCAGGAAGATACTGGGAGAGAGGCTCTCATTTCATGGACAGCAAGTCAAAGGCCAGAAGTTATTCACATATCACTGCAATTAGTGTGGGGTGAGGTTGGAAAGTGTGAGCTGAAGCTACACAGGTAGAAAATGAAAATGTCTGGCTCATGGTAAACCTGGTCTCTGGGCAGCAGGAGAATTTTAGTCTGTTGAGATCCTGTTAATTCAAAGCAAAGGTAATGCATGCCTAGATAAACTCTATGAATCAAAATAGTTTAAATTGGACCTACAAGTAATTATTTCCTAGGACAAGTTAAAATTTTCAGTAAATATTTGTAATTTTTTTTTAGTGTAGGATATCATAGAATAATTCAATAATTAATTAGGCTTAGGCATTATGGCATGGTTATAACTACAAACACAATGGAATGAATCATTAGGAATTTCAAGAACAATGAATAAGCTTCATTTAAAGTCTTCCGTCTTTATGAGAAATCAAATGGAAATAGTGTGGTTGGAAGGGACCAGAAATTGTATGAATGTTATGATATATAGAGACATAATTGCTGTCAATGTAAGTAATGTGGCTTTGCTGAGTAAAATAAGATGATTGCTTAGGGTTTCCAAAACCCTCTAAAATTGCTTCTATACCACATGTAACCACATGTGGTATAAACAAAATGTGAGTCAAAGGAATGAGGAAAGATAAACATGTAATTAAAAACAGCTCAGTAGATACTTGGGCTCATTCATTTCAATGATGGCATCTGCAGTTTATGGAGTGGTTATAGACCCGCAATATATCGGCATTGACTACATGCCATAAAACACATCAACGCAGCTTGGGCCCAAATTATTATACACAAACAATAAATCCATCCCATTAACAGGATAAATATGATAACTTGATAATGTTGGAAAGTGGCAGAATGAGATTCCTAAGTAAATAGCTATGTGTTCTTAAGAAACAAAGATTACTTTAGCTTTTAGTGCCTCCCATGACTCCTGTTCTGTTATGTGTAGTTTGAATTAAAAGAAAGACTGTAGCCTTGAAAGCATCTATGCTGATTACTGTTTGTGAATCTAAAAGACTTCAGTCCAACCATTTATTTGTGAAAATGAAATCTTCATGTGATGAAGGTCAGTTTTAACTGAAATTATATAATAAGCAAAAGTCAAGTTTCCGTTGCCATTAAAATTGCTCATGGAGCAAATCTTCGGTATTCTACCCTTATCCTTGAATCCTGCTCTGTATGTTGTAAGAAAAATAGTAAATGTTTGTCATAGAGTCACTATGTCTTTGAGTTTTTCTCTAGGAAAATGTTTCCAAACCTCTTCATAAACATTGTTAAATGAAATAGTCTAATAAAATAGATCTGAATATGGATTAAGAATTAGTTTTTCATCAACCATAGTCTTATTTTGTCCTCTAAGAAATGGAAAGTTTACATCAGGGACTAGAGTTAATAAGTGTTTGGGGGCGGATTATCGGTGAAACTTACAATACTATTTCATATGCTTTTGGTGTACAGAAAATATGTAGGTATCATATTCTTCTGGGTGGAAAGGGAGCAAGCAATTACATAAAAATATTATCAAAGACTTGCCGTTTTAAAAGTTGTTATCCTACTTTAGATAACTAGCATTCTATTCTGCATGAATGTAAAGGTTTTTAAATTGAAGTATAGTTAATTTACAATACTGTGTTAGTTTCAGGTATACAGCAAAGTGATCAGTTATATATATATATATTTTTGAGACTACTTTCCTTTGTAGTTTATTACAAGATATCGAATATACTCCCTGTGCTATATAGCAAATCCTTGTTGCTTATCTATTTTATGTATAGTAGTTTGTATCTGCTAATCCCATACTCCTAATTTATCCCTTTCCCCCTCCCTTTCCCCTTTGGTAACCCTAAGTTTGTTTTCTATGCCTGTGAGTCTGTTTCTGTTTTGTATATAGATTCATTTGAAAATTTTTTTAGATTCCACATGTAAGTGATATCATATTTAACTTTCTCTGCTTGACTTACTTCACTAAGTGTAATATTATCTAAGTCCATCCATGGTGCTACAAATGGCAGTATTTGATTCTTTTTTATAGCTAATAT
>NW_020175667.1:3615084-3667708 GCF_003031525.2 Neophocaena asiaeorientalis asiaeorientalis
AATCTTCTTAAGCCAATTGTATGTTGATGGGCACTTGGGTTGTTTCCATATCTTGGCTACTGCAAACAGTATTGCTGTGAACACTGGGGCACATGTATCTTTTTGAACTCCAGTTTTTTTTTTCTTTTTTTTCCAGATATATACCCAGGAGTGGGATTGCTGGATCATATGGTAGCTCTATTTTTAGTCTTTTAAGGAAGCTCCTTACTGTTTTCCCTAGTAGCTGCACCAATATATGTTCCTACCAACAGTGTAGGAGAGTTCCCTTTTCTCCACACCCTCTCCAGCATTTATTATTTGTAGGTTTTTTGATGATAGCCATTCTGACTGGTGTGAGGTGATACCTCATTGTGGTTTTGATTTGCATTTCTCTAATAATTGGTGATGTTGAGCATCTTTTATGTGCCCATTGGATATCTGTGTGTCTTCTTTGGAGAAATGTCTATTTACTTCTTATACACATATATACATATATATATACATATCTATCTATCTATATATATATATTTTGTGGTACGCGGCCTCTCACTGTTGTGGCTTCTCCCGCTGCGGAGCACAGGCTCCGGACGCGCAGGCCCAGCGGCCATGGCCCACGGGCCCAGCCCCTCCGCGGCATGTGGGATCCTCCCGGACCGGGGCACGAACCCGCGTCCCCTGAATCGGCAGGCAGACTCCCAACCACTGCGCCACCAGGGAAGCCCTTCTGTACATATTTTGATGGGGTTGTTTGCTTTTTTGATATTGAGTTGTATGTGATGTTTGTATATTCTTTTGATATTAACACCTTATTGGTCACATCATTTGCAAATATTTTCTTCCATTCCATAGGTTGTCTATGGATGTAAAGATTTAATTTAAAAAGTATATATATGAGTATATCTGGTAGGAATGTATATATATGTGTGTGTATATATATATAATTTTTCTCTTTGAAGATTTTTTAATCAACTTTATTAAAATATAATTTACACACAATGAAAGTCACTAATTTTAAGAGACAATTTGATGAATTTTGAGAAATTCACACAGTCATGGGACCACCACCATAATCATGATGTAGGGCATTCCCTTTACACCCAAATGTTCCTTCATGCTCTGATGTCATTAATCTCCTTCCCTTCTAGCCTGTGTCAACCACTGATATTTATTTTTGTCACTAATGTTTTACCTTTTCTAGAATTTCATGTAAATGGAGTCATAACTTGTATAGTCCTTTCTGTTTGGCTTTTTCCACTCAGTTTAATGCTTTTGCGATTAATTCATGATCTTCTGTGTATCATTTTTTTCTTTTTTATTGCTGAGCAATATTTCATTGCGTAGATGCATCATAGTTTATTTATCCATTCACCAATTGATGAATACTTGGATTGTTTTCAAGTTTTGGCTACAATACATGAAACTGCTATGAACATTTGAATACCAGTCTCTGTGTGGAAGTTTGTTTTCATTCTCTTGGATTAATGGCAAAGACGATGATTGCTGGCTCATATGGTAGATGCATATGTAACTTTATAAGAAACTGCCAAACTCTTTTCCAAAGTGGCTGTACCGTTTGTACCTTCCACCAGCAATGTAAGATACTTCCAGTAGTTTTACATACTTGCCAACACTAGCTATTATTAGTCTTTTCAATTTTCACTATTCTAATGAGTGTATAGTGGTATTTCATGGTGGTTTTGATTTGCATTTCAAATGACAAATGATGTAGAACATCTTTTCATGTGCTTATTTGTCATCCATATATTTTCTTCAGTTATTTTCTACTTTTTAAAAATTGGATTGTTTCTCTTCTTACTATTGAGTTGTAAAAGTTCTTATATATTTTGGATAAAAGTTCTTTTTCAGATTTGGGTTTTGGACAAATTTTATGCTAGTCTGTGGTTTGCCTTTTGATTTTTAAGAGTCTTTTGAAGAACAACAGTTTAAAATTTTTATGAAAACTAATTCATTAATTTTTTAAATTAATAGTTAATGCTTCCTTGTCCTGTCCAAAAAATTTAGCTTAACCAAATATCACAAAGATTTTCTCTTATGTTTTCTTCTAGAAATTTGTTTTAGCCTTTACATTTAGGTCTACCACTATCAGCTTTAGTTAATTTTATTGATAGTATGAGAGAAGCATTGAAGTTCATGTTTCACATATGGCTGTCCAGTTGTTCCAATGCCATTTGTTGAGAAGACGATCCATTCTCTAATAAATTGTCTTGGCATCTCTCTTGAAAACTAATTCATTATATATACCTGGATCTGTTTTTGAACACTCATTTCTATTCCACTGAGCTATTTGTATAACTTTATGTCAATATCATGCTGTTATGATTATTGTACCTTTATAATAAGTCTTAAAAAGAGGTAGTATAAGTTTTCTAAATTTATGTTTTTCAAAATTGTTTTGGGCATTCTTGGTTCTTTGACTTTCCATATAAATTTTAGAATAACTTGTCTATTTCTCCAAACATAACTTTTTGGATTTTGATGAGAATTTCATTGAGCTATATATTAATTTGGGGAGAATGGTATCTTAACAAGATCGAGTACGTGAACATAGAATATTGCTTCATTTATTTAGGCATTCTTTAATTTCTCACCAAGGTTTTGCACATATTTTGTTAAATTTGTCCCAAAGTATCTTATGTTTTTGTGCTGTTGCAGAGATTACATCTTTTATATTTCCATTTACAATTGTTTATTTCTAGTATATGAAAATATAATTGATTTTTAAAATATTGACCTTGTAGACTATAACTTTGTTAACTCACTATGAGTTCTAGTAGCTTTAAAAAATAATTTCTTAAAATATTTATGTAGATGATCATGTTGTTTGTAAATAAAGAAAAATTGCTTCTTTCTTTTTCAATAAATATGCCATTTATTATTATTTTTTCTTCCCTTATTGCACTTGTTAGGACCTCTAGTAGAATGTTGGATTAGGATTAGTGAGAATGGAGATTCATTCTTATTATTGTTGTGAAGGGGAAATTTTTCAGTCTTTCATCAATAAGTATGATGTTAGTTGTAGTTTTGTTTTTGACGTTCTCTTTCTCAGGTTGAGGAAGTTTAATGAGTGATGAGTAGATGTTGGATTTTGTCAAATGTTTTTTTGGCATCTCTTGAGGTAATTGTGGTTTTTCTTCCTTAGACTGTTTATATGATGAGGTACACACCTTGATTTTCAAATGTTAAACCAATCTTGCATTCCTGGTATCAACTCCACTTAGTCTTGATGTAATATCCTATTTATATATTTCTGGATTTTATTTTCTAAAAAAAATTTGATAATTTTGTATTCATGCTCATGAGAGACACTGATCTGCAAGTATATTTTCTCATAATTTTTGGTCTGGATTTTTGACGGAAACCAGGGTCATGATGACTTCATAAAATGAGTTGGTATGAGTTTTCTCTTTATTTTCTGGAGGTGTTTGTATAATCTGCTATTATTTACTACTTAAATATTTTGGAGAATTCACCAATGAAGCCATCTGTCTCTGGATTTTTTTTTCTTAGGTTGTGGGGAAGTTTTTTAATCATAAATTTAATTTAACAAATAGATATAAGGCTATTGACATTATCTAATTCTTCTCGAGTAAATGAATTTGGTAGTTTGCATTTTTCAGGAATTTTTCCATATTATCTAAGCTGTTGGCTATCTTGACATAGAGGTGTTCATAATATTCTCTTATTGACCTTTTAACATATTTAGGATTTGTAGTGAAGTCCACTCTTTTATTCCTGACAAAAGTAATTTGTGCAGTCTCTATTTTTTTCCTGTTTATTTTGGCTAGAGCTGCTTTTTTTAAGCAAACTGACTTTTCAAACAACTAACAGTTTTCCTGCTTCCCATTTCATGGTTCTCTTCTTATCTTTGTCATTTCATTTTTTCATTCATTAGGGTTTAATTTAATCTTCTTATTCTAGTTTCTTAAGGTTAGGTCTTAGATAATTGTTTCTTTTTTTCTTTTCTAATATAAGAATTTAATGATATAAGTATTTCTCAAGCACTTTAATGACATTGCTCACAATTTGATATGTTTTGCTTTTATTTTTATTAACTGTATTTTTTTTTCTAATTTCCATTACAATTTCTTCTTTGACACTGGGTTTTTTAGGAGTGCATTATTAATTTCCAAATGTTTTCAGATTTTACAGATATCTTTCTGCTATTGTTTTCTAGCTTAATTCTGTTGTCAGAGAACATACTTTACATCATTTCAATATTTCTAAAATTATTGAGTCAATATATGGTCTTAGTAAATATATGGTGTGTCTTAGTAAATGTTCTTTTTACACTTGAAAAGACTGTGTATTCTGCTGTTGATAGATGAAGTGTTCTGTAAATGTCATTTAGGTCAAGTTGATTGATAGTGTTGTCTAAGTCTTCTAAATCTCCTGATTTTCTTTCTAATTGTTCTATCAATTACTGAGAGAAGAATTTTGAAATTTCAAGCCGAATTTTGAATTTACTCATTTCTCTTAGTTCTATCAGGTTTGCTTCATGTATTTTGAAGTTCAGTTAATGGGTACATACACATATAGAATTGTTATGTTCCTTTGTTGAATCATTATGAAATATCCCCTTTATCCTGGTAATATTGTTATGAAATTTACTTTGTCTGATATTACTATATCCAATCAACTTTCTTTTGGTTAGTATTTTCATATATATATTTCCCCATTCTATTACTTTTAGCCCATTACAATCTTTATATTTAAATTATCTTTCTTATAGTTGGCGTATGGTTGGGTCTTGCATTTTAATCAAATTTGCAAAATTTGCCTTTTACTTAATGTGTTTAAACTATTAAAATTAATATAATTATCAAATGCTTTGGGTTTAATCATGATCATGCTGCTTGTTTTATATTTTCACTTTTATCCTTACCTTTTTTTTTTTTCTTACTTAGTCTTGCTATGATTCTATTTCTTCTCTGTTATTGACTTATTAGCTTTTCCTTTTTCTAGTTTTACTTTTTAATGGTTGCTATAGTGTTTACTGTATACATGTTGTCTTATCACAGACTACCTTCAAATAATGTTGTGCCACTTCATGTTTAGTGTACAAACCTTGTAACAGTATGCTTTCACTTGCACTCTCTTGCTCTTTGTGCGATTATTGTACATTTTATTTTTATGTATGTTTTAATCCCCCAAATACAACGTTTTATTAACTTGCTTTTAAATGCTATTTAAAACATGAGAAAATGTGTTTTATATTTACCCACATATTTACCAGTTTTTGCTCTTTTCATTTCTTTAGTGTAGATCCAAATTTCCATCTGTTATTATTTTCCTTCTGCCTGAAGAATTTATTTAAACAGTAGTGCATCGCTGCTGGTGATGAATTCTCTCAGCTTCTTATTGTCTGAAAAAGTCTTCATTTTGCCTAGATATTTTCACTTGGTATAGAATTCTAGATTGACAGATATTTTTTCTTCCATTACTTTAAAGATGGTGTTCCTTATAGCTTCTGATCAGAAGTTTGTTGCCATTCTTCTTTGTTCCTTTACATAATATGTCATTTTCCTCTGGTAGTTTTATGACTTTACTCTTTCTCACTCATTTTCAGAAGTTTAGTTACAGTGTGCCTTGATACATTTTCTTTATGCTCCTTCTGCTTGAGTTTTTGAGCTTCTTGTATCTGTTGTTTTATAATTTCCTCATATTTTGAACATTTTGATAATTATTTTTCAAAATGTTTGTTCCTTACTCCCTCTTCTAGGGAATCCATTTACATTTATGCTAGATTGCTTTATATGTCTGATGTTCTGTTCATTAAAAACTTTTCTCTTTGTGCTTCAAGTTCACTGATCTTTTTCTCCATAGTGTCTAATCTACTATTAATACTGGTCAGTGTTTGTTTTTTTTTTTTTTTCATTTGAGATATTTTTATTTTTCATCTCTAGAAGTTCCATTTGGATCTTTTTAATTACCTTACATTTTAATTCTTATTATGCTCATATGAGCATATGAGCTTCTTCTTTTTTGAACTTCTGGAGTATATTTGTAAAACCTGTTTTGACATCCATGTCTGTTAATTCTCTTTGTCAAATCTGGATCTGTTTTTATTGATTGAGTTTTCTACTGGTTATGGGGGTCATATTCTTATGCTTCTTTGAATGCCTATTTTTTAAAATTGGATGTTAGGCATTGTGAATTTTACATTGTTGGGTGCTGGATTTTGATGTGTTGCTTTAAGTAGTGTCAGATTTTGTGTGGCACCAGTTAATTTACTTGAGATCAAATTGATCTTTTCAAGGCTTGCATTTAAGACTTTTGAGTGGTCTGGAGCCCTCTTTAGTTTAGGGCTAATTTACTCCACTATTAAGTGATACATTTCTGAGAGCTCTACCCAATTCCCTATGCATCATGAGGTCTTTCACTATGACTAGTAGAAGCAAAACTTATCACCAACCCTGTGTGAGCCATGGGGACTGCTCAGCCAGTCAATTTATGTTTAGTGGTTCTTCCCCTGTTCTTTGGTAGTTTCATGCACATGCCAATCAGTATTGAACTAAAAACTCTTGGAGACACCACAGCAGTTTTCCAGAGCCCTCTTTATAGTAGCTCCCTCCTCTCTAGCATTCTGTCCCTCACCCCTATTATAGCTGCCTTTGCCTTCTTAAAATCTTTCTTTATGCTAATCTCTCTCTTGTCAGTTTAGTGAGACAGTTGGATTGTCTTTTCCCTTCCCTATGTTGCAGGCTGGAACATTGATAGTTCCTTACTTGTTCCCCTTCTTTCAGGCATGATAGTCCTATGTTGCTTGTTATTCAATTTCTGAAAAGCATTGTTTCATGTATTTCGTTTGGTTTTCTAATTGTTTAAGATAGGTGAGTAAATCTGGTCCCTTTTACTCCATCTTGGCCTGAACTGAAAGTTTCTTTGGGAGACTTAAAAAGCAAAACAAAACAACTCTTTATAGATGTATAACATACATGCAGAATAGAGCCTGTGAGTTTTCACTTTAGGGGATTTTCACAAATTGAGCACATACGTGAAATTAGCACCCAGATCAATAATCAAAGCATTATCAGTGCTCCAGTCACCATTTTTGGTTTCCTGCTAGCTTTACACCCACCCCAATGTTAACTATAATCCAGATTGCTAATTATGTAGATTGTATTTTGCCTCTTTTTGAACTTTATATAAATGAAACATTGCAGTGTTTAGTGTCTGGCTGCTTTTGCTAAGTATTATTTTTGTAAAAGATTTTTCATGTTGCATGTATTTGAATTCATTCATTATCATTGCTGTACAGTCCTATGTTGACATATTAATATTGAGGAAATTTGCATGATTGTTGGGTTTTAGCTATGACAATAGTACTACCAGAACACTATAGGTTATGTGTTTTGGTGAACAGATATATGCATTTCTGATGAACACACATTAGAAATTTACCTGCTGGGTCATAGGATATGCACATATTTATCTTTAATAGATACTACCAAAGAGGTTTTTTTTGTTTTGTTTTTTTTTCTGTACGCGGGCCTCTCACTGTTGTGGTCTCTCCCTTTGCAGAGCACAGGCTCCAGGTGCGCAGGCTCAGCGGCCATGGCTCACAGGCCCAGCTGCTCCACGACATGTGGGATCTTCCCGGACTGGGGCACGAACCCGTGTCCCCTGCATTGGCAGGTGGACTCTCAACCACTGCGCCACCAGGGAAGCCCCCTACCAAAGAGTTTTCAAAAGTATTATACCCACTTACCAGCAGTGTGTAGGGTTTCTGGTTGTTTGGGAGTCTTTTATTAAAGTCTAAAATACAGTCTATCTATCCTTTGGGAATGTATAGTCTTACTGAGACCAGTCAAGAAACAAACAAAGAACCCCGTGTGTTAAACTATGAAGTATAAATAACAGAAATATACACAGTCAAAGCAACATTGAGAAAATGGCATAGCAAAATCTTCACAGAAGAGGTGAAATTTTGAATTGGGGCCTTGAAGGACAAGACTATTTTTAGAGGTAAGAGGAAGGCAGCAAAGATTCTAGGCAGAGATACTGGCATAAGTATGGTGGCTGAGATGCAGATGGCATAGCAAGTCTATGTGTGTGTATATGTGGCACAGTTGTGTTTTATTCTAAGATCCATCTGTTCATTTATTCACCATTTTTGGTTTCCTCCTGAATGTCAGGCCATGTCCTAGATTCAAAGTGGAAATAAAACAGTCACCACCCTCAGGTTGCTATGACCTTACTGGGGAAGCCAAGGAGTATGTCACACCATTCAGTGTAGTGTTGTGACATAGGGTCTTTAAATGTAACACAAGTCTGGGGAGCAGAAAAACTCCTAAGACTCTGGTGTAGGTCAAAATAATGTCCTAAAGATATGAAGTACAGTTTAAGGTAATGTGTTGCTCTTCTCTCGCTAGCACGCTCCCTACTGTCAGGCAAAGGGAACTGCTTCATGTAACCAGCGAGGTACAACATGCTCAGCTGATTCCTGCTTTCTTTTCCTCATCACCCCATGAGACCAAAGGAAGCCATCAGTGTCAGCAGCTTTCTTCTCCAACTGACAAACTCAATGATTTGCTCCAACTGGGTCTTCTCTGGACTTGTCTACAGCTTGCATTCCCATTTCCTCAGCAGAGTTTTCAGTGGAGTAGAGAAAAGACTTTAAAATAAGACATCTGGATAAATAGGCATCAGAACTAGACAAAATCTAACTGATGTGCTCCTCATGAGCTTGTCATTTGGTCAAATTCCCTAAGGCCTCTGAGTCTCAGATTCTTCATCTGTACATGGGGATATTGTGAGGATTGAATGATATAATGCACGTGAAGCACTTAGTATGATGATTGCCACAGAGGAAGCATTTAATACATAGTTTATTATTCATATTTTTTACAAAAACTTAAAATAATCTAGGTGATATCAAATAGGTAACCAGTAGCAAATGTGTACTGACATTTGCCACCATCCCATCCATGGAAGTTTGCAGAAGAAAAGTGGGTCACCTGCTATTACTGGGGAAATTAGAAAGATGTAGCTATGAGCAAGACTTGGGCATGGCAGGGGCCATCAAATCACCTTGATTCCTACATTTATAAACCTAAAATAGAATTGGTTGAAGACAAAATGTATTGGCTGGGTGAAAAGGGAACCTTGTACAGAATTCAACTGGCCAATTTGGGGGTCACAGTGGGGGTCCAATGGAGACAGATCTATTGTGTGCTCAAGGGTCAGATGTTCCAAATCCCAAATTGAGATGCCTAGTCTTACAATAATAATGTGCCTATGGGTACCCAAGAGTAGAATACTTGAAGTCAAATCTCCCGGGAAGTTCTATTACTACATCCACATAGATATTTTTTGGGCATATTCACTAACTTTTATGGTATGGAGCTTCTCTGAGGCATCTTATATTTTTAACTTGGATAAAAGTGCAAAGTGACCTCTCATCTAATTTTATTCCAGCATCATTCTCCCTAATAAGTAACCCAGTACATCTATTTTTATGTGCTAACACACAGACACAGACACACACACACAGACACACAAACACACACACACACACAACTTTGAAGAGGCCCTGATTATAGTTCACTGGATTTCTAAGTCAAAAAACAAACAAAACCAGGAATGCATAGAAACTTATTCTCAAAAACCATTAAAGATTATTATCGTAACTTTCAATTTCTGGGATATAGATCTTTCTTAAATGAAGCGGGCTATATGTTCAGTCCTTATAGTTTATTTTAGAATAGTACTGTTATAATCTTATTCTTTCCCAGAAGTTTCCTATTAAAGAACAGCTATCAGACTCACTAAAGATAAAAATAGACATGGTGAACTTCTGAACCTCAAACACTGTAGCCTTCAGGCTAAAAGAAAAGTTTGATGAAAGTGGATTTCCAAAATAGGAAGTTTGCCGGGTGCCTGAATTTTCTAGAATAAAAAGGAAATTGTGGAAATGCTACAGAAATACCAAGCATGATATAGTTTAACTTATTTAATAGTGTTAAGCATGAAAATAGCTCACTTTTCCCCTTGACCCTGGCAAATAAATATCACAGTATCTGACATTTATTGAGCATCAGACACTGTGCTAAAGACTTTTAGATATATTATCTCATTTAGTGCTCACAAAACTCTAAGAAGTTTGATAATATTATGATTCCCACTTGGTAAGTGAGGAAATAGACTCAGGGAATGTCTGGATCTGGCCATGGTTCCTTATCTGGTCAGCAGCAGAGTATAGACCCAATTCTGGTCTTCCTCACCCCAAATCACCAGAACCCATGGCAGGTGAGGTGTGGAGGAGAGACAGCTCGTTTTATGCTCTTGACTTTCTATTGAGATACTGCTTATATTCTGTTTCTCCTATTATAACTGATATTCCAGAGGGAGGAAAAAGGCTTCTCTGCTTAAAATCAACATGATGCCTTCAGAAACACTCTTGGGAAAAACCATGAGTCTGTCCAGTTTGACCAACTCTTTTCACCAGTCCACCTCATACCTCAGTGGCACCTTGGTCTGCAACTAAAGCTACCAAGAAGGCTCCAAGTGCCACCTCTCACAGGGGTCATGGCATTTTACTTGAGGGAGGGAGCCTAAAAGGGAGAAAACTTTAGTAACATTGGCAAATAGTGTTTTGAACATAGAACATTTTCCTTCTTTTAAAAATCAATGGGCTTTAATTCTGGAAAATATTGTAACAAAATTAATCAAAAAATGAAATTTTGATAGAGGTTGGGTTACATGAGTGTAGGTCTTTGTCAAAACTTAACTATTGTATACCTAAGATTTATATTTCATTGTGTATAAATTTTACCTCAAAATAAGAAACTTGAAATACTGAAGTCTTAATTAACAATCTGCATGCTGAATTAAATAATTAAATAGGGAGACACATGGTAATATCTGCAATTACTTTGAAATAAAGTCAAAAATTAGGTAGATTGTTGATGGATAAAGGATAAGTAAATGCCTAGATATGTGATAAGTAAATGCCTAGACATGTGACAACAGAAGTACATGTGACAACAGAACTATAGTACAATATTAATGGAAGAATCTAAGTTTGGGTGTATGGGTATTTACTGTAAAATTCTTTCAAATGTCTTGTATTTTAGAAATTTTTATTAAAATGTTACAAAAATATATAGAAAATCAGTGGAAGAAAAAGTACATAAAGAAAATTGTAATGCTTTTAACATATTAAAAAACATAAGAGAAAAAAACATATGAGATCTCAAACATACAGTATTTTGTAATGATTATTTTTACTTCATAGTATATTGGGGACATATTTCAATGGCATTTCTTTTTATTTTCCCCATCTTTAAAAATACTGTATCCTGGGCTTCCCTGGTGGTGCAGTGGTTGAGAGTCCGCCTGCCAATGCAGGGGACACGGGTTCGTGCCCCAGTCCGGGAAGATCCTACGTGCCGTAGAGTGGCTGGGCCTGTGAGCCATGGCAGCTGGGCCTGCGCGTCTAGAGCCTGTGCTCCGCAAAGGGAGAGGCCACAACAGTGAGAGGCCTGCGTACCGCAAAAAAAAAAAAAAAAAAAATACTGTATCTACATACGACCTGGATCACTGCACTATTGTTGCAATAATAATAATAATAAAGTGTTTTGTTGAGAACCTACTATGTCCCAGGCCTGCACTAAGCACTTCACACACACTTGCTTCTTTTATGCTATCATGCACTTAGATAATTCTCTTTGGCTGGACAATTTCCTTTCTTTTTTTTTTTTCTTTTTTATCGAGGTAGAACCACGATTATAAACAATCATGAATGTGCACAAAAATTTAACCATAAGTATATTCATCATAATTTTGTTCTATTTGAATAAAAGATACTTTTAAAGATAAATTTTCTTGTTGGAGAGGCAGATAGTTTTGTAAAGCAGGATTCACTCAGAGTTCCAGAAAGCAGCTACTTCCTCTCCTAGATCATAAAGCTGGATTGTGGCCATTTGGAGGCTGGTGACACTCTTCGTCCCTTGAAGCTCTGTGAAATTCCATTTTAGGGTAAGCAGTGAAGTGTTAAGCACACTTCTGAGGAAGCCACCTCTTCCTTCTCTACTTTAACAGAGGTGTGAATGAGGATTAATGCTCCCCAAATGTTTAATGTTGAAAACTTCTGATTTATTCTTAAAATGAAACAAACATCTGCCATATTGCTTTATTTAGTATCATTTCTAAAAGAAGCACAGTCCTTAAAAATACTTTGCCTTGGGGTTGAAATGGATACTTTTATGATGCCAGCTATTTGTTCTAGACTTCTGATTAATTCTTAAAATGAAACAAGTATCAGCACTATTGCTTTATTCAGTGTCATTTCTGAAAGGAGTACAGTCCTGAAAAATACTTTGTCTTGAGGCTGAAGTAATTACTTTTATGATGCCAGCTACACTGCAGGTCGCCTGCCAGGGATTTCATACAATGTTATTATTTCACTTATGGTAGGTTGGCAGATTGGGAGATAGGGAACTCAGATTGGGCAGCAGTCTGCACCTATTCTTTTTTAAAAACTTTATTATTTATTTATTTGGCTGTGCCGTGCGGCATGCGAGGGCTTAATTCCCCTACCAGGGACCGAACCCAGGGCCTTGGCAGTGAGAGCACAGAGTCCCAACCAGTGGACCACCAGGGAATTCCCTGGAGGTCAGGTCTTGGTTGGAGTGGTATATCCATTGTTCCGAACCCCACTCCCACTTCACCTGGCAAAAGCTATTTCAAGGATGGAGTATGTTGAAGACTAACATTGAATGGACTCCAGCATGTCATGATCGAGAAAGCTGTCCCTCTGTGCCCTGAGCATTGCGGTCACCATGAAAATAAATTTCTTTAGTCTTCCACCAGAGAAGATTACCCATTCATTTGGGCCAGAGCCTCAATGGGGAGGGAGACAATAGACCCAAAAGAATAAGATGAGAATTGTTCAAAATGACTCTCATAATAATGAGGTTTTTTCTTTGTTTGTTTGTTTTTGTTTCCTTTTTAATTTTCATTCTCTCATGAGTGTACTTTCCAGAGGCTGCAAGCTGTGTGATATCACATTACATAAAACGCAGAAGCAGATATGAAAATCGGCTGTTTTTGTATTAAGCTGAACTTTAAATAGATTTGTAAAAATGTAAAACAATCCTACTCTTCTCATTGTTTTTGTTTTGTTTTGCCGAATATTATCTTCCATTAAAAATGTGTTATTTATGTTCACATGTAATGGTTTATCTGGTTATTCTAATATAGGTTTAAAATTTAACATAGATTTAAAATTAATATTTTAAACCCTTCTCAATTTTATTGTCTAATTCTGTAAACATTGACACATATAACCAACATAAACAAAAGTTCTTTGGGTTCTTAATAATTTTTAAGAGTGTAAAGAGGTCATGAGACAAATAATTTGAGTCTTTGATCTAATAAAAAGAGGCTAGAAATTTACTGCCAGGCTTTTAGTGGAGAGAGATTGGGATCCTCTTGTCAAGTGCTTAGCTTTGAGTCTCACCTGAGTGATTGCTGCTGTGCAATGCACAGAGCTCCCAGATGGTGGCATTGACCAGAATGTCTATTATCTAGGGTAGTAGATGAAGCATGCTTCTAATGAGGAGGACATTTGATAGCAACACTTCTGGTTCTGAATGATGCAATATGGTGTCCTCCAAGGCAGTGAGCATGTGAATACAGGGTAAATATAAAGCTGCAGGTGTTCTGAACATCTGTCCAGTCTTCCTGAGGTCAGTGGTAAGGAGGGAATAGAGGCTTCTCTCCATCTTGGCCTCTTTTTGTAACTCATAATGAGCAGTTCTTACTGGGTTTAACTCATTGACTTAGTCTTTGAAACATTGCCTCCCTCTGGAAAAAAAAAAAAGGCTTAATTATCTGCCTCAAAGATTTGTTAAACAAACACATGAAAGAATTCTCAACATCATTAGAGAAATGCAAATCAAAACTACAATGAGATATCTTCTCATACCAGTCAGAATGGCCATCATCAAAAAATCTACAAACAATAAATGCTGGAGAGGGTGTGGAGAAAAGGGAACCCTCTTGCACTGTTGGTGGGAATGTAAATTGATACAGCCACTATGGAGAACAATATGGAGGTTCCTTAAAAAAACTAAAAATAGAACTACCATACGACCCAGCAATCCCACTACTGGGCATATATCCTGAGAAAACCATAATTCAAAAAGAGTCATGTACCAAAATGTTCATTGCAGCTCTATTTACAATAGCCAGGACATGGAAGCAACCTAAGTGTCCATAAACAGATGAATAGATAAAGAAGATGTGGCACATATATACAATGGAATATTACTCAGCCATAAAAGGAACAAAATTGAGTTATTTGTAGTGAAGTGGATGGACCTAGAGTCTGTCATACAGAGTGAAGTAAGTCAGAAAGAGAAAAAAAAAAAAGGCCATGAAGAACCTAGGAGCAAGACGGGAATAAAGACACAGACCTACTAGAGAATGGACTTGAGGATATGGGGAGGGGGAAGGGTAAGCTGGGACAAAGTGAGAGAGTGGCATGGACATGTATACACTACCAAATGTAAAATAGATAGCTAGTGAGAAGCAGCTGCATAGCACAGGGAGATCAGCTCAGTGCCTTGTGACCACCTAGAGGGGTGGGATAGGGAGGGTGGGAGGGAGGGAGATGCAAGAGGGAAGAGATATGGGGACATATATATGTGTATAACTGATTCACTTTGTTATAAAGCAGACACTAACACACCATTGTAAATCAATTATACTCCAATAAAGATGTTAAAAAAAAAGATTTGTCAAATATGGTGATGATGATCCCAGACACTGGTCAATAGCAGCCACACCCTTTGTGCCAGTAGAAGGTGTTGTTCCAGAGGACTATTCTGAGATACCTTCTCCACTCATGGCTGTATATTCACCTGCTCAGGCATCACTCTGAGACATCTGAGAGTTTTCAAAATAGAGAAGCTGCTGGCTAGATTTCTCCATCCGGGGACTTGTGGGACCTAAGGTATGTGGGAATTGCCATATGGCACCCAAGCCTCTTACTTATTCACTGGACAGTCTGAGCATCTTCTCTGGAAAAGGGTGGTGTGAGATGGTGAGAGAGCTATTGCCTGAACTCCAGACAGCAGGCAATGTCAGAGGTTACGTTTAGCCATTCACACATCCACTAATACAATTCTGTAGTCAACGAATGTTTATTGAGCATCTACAATGTTCCAGCTACCATTATAGATATTGGAGGTACAGCAGGGGGCGTGACAGTCAGAAATCCCTGGCTTTGCATTCTAGAAAGTGACACACTGAATAGACAAGATAAATACGTATAACATATTGTGTATATTTATCAACCTTGGTTGCTGTCATAAGAGGCTTGTGAACAAAGGAAAAGCCGTGAAAATCAAATTTACGTGCAACATCCATGGTGGCTGGACAAATAATACATGTTCAATGGCTAAACACATTCTTATTTTATATTAAGATCTTTTCTCTTCATTTCCATATGGCTAAAAGCCAGGACTCTTTTTCTAAAAAACAAAACAAAGACACACAAACACAAAACGAAAAACAAATAACAGCAACAACAAATTACTTATTAAGGAAGAGGACATGGTGACTTTTTTATCCTGGCCATTCAAAAAACACCTGTGACACTGTATGTGATACAAAATAAAAAGACATTCAGGACCACACGTGATCAAAATAGGTGGCCATCTGAATATCCCCTCTGGGTCCCAATTTATCTCCGATGTCTCCATCAGCTCAGGCTGGTTAAGAGTTAATCATATGTTGTGTGTGTAAATACAGGTGATACACTTTCCATCACTGGCCCACAAATTTTTTGTTTTGTCTGTGTGGGGTCCAAAGGAAAGAATCTGGGGCAAAACAACCATAGCCACAAACACTTCCTTGTTGAGTCTCAGTCTGAAAAGCAAGGCTTACTCATGAGGATCTGAAAATCCCTCTTATTTCCCAGCTAAAAGTTCCTCTCATCATTGCTAGTAATGCGAGCGAGCATCCATGAGCAGGTGGCTGGCAGCCTTCTGCCGCTCTCCTTGGTTGCCCTCTGGAACAGTTTCTTGCTGCTCACCACCACCATAACCACAGTAACTCTTGGCAAACTGAGAGCCAGAAGAGTTCCTTCTGGCTGCCAGAAAACTGGGTGTGGGACCACCTGTCTGGTCTTTCTCTCCTACTCTGCACATGGACATTTTTTCTTCTTTTGGTAAAGAGTTGGAGTACCCTTGAGGCAAACATTATTTGTTGTCAAGCAATAACCATCCCATGGTGGTTGTTGGGAAATGTCAGATACTTGTTTTCCCAAGCTCCATTGCATGATCCAATCCTAGAGCAAGATGTAGAGAAAAGATTTGTTTTGTTTTGTTTTGTTTTGTTTTGGTTGGGTTAGGCAGGAAGAGGGATGGGAGCATTGGTCAGCTTCTGAGAAAGATTATTTTTCCTGTACTAGTCAGGGTCCCAGCAGGAAACAGATGGCTGATTCACACAGGATAATTAAGGAGATTTTAATAAAGTGCTATTTACACAGATCTAAGCAGGGTTAAGGAAAGCTTACAAGGGATGGTTAAGGGGACCCACTGTGGGGTTAGAGTTAGTGTGGAGTCATTAGCACTTGGGGACTGCAAGAGCATGTGAGTAGTGGTTACCAGAACCCAGAGACACTGGCTCTTACTGTGGGAAAGGGCCACCCAACAGGAGCTGTGGTCTTTGGTTGAGGTATGCAGCCCACTGGAAGTGGGACTCAGCAGGGAGGGATCCAAATGCAACTGAAAGCCAGAGGCCGAGGGAAGCTACCCAGGTGCAGGAAGGTCAGCCTCCAGGGAGTGGAGAAGGTGGAGGAGGGAGGGTAGATTCAAAGGGATAAAAGACACATCTTAGGTTCTGAAAGAAAGAGAGAGACAGGGAGAAGGAAGTCCCTTCCTCTTTCTCCATCCTTCAACTGTTGTCCCGGGAGACCGGATGATGGAAGCCAAGGTGGTGATTTGTCCCTGTGTGGGGAAGGTGGACAGAATCACATGCAAATAGACCTGGGGCAGCTGGGCCCTGGACCATCTCCTCCAGTATCATGTCATGTGAGGAAAATAAGCTCCTGCTGTGTAAACCCGTCTTAGGTATGGGTTTACTTGCTGCCAAAAGTATCATCATTGATGTGGTTTCCAAAAAGGAAGTAAAGAGACTATTCTTTCCTGAGTGCATGTTATGTGCTAGAGCCTTTTCTCACACGTTTGATGTAGTTCTTCCAATAAGCCCACTGGATGACAGTCATTGTCACCATTTCCATTTCACAGACAAGAAACCCAAGCCTGAGAGAGAGAGAGAGAGAGAGAGAGAGGTTCTGAGGTTCAAGGCTAGGCTGTGATCATGCCCAGGGCAGCTTGTGATTTCTCTTCATATTCACTGCTTAGATCTTTGGATCCTGGGCTTTCCTCTTTCTTGGGTCAAGAAAGTCATCCTGACATTGAATGATTTGGGTGTTGACCTCTGTGAAGTCTACCTGGACCCCACCTCTCCCTCTCAGAGCCTTCTGGAGTCTTCACTCACCTCATGAGATAGAAATACTTGGAGTTAACAACTTAACAACTTTTACTTTATTATTCCAGGGAGAACATAGTCCCAACCACTCAAAGGGCCAATGGAAGATCCATTCTTCCTTTCTCTGAGCTGCTGGGATAAAGCGTGTGCCAGCTCACCTCATAACTTCCATCACTGATTTAAAAATTATTTGTTGAGTTCCAACTATGTTCCAGACAATATTTTAGCTGCTGTGGATCCAGCAGGGACCAGTAAGAGCTTGTATGTTAGCGTGAGGTAAAAAGCAAGTAGGCAAATGAACAAGACCATTTCACATAATGATAAAGGGTCTAAAAAGTATACTATGAAAAATAGAGACTGGAGGTGGAGAGGGGAGCTCTTTGGATGTGATGTTCAGGAAAGTTCTCTGAGGAGGTGATACTGGAGCTGAGACCCGACAATCTGGGGGAATGTCCAGATAGAAAGAATGGTGGAGAAAAGACATGGGGAGTGAGTTCGTCATGATCAAGGACCAAAAGAAAGCCCATGTGGCTGGGGTACAGAGAATGAGGAGATGGAACTGAGAAGTCAGAGGGAAGGGGTAGGAAGGGGCCAGGGTATATCAGGCCTGAAAGTCCATGGAAGGGCTTGAGATTTTATTCCAAGTATAAGAAGTAGACATTGAGTTCCAAAAGTAAGGATGGTCTAATTTTGATTTTACAGATAGCATTCTGGCCACTGGGTGGAGAACAGACTGGATTGAGGCAGAAGTGAAATCAGGAGGCCAGAGAGGAGGCTCTGCCATGTTCAGGTGAGAAGTTGGACCCAGGTGGTCACAGTGGAAATAGCGAGTTGTGGGCAAATTGGGGGCATGTGTGGGAGTTTGAGTGTTGGTGGTGGAAAAGAGGGGAAAGAGATCAATGATGACACAGGTTTTTAGCTTCAGCAAAACCCTTTGGATTGAATGCTTCATCAAGATTTTGCCTGTGGGTGTCCTGACAACTGACATCACCTCTGCATCTGAGCCAAATCTCTGTTGAGACTCTTTCCAATTTAAGTGGGAGTTAGGTTAACACCATAGAAGTTTTGATCTTGAAAAGATAGCAAAGGTTTTCCAAGTAGATCCTCTTACTTTACCATTGAGAAGAGGTAGGTGCAGAGAGATTAAGAGTTGTATGTATAGGAGAAATGAGTCAGAGTTGGACAGGATCTCAGGGCTGCCTTTCCTGCTCAAAATAGTCTATGTGGATTTTTTTTTAACCCTAAAGATATGTTTTCTAAACTGATCCTTCATTCTCAAGCAGGAAACAGCATTGAAATTAAAAAAAAAAAAAACTGAAAACACCAACTCAAGCAAAACAGGTTCTGAATTTCGTGGAATTGCATCTACTAGTAGCTCTGCCAGGCACTCCAAAAATCTTAACAATTTGCATTGATTCCTTTATTCAGTAACACAAATTGTAACAGTTTCACCAGCTTACCAGGAAGAGGGCAGGTGCCTGTTCATATCTGCTCAGATAAATGTAGAAAGTGGAAACAAGTTGACTCTACTTGTAACCAAGCTATGCCAATTACAGACACATTCTTCTGTTAGTAGCTTGGCCACATCCCAAGTATTGATATATATGATGTCAAATGGACAAAACATTTCTCTGGCAAAGAATCACTCACTTTATGGTTGAGTATCAAGTGATTAAAATGCCAGTCTATAAGGGCTCATTGGAATCAGGGTTGAGAAATGTGTTGATAATTTTTAGATCCCTTAATCACATAATGAGATGGTCAATAATAGCTCCACATTTTGCGTGCCTATTATGTTCTTGTGCTTTATACACCTTAACTCATTCAAACATCCTTATAATAGCCATGTGGAGGGGGAAAGGATGAAACATTTGCTCATATTTTCCCTCTATTACATACTTGTTATATTTACTATGGGTGGAATATACTTCTCCATCTCTTTGATGTTGGGCTTGGCCAAAAAATTTGCTTTGGTCAATGGAATGTGCGTAGAAGTGTCAATCTTCCCCTCAGGGGCAAAGGCTGTAAGAGGCCTTATGTGTTTCACTTTATCCCACTTGAGTTTCTGACCCCTTCCATGAGAAGAGTGTGCCCACATCCCAGAATGAAAACATGGAGGGCAAACCTCCAACTCATCCAAGTCTGCAGTCCAGCCGAGCCCAGTCATGGCCACCTAGAAGCAGCAGAATCTCAGCCAATACACAGACCCATGAGTGTGAAATAAAATATTGTTCTGTGAGCTACTGGGAATTAGGGAATATTTGTTACAGAACACTGTCACCACAACAGCTAATACATTGTGTGTGTTGTTACTCCCATGTCATATATGGTTAGACTGGAGATGTTAATGGCCTGCCTCAGTTCACCCACTGGTAGGGTGTTTAGGTTCACTTGGCCCCTTCAAACTTTCTTGCCGTCTTCCTTCAACAGCTGTGCTTCCTCCCCACCCCCGCATATGAAGAGAGGAAGAACATTTATCATTTGGAGTGTTTTGTTGTTGGTGGTGGTGTTATTTTTTATAAGGTATTTTTTTTCTCATAAGAACACACTGTGGCACAAAGTAAAGGAAATGTTATGTGTACAGATACACACTCAATTGAGTGTGTATTGAGTGTGTGTACAGATTCTACACTCAATCATATTGTGAGTCAGGAGTGAAAAACGACTTCTCTATTTTGTGGAAATATTGAATTTAGCCTTTAAAAATTAGCACAGTATCTATGTATGATGTGACAAAAAATCATCCAGAGAGGTGAATATTATTCTCCTCAGTTCAAGGGATAAATTAAAACAGGCGGGCAATTCATTTATTTTTGCTTCATAGCAAGGTAATATATTGATTTTCCCCCTCTTTCCCTTTAAATCTAAAGAAAAATCTCAAATAAAACCTAACTACATCACTCTGATTCTGAACTCTTATGGAAATTACAGAGCTATCAATATTAAGTATACTTTACACCAATTTGGAAATCTATTCTGCCCAGACATATGACCAATGCCACTCTGGTATTGGGGTAGTTGAGCTCTAAATTGTGGTGTAATGTGGATTTTCTTATGAACTTATGCTAAGTTAGTTGAGATTTTTAAATGTGAAATGGAAATTGGGCTAATATTTAAAGGTAAAGTTATCCACATAAGATAATAGAAAGAAAGTTAAAAGGAAGGCAGTTCACCAAATTAAACCAGCTCAGAGCAGGTTGATTTTCAGAAAAAATGTGGTTGCCTGCATGGTGGGAATTACTAGGCAATTCCAACTGGCCATTTACACAGATGTGATTCTAACCCCCCAACCCCCCAATTTTTTTTTAACATCTTTATTGGAGTGTAATTGCTTTACAATGGTGTGTTAGTTTCTGCTGTATAACAAAGTGAATCAACTATACATATACATATATCCCCATATCTCCTCCCTCTTGTGTCTCCCTCCCACCCTCCCTATCCCCCTCTAGGTGGACACAAAGCACGGAGCTGATCTCCCTGTGCTATGCGGCAACCCCCCAGTGTTTACATTCAGTTTCAGAGGACCTCCAGGTGAAATCACTTCATAACAGTCAATTCATAAATGAGCAGGGGAAATGCTAATCAGTTATAGCAGTGACAGTGATATAGATCATTCCTCGCTGTAGATTAGGTCTGCACTGGGCACAGAAGCCTCAGGCCCCAGTTCTCCCATTTGACCCACTGTTCCAATGCCCTGGGAGAAGCATGTAAAAGGGAGAGGAAAGGTTGACCAATTTCTGTAAAGAAATATTGCATTTGGCGGTTCTGATGCAGAGCTCTCGTCTCAGGGAAAAACAGGGTGGGGAAATCATCACGGCTGCAAAGAAGAAGCAAAAGTCTGGACCCTCACGGTCTGCTGACTTCTAATCCTGGCTCATTAAGAGACATTAGGCAAATCCTCCATTAGCTCCTGCTTATAAAGAGGAGGAGGCGCTGAGAGACAGGAGGCTGACATGCACAGCCCTGGCTTTGGAAAGGGGGAGAAGGGATTTTGCAAACTATAGACCTGTGAGTTTAATGTCAATCCTGACTGAAATTCTAGAATGGATTATTAAGAGGATGGTTTGTGAGCCCTTGACAAAAAGAAGTGGTGGTCTTAGAAACTAGATGGATTTGCTGAGAATAAATCATGCCAGATTAATAACTTCATTTCCTTTTTGGATACAGTTACAAGTCAGGAAGATGAAGTGTGTAAGGACTTCAGAAAGACAACTGATGCAGTCTCTCACCAAAGCCTTATAAAATAAAATGGAGAAATGCAAATCAGATAGTAGTAAAATTGGGGGCTGAAGGATTGATTGCTTTTTAGAGTGTTGCATGAAGAAGTATCACTATTCACCTTGAAGTGGTCTTTAATAGTATGACACAAGGCTCTTTTCAATCCATTGTCGTAGGACACAGATCAGGCCTGGTTAGTTTCTATTGGTGAGAATGGTTAAACTGGGCATTTGATCTAAAATTAAACCTCCTGCTGAGATGAAATCTGGTCCTGGCAAGCAGATCCACTCACAGGGGCTGGAGGAGGAGTAGGTCAGCCGGCAAAGGCTATGGCGACTGAGGCTCAGGCCAGGCAGGTGTTAAACTCTGCTCTCGGAGGCTAGTTTACACAAAGGTAAGTGATGGTTAGTGGATAGTCAATGTCTGTGACTACCAGAACCTATTCACTCATTTTATGCAACAGCCCAAGTTTTCATCTGAGTATCCACCTTATTCCTACTTTATGTGAATATGACTCCTGCAGAATCCCGCATCTAGCTCCAGGAAATATCACGTGACCCAGTCTGCCCAATTAAAGCAGCCCATCTCATGAGAGACAGTAGTTGGTTCAGGAACATGCACCTGTTTGGGCAGGTTAATCAGAAACTAGGAGATATATACCCAGCAATTTTGACTGATCTGCGTAGGAATTGGGCTAACATACTCCCTCTGCCCCAGAACATGCTTTGATGTGATAATGTGAGTCTGTGTCCTCAGTGCCTAACGTGTGGAACCTGAGAATGAAGCTAATATGGGAATAGACAGAGCCCAAGAAATGGAGAGTAGACAAGTCCTGATGACATCATCTGGGCTGTGAATTCAGAACTAAATCTACATCTGAACTACGTTGTTACATGAGATAGTAAATTCCCTTTCTTGCTTAAATCTCTATGTGTGGAATTTTCTGTTATTTGTGACAGGAGTCCTGATTGATGCATGGGATCTTCTGAGCATGTCAGTGAGAAATCAAAGAGGAGATGATGATAAGAACTATGGCAGAGTAATAAGCTATAATGGAAAAGAATCTGAAAAATCTGTCTCTCCATATATATATGTATATATACACATACATAACTGAATCACTTTGCTGTACACCTGAAACATTGTAAAGCAACTATATTTCAATAAAAGTTTTTTAAAGAAGAACTATGGCAGACAGAAAGCATCAGAAAAGTACAGTTCTAATCACCATGTTCGGTTTGGGGAAGAATTAATCCCAGAAGAAAAGATGAAAGGGGGAATGTAAGACAATAGTTGCAACAGAAACAATACTCTGTGCCCATCAAGTCCGGTGTCATTTTTTTCTTCCGAGGCACACCAAAGTTTTCCAACAGCATCACACTGTTGTTAGGTGGAGGCCTTTTTCCAAGTTCTGACCACTGATCCCATGGGAAATGGCTTGTGTATCTTCTGGGAGGCAGCACCCAAGAGCAAGTGTAAGGCTTCCTGTGTTCTTTCTCTTGCCATGGTGACTGTGGTGGCTACATGTTGAAATGGTAGCACTGTAAGATGGAATTAGCCTGAAAATAGACTCTCCAACTTTGCATGAGTGTGAAACAAATTTGCGAGTGTTACTGATAGCTTTAGGAATTTGTTTGTTCCTGCACATAGCTAGTTTAATTGAACTTACATGGCCCTCATGCAACTAATGTACTAAACTAATTACCAACCCAGGAACCAGAGTACCAAGGAGATCAGAACTGGATGAAATAGAGTGACTTGACCCTCAGATCCTGAGTATGAAACTCCTTAACAATCTCTTTTCAAGGATCAGGATTAATTCTAGATGAAGGGACAAGAAACATCAGCTATTGCAGAGTCAAGAGGACTTCATTTTGTAGGAAAAGAGGGCTTAAAAGGAAAACCAGCCATGAAAGGTCTTTCTTCCATGGTGGGAGTAAGATCATGGATGTCTGGCCTCACAAATTCAAGCATAAAACAAAAGGCAGAAAGGGTAATGACTCTTTTCCATGATTGACTGCAGGATCCTAAAACATACTAGCAGGCTAGACCATGGGCTTAGCATAAACTTTACTAGGGATAAATTCCTGCCCTTAGATCTGAGAGCTACTGTTCTAGCACAACATGGATTATGAACAACCCATACAAAATGATCTAGAGCTTTGTTTCTCCTAATTTTGGCATAAGTCAGCAGTGTAACCAGGCACTCAAAATGCTAACACCATCCTATGCTGCATTAAGAGTAATGTAGCATTTCCCAGAAGGAATGTGCTAGTCTTATCCAAATTAAAAGCCATCTCACACATGGAGATTCCATTTCATTTTGGCTCCACACTCCATGAAGAACTGTGAAAAGTTCCCACAGTTTTAAAGACAAACATTCAAATTGTTTAATATCTCTCAAAAACCTACTATTGAAGAATTTATTGATCTCCTACTATACCAATTAGCTTTTATAGAAAACTCACTTTGGGCCAGACACAGTGATAGGTTTTGAGGATATGAGGTAAGAAAGAAATGGCTCCTGCTCTAGATTGTTTATTTGAGATTTTTCTTGTTTCTTGAGGTAGGATTGTATTGCTATAAACTTCCCTCTTAGAACTGCTTTTGCTGCATCCCATAGGTTTTGGGTTGTTGTATTTTCATTGTCATTTGTTTCTAGGTATTTTTTAATTTCCTCTTTGATTTCTTCATTGATCTCTTGGTTATTTAATAGCATAATTTTTAGCCTCCATGTGTTTGTGATTTTTACAGTTTTTGTCCTGTAATTCCTAATTTCATAATGTTGTGGTCAGAAAAGATGCTTGATGTGGTTCCAATATTCTTAAATTTACAGAGACTTGATTTGTGACCCAAGATGTAATCTATCCTGGAGAATGTTCCGTGTGCACTTGAGAAGAACGTGTATTCTGCTGCTTTCAGATGGAATGTCCTATAAGTATCAATTAAGTCTATCTGGTCTAAAGTGTCATTTAAGGCTTATGTTTCCTTATTTATTTTCATTTTGGATGATCTGTCTGTTGTTGAAAGTGGGGTGTTAAAGTCCTCTACTATTATTGTGTTACTGTTGGTTTCCCCTTTTACGGCTATTAACATTTGCCTTGTGTATTGAGGTGCTCCTATGTTGGGTGCATAAATGTTTACAATTGTTATATCTTCTTCTTGGATTGATCCCTTGATCATTATGTAGTGTTCTTCTTTGTCTCTTGTAGTAGTCTTTATTTTAAAGTCTATGTTATCTGATATGAGTATTGCTACTCCAGCTTTCTTTTGATTTCCATTTGCATGGAATATCTTTTTCCATCCCCTCACTTTTGCCAGTCCGTATGTGTCCCTAGGTCTGAAGTGGGTCTCTTGTAGACAGCATGTATATGGGTCTTGTTTTTGTATCCATTCAATCAGTGTGTGTCTTTTGGTTCGAGCATTTAATCCATTTAAATTTAAGGTAATTATTGATATGTATGTTCCTATTACCATTTTCTTAGTTGTTTTGGGTTTGTTTTTGTAGGTCTTTTTCTTCTCTTGTGTTTCCTGCCTAGAGATGTTCCTTTAGCATTTGTTGTAAGGCTGGTTTGGTGGTGCTGAATTCTCTTAGCTTTTGCTTGTCTGTAAATCTTTTGATTTCTCTGTCAAATCTAAATGAGATCCTTGCTGGGTAAAGTAATCTTGGTTATAGGTTTTTTTCCTTTCATCACTTTAAGTATGTCCTGCCACTCCCTTCTGACCTACAGAGTTTCTGCTGAAAAATCAGCTGATAACATTATGGGGATTCTCTTGTATGTTATTTGTTGCTTTTCCCTTGCTGTTTTTAATATTTTTTCTTTGTATTTAATTTTTGTTAATTTGGTTAATATGTGTTTCAGCCTGTTTCTCATTGGGTTTATCCTGTATGGGACTCTCTCTGCTTCCTGGACTTGATTGACTATTTCCTTTCCCATGTTAGGAAAGTTTTCAGCTACAATCTCTTCAAATATTTTCTCAGGCCCTTTCCCTTTCTCTTCTTCTTCTGGAACCCCTATAATTTGAATGTTGGTGCATTTAATTTTGTCCCAGAGGTCTCTGAGACTGTCCTCAATTCTTTTCATTCTTTTTTCTTTATTCTGTTCCATGGCTGTTATTTCCACTATTCTATCTTTGAGCTCACTTATCTGTTCTTTTGCCTCAGTTATCCTGCTATTCATTCTTTCTGTTGTGTTTTCAGTTATCATGTCATTCATCACTGATTATTTGTTCTTCTTTAGTTCTTCTGGGTCCTTGTTAAACATTTCTTGTGTCTTCTTGATCTGTTCCTCCATTCTATTTCCGAGATCTTGGGTTATCTTTACTATCATTACTCTGAATTCTTTTTCAGGTAGATTGCCTATTTCCTCTTCATTTGTTTGGTCTTGTGGGTTTTTACCTTGTTCCTTCACCTGCAGCATATTTCTCTGATATCTCATTTTGTCTAACTTACTGTGTTTGTGGTCTTCCCATAGGCTGCAGGGTTATAGTTCCTCTTGCTTCTGTTGTCTGTCCCCTGGTGAGTGAGTTTGGTCTAGGGGCTTGTGTAGGCTTCCTGGTGAGAGGGACTGGTACCTGTGCTCTGGTGGGTGGAGCTGAGTCTTTCCTCTCTGATGGGCAGGGCTGCATCAGGTGGTGTGTTTGGGGGTGTCTGTGGTCTTAGTATGACTTTTGGAAGCCTGTCTGCTGATGGGTAGGGCTGTCTTGCTGGTTGTTTGACATGAGGTGTCCAGCACTGGAGCTTGCAGGCAGTTGGGTGGAGTCAGGACTTGGTGTCAAGATGGATACCTCTGGGAGAGCGCATGCTGATTAATATTCCCTGGGCCCAGAAATTCTCTGGCGGTCCAGCATCCTGGACTCGGTGCTCCCACTCTGGAGGCCAAGGCCCAATCCCTGGCCAGGGAACCAAGAGCCCGCAAGCCATGCTGCATGGTCAGAGAAAACAAAAGGAAAAGAGAAAGAAAAAAAAAGGAAAAGAAAACAAACAGACAAACAAAACCCAGGACAAATAGCAAAAAGAAAAACAAAAAAATCAGCAACAACAACACACACACAAAGAAGAAATAAAACAGTCACTCCAAATCCAAGTCAAATGTTAACAACAAAAACCAAACTCTTGGTAGGTCTCTGGACCTGCTGTGGGCACTGTGGGGACAGCTCAGACTCTGACCTGGCCCAACTCCCATGAGTACTTGACCCAAAGTCCACTGCTGCTAAGGCTAGACCGGGAACAGTTGTGGGAACTCTCATTGTCTATTCAGGTACTCCACAGACACAGGATTTACCAAGCGGATCATGGGGATTTAATCTGTGGCTGGTGCACTTGCACAAAAGACTTCCTCTTCCTTAGTCACACTGCCCCTGGGGCTCACCTTTGGTTTGGGCCCCACCTCTGTGTGTGCACCACCCTCAGGCATCTGTTCCCCACAGATGAGAGGGAGTGAAAGCAGCGACTGATTGGGGCACACTTACTCCCTTAGGCTGGAGAGGGGTATGGCAGCTATAATTGTGTTCATGAATTGCCTGTGGTGGCGGGTACTCACAGGCAGTTGCAACAGCCTGGGGCATCCTCACTCTGGTGGGAGTCCCTCTCAGTGCCTGTGGAGGCTGAAGAAGCCAGTGGGTGGGGAAAGGGGTTGTATTGGCGGCCCTGCCCCTTGCATGTCACTCAACAATGACTCCTTGCTTCTATTGTGTCCTGGGATTTTTCTGCAAACTTTCCCAGTTGTGGAGCTCCTTATTCCTGTCCCTTTAGGCTGTCATTTTACAGCCAAAAGCTGTCCCCTCTCTGGGTCCATACTCCAAACCCCATTTTCCAGCACCCCAGCTCCTCCAGAACAGGAGACTCACAACTCAGGCTGGGATGCTCAGGGTTGCAGCGCATAACATGCACGCAGTTCATACTTTGTGCTGCCTTCCGAAGGTCATCCACTGTGCTCTCCTTTGATCTCCCCAAAGTTCCCTTTCTATCCCAGCTGATTTCCCCACCATGAGGGGGCTTTTCTGAGTGTGCGGACATTTCTTCACCTTCAGCTTCCTGCCAGGGTTACTTGTCCCTGTTTTGATTCCTCTTTTCTTTTTTTCTTTCTTTTGTCTTACCCGGTTGAGAGGGGATTTTTCTTGTCCTTTTTGGTGTCCAAAATCTTCCGCTAATGTTCAGTAGGTGCTCTGAGAGAATTGTTCCATTCTTGATGTACTTGTGAGGAGTGATGAATTCCATGTTCTCTTATTCAGCTATCTTGACTCCTCCCCAGCTCCTGCTTTAGAAAAGCTTGGGTTTTGAGGCCAGAATCTCACATTATTAGTTACAAGAAGTGTTGGGGGGGGGGGAAGGAAATTTAGTTGGAAGGAAAGAAGACTCAAATAGAGGGGCATAATTACTGTCTCCCCATGGTTTTAGGGTGTCCATATAAAAGACAGATTAGACCTGTTCTTCAGGACCTCAGCAGGCAGAATTTCAATCTAAGGGCAGAATTTCAGCTTTTTTCATGTAGGTACAAAAGGAACTGTCTTAAAATAGACATGACTGCTTTGGGCAGTACTGAGCTCCTTGTTCTTAATAGTATTCAAGTTGACATTGGGTGACCCATTGGGGAAACAATAGAATAATCAGCATTCAAATCCCAGCTCCTCTTGATTTGGCAAGTTATTTAATTTCTCAGTTTCTTCATTTGTGAAATGGGCTAATAATAAACAAGTCACAGAATTGATGGGCAGATGAGTGGAATAATGCTTAAGGAAGGCTGAGCATAGTGGCCATTCAATTAACACTCTAATAGTGGCCCTGATGCTGAAATTGGTGATTCTGAAGTTGAAGGGGATGCGATAGTGAAGACCTGAGCATCCAAAGAAGCAGGAAATTGGACAATACAACCTTTCCAATCCTGAACTTCTATGAGTTTATGATTCTGAACTTTAGTTTATTTATCTGTAATGAGAAAAGAACTCTTGTCAAGTCCTGAAAATGAAGGTAACTCCCCTGTTGCCTGGGTCCCACAGACATACATCTCACCCAGGATCCACATCCCCCAGGCAATATCCTCCAGATGTGAGTATCCCTCTACAATTTGCTCTGCCTTGCCAGATTCAGCCTCTGTCTGAGGGCTGAAGTTGGCCTCAGAGCTGAACTTACACTGAGGTTTTGTCTTCTCTATAATCCCTTTTAAGTCTTTGTGAAAGACTTAAAACTCCAACTAGCTTATCACAGCCCCTACTGGTTTGGCCAGAGGGAATCTCTCTTTTGGTCTAAACTTTATGACAACTGCCTAGAGATAAGTACAGGGGCCCCTGGTTAGAATCTGAGCTCTGTCAAAGTAACTCTGTACATCGAGGGCAGACGCTTAAGATGGGATATCTCCAATTTGGCTTTTTAGGAGTTGATTAAGAAAAAGGCACAGGATCTTTAACTCCTTTTGCTGGCCTTCTGTATTTGGAATTCTCTGCTTCAGGGACAAATAAAGATCTTTCCAGTGATGTTTAAGCTTGACATCAGTGGCGAGAGACTTTAGGGTGCCCAAATTAGCAATACCAGTGGAAATGGAAGGCTAATTAGAGGCTCCTTCTCATCATGTAGCACGATCCTGTAAATGTAACTCGGTCAAACAAGCTGGCATTTGATATTTGATTGCACAATCCTAAATATCAACACACGCTGAGGTTCCCTTCCTCCCCCACAATCATCTTCCTTCAGTGAAAAATTTAAGCAATCAATGCCAATGGAGGCATTTCCAGAACTCGCTACAAGAGGCAGTTGAGTCAAAAGATCTAAGATGAGAAAAGTTCTTCTTTTCCCATGTGCTGAGGTTTTCTTTAGTCCAGGGAGTGAAAGTTCCTTCAAAGCTGGAACAAGCTTATACATTCTGAATTATTTGGCCAATAAACATTGTGCAGACTGTGCAACCAATCTGCTCCTTAAGTAGGAAATGTCAGGAAATGGTCCCAAGTGCCACCGGCACCTAGAATTATTTACAATAGATTTCTTAATGCCAAAAGCCTCTTTTTCAGTAGAGAATAAACATATATCATATTGTACCGATTTTTTTTTCTATTTTTGCTTCTATGAGTTACAGTTATGGAATATTTGCAGGCGCAGAGATGAACAATTCTCTTTTCACTCTGCTTTATTATTCTCCAAAGGTGGTTATTAATAGGTGTCAGAACAAGGGTAACTTTTTAACCTCACAGTCCCTGCAGCAATGCCTCATGGCCCTTGATTGTCTAGGTCCACTAATGTAACCACACTGGGAAAATGTTTTAAAGGCACTAACATTTCTAGATGCCATTTTCTCATCAAAATATTTTCCCTTATTTGGTCCACCAAGCTAATGCATTTACGTGACATCCACATTAACACTGCAGTCACTTCGTACCTTGACCCCTTCCTTCTAGTCAGAGCACGGTCTGATGCTGTAGAGTAGAGGCCTCTGGGAAAGAGGGAGGCAATTAGGTAAAAAGTAATACCTGGGTTTGATGGTCTTTGTTGATTAAGTAATCACTAAAGCAGTTCCTGAATTGTGTGATGTATTAGGCAACAAGCAAGAAAATAAATGGTTGGGATCCATATCTATATCTACATCTATATCTATAATGGTATGCTGTGTTAATAATTTCAGTCCTGCAGGTAAGAGAAATCCGTGGGACCTACTGTTTAGCATCCTAATCTCATATGAACTCATGGGTACTGGACTTCATATCCATAATCTTCACCTTGTAATTCCAGTAACCTTCCTGAGCCAGGAAAATAACAACTGAAAACATGTTTAGAATTGAAATATGATCAGATAGCAGATGTAATGGGAAATATAAGCCCTTCTCTTTTTCACTTACTTTGTGTTTGGTTTTGATGCGAATATATGTGGGTGTGGGGTGCTGAGATACCCTGAGTTTGTTTGCTGTAAGCAAAATGACAATATTGTTGGAAGGAAAATGGAGATGTAGAGAAACAGCTGGAGGTGGCAAGGAGAGGAAGAGAGTGGTGCTTGCAAACTCATCCTCCTCCTGTTCTCCATAGTTTAGTATCTACTGTAACCCAGGCAGTTGGAAATACAAAGAAAAATAAGACCTAGACTCAGAGATCATAGTCTTAAGTATAAGAAAATGATTTGAGCAGGGCAGAGAAGATTAGGGGCGAGAGTGTGGGTGGCATGGATAAGAAGGAAGATTGTGGAATGCTGTGTCACATTTTTAGGTTGTAATCTAGCAGGCGGGCATCGTATGATTGCATTGATGCATCCTGTGGTGTGGTTAGGGACAGAAAGTCCTAGCCTGAACTGTGGGCAAGCTGTCAGGAGTTCAGGAGAGGAATATTTCCTAAAGAAGTTGGTGTTGGAGCAATACTGGATCTTAGAAGCATTGACTGAATTTGAACACGAAGAGAAACCCCTCTAGGTAGAGAAAATTCGGAGTTGGGAAAGTGCTGGGTTTCTATGAAGAATGCAAATGTCTACTTTAAATCTCAACATCATGAACAAAATTAGTGTATGTTTATTGAAAGTCTATGTTGTAAGTACAAAGGGTCAAGTGAAATCTTTTCTTTCCCACATACTCTGCCAGGAGCTTAAAATAAAAGGAAATAAGGTTGTTTTCAGAGTATTAAACTGTTAAAAAATTCATGAACAATGGACATGATGAACCATCTGTGAGAGTAAATCAAGGCATTTTCTACAAAGTGAACAGGAAAGTTTGAGAATAGCCAACTCTCCAATCCAGGTGACCCTGTAATTCTCAACAGGAGGCAGAACTGGAGGTAGGAATGTGATTGCTATTTGATGAGTAAAGACCCATTTTCTCATATTGAGTTTGGAGAGAGAATTTCTCAACAGAAGGGGCATGAGAAGCTGAGAGGCAGGTTCCCAATGTATGGGAAAGGGGTCTGATGACAATTATTTTCTTAACCACCAACTATCACCCTATGAGACACCAGTGTGCTTTTTGGGTGTTAAAAATGAGTTTTCATATCTAAAAGCTTGTACACCACCAGCATAGGGACTGATAAAAGGACACACAAAGATCCAGAAGTTAGCAGGGTTTCTCCAGTATTATTCAGGGAAGAAAGATAGTATGAAACTTCTGGTCCCCATAAAGGTACCATCTTTGTACAATATGTCTTCAAACCTCACCGTGAGTAACATTGCCAATAGCTGTTACTAACAGAGAGTGCATTATATGCTTGGGACTTTGTACACACTTTTTCAGATCTTATGAATTACACCCGTTTTTTAAAATGAGGAAACCAAGAAGGAAATTTGTCCACACCTGATGGTGGACTTGGATTTGATTTATGTCTTGCTGGGTTTCCAAGCTCATGTGTGGAGTGCAAACACAAAAATATTGCAGAAGAAATTGACTTTGGGAAGGAAGAGTGGTCTGGGTATAAAGTGGCATTATTAGCACTTAGCCTGAAGCTTACTGAAGTAGGTTTGAAATAAAAATTACATAAATAAGGGACTTCCATGGTGGTCCAGTGGTTAAGACTTTGACTTCCAATGCAGGGGGTGCAGGTTCGATCCCTAGTCAGGGAGCTAAGATCCCACATGCCTCAGGGACAAAAAACCAAAACATAAAACAGAAGTGATATTATAAGAAATTCAATAAAGACTTCAAAAATGGTCCACATTAAAAATAAATCTTTAAAAAAATATTACATAAATAAGAAACCTACTGAGACCCAGGGTAAGGTAAATCAGAAAGAGAGTGGGTATGTTCCTAGAGGATGCATTGTTGAGTACTCACTCAAGGGAGATAAGGAGAATCAGAGTAACAAGTTCTTAAACCAGCTTAATCAAAATCTTACTTTTGTTGGCTGCTTTCTTTCCTTAAATAGTTGACACTTTAGTCTGTGATAGTGTGTAAGCTTAATTTTATTATATTGATAAAATATGACAGGCTGAACATGTATCTAAGCTGTGTAGGAGGTTAGAGAAGCTATGAGTCAATAGTACCAGCTCTGAAATAAGACAGAAGTGGTTTCTGTTCCCAGGTCTATAGCTTACTAGCTCTGTGGGCCTGTCTCTCGCCTGAAAATGTGAATAAACATCCTTAGCTTACTGGATTGTTGTAAGGATTAAATGAGAAGTTATCTAGTGTTCAACAGAAGTAGTTGCTGTATTTTTTATACATTATTTTTCTTTTCTCTCTTCTTTTTCACTCTAACACTTTCCACTCTATATTCCCACCCTTTATTTCCCTATAAAACCTGGATACCTGGAATAGTGCCCTGGTGATACCATTCATCCCAGCTTTCAGGATATCTGAGATATCCCGATTGTGGTCTGTGGTCCAGGCAAATCTGGAAGGAATGGGGATTTGTAGAGTCTCCCTGGAGACTGGATCTTTCCAAGATAGCTGTGGGTCTCTTTTATCTGATGCTTTATTCGCCTGCTTGTGATACTCTCTTTGTATTACAACCTAACAAGAGGGGAGATGACCAAGGCAAACTTTCAAAAATAAAACTTAGGGCTTCCCTGGTGGCGCAGTGGTTGAGAGTCGGCCTGCCGATGCAGGGGACACGGGTTTGCGCCCCGGTCCAGGAGGATCCTACATGCCGCGGAGCGGCTAGGCCCGTGAGCCATGGCCGCTGAGCCTGCGCGTCCGGAGCCTGTGCTCCGCAGCGGGAGAGGTCTCAACAGTGAGAGGCCCGCGTACCGCAAAAAATAAAAAAATAAAAAAATAAATAAAACTTACACTTCTAGCTTTTGTCATTCTTTTTGTTTGAAGTATGAGTTTCTAAAATTTCAGTTATTATTAATTTTTTACATTAAACCTGTGGTAACTGAGGAGGAAGAAGAGCTAGTAGGAGAAAGTAAAACGCTTTCTCAGCCATTTCTTCAGATAAAGGTTTTTTGTTTTGTTTGTTTTTTAGAAAACCAAAATAATAATGCCATATGTAGAATTATACTAAGATACAAAACAGTCTTTCCTTCTTCAGTTGGGGGAATGAAAGAACATGGGCAGGCAGGAGGTTGTTTAACCCTGAACCCCAGAGCAGACAAAAGAGTTTTCCAAGTACAGATTTTGAGACAGGAAGTGGATTTTCTAGAGGTAAATTTGGAGATGAGCAGACCAAGAAAAAAACAGTAAGTTTTTGTAAAAGACAATTTTCCCTGAAATTCAAATTAGGGAAAGTAGAAACTCCAGGAGAAAATTCAACAAAAAAAGTAATATACCAAATTATATCATTCCCTATAATTTCCTTTAATATAAACTTTCACTTACATTATCTCCTTTGCACTATAATTTCCTTTAATATAAGCTTTCACTTACATTATCTCCTTTGCACTTCCTAAATCTCCTGTGAGATCAGTATTGTCTCTATTTTACAAATAAGAAAAAAGAAGCTCTTAGAGGTCAACAGACTTGCCTAAAGCCACACAGTTTGAAGGCAGTGGAAGTTGGAGCCAATATCAGTTATTCTTATCTGATTGTTTGGTGGATTTTGTTGGTGAACACTCTTCTTTTCTAACCCAGCTGGTACATATATGCACAATTATGCACTGCATATGTTTCTTCAGTCATTTCTCACGGGCAGAAAAACTGGTGACTTACATTCTAGGATCCATTGTCTCAAAGAATTCACTTGTTTGCTTGCCTTGAGCTGAAATGCTGACCCATGTAGTCCCAAATTATGGGGAAATCAAGGTCTTATCTCTTGAATACTAAATAACAACTCACATTTATTATGTGTTTACCTGTGCCAGTCACTGTCTGTGTTTTATGTGTATTAACTCATTTAATCCTCCAATAATACCCCTGGAGATAGGTATTATTAACATCTCCATCTTATAGAGGATGAAAATCAAGCACAAAAAGGTTAAATATGCTGTCCAAGGATTCACAGATGGAGGTGGAGCTGTTGGTATTTAACACCAGGCAGTCTCCTTCAGAGCTTGTGTCCTTTACTTACCTACCCATTTCCCACCAGATCAGTAATTTGTCAGCCCAGCTGGTTGGCATCCTGACCCTGAGAGAAAAAGACTGGAATATGAAGTGGGATGAGCAGAATCAGGGCAGGGACAGACCAAGAGAAATGGAGTGTGACATGAGTATGCTAGCCACAGAGGATGGCTAAGATGCCAGAGGAGGGAAGGACTGAGAGTTTTAAGGGAAGTGGCTTGGGTCAACAAAGTTTAAATCCACGCTTTTTAGTTTTTTCTAGGACCAGAATAAATACATACTCAATTTATTTTGTTTGTTTCCCTTGATACACTGGAGTTTTAGAATTTAGGTGGAGGAGAGTCTTAGGACAGCAGTCTGGTTGGAAGAAGGATTAAGGGAATTCACTGGAAACTGTGATTGCAAGTACACTATATTTGCTTTAAACATTTTTTAGGGTGGCTTTGGCAGGACTGTAGGGATTATCGGAGGGGAAGGCTGAAGCTCCTTCCATCCATCTTTGTACCAACACAATATCTACTTATCAGTTCAGTTCCAATTTTTTTTCCTTTCCATGAAATATTCCTGGCATTGTTGGAAGACAGTAGTTATGCATTGCATATTTTCAATAAAAAAGATTTACTTCCATTACATATGAGTTTGTAGAAGCATTCTACGACCTTGCACAATCTCCAGCAGCATGGAGTTGTCTTTTGTATCATCTATTTAAGTCTTTAAATTTGGTATTTAGGTTAAATACAAAATATGGTTCTTAGCATTATTCCAAGGTCACTATTCACGATGGAAAAAATGTTAAAGGCATAGAAGTAATGCATGAAAAATCCATTATTAAGAACGGCGCCCCCTTATCTACAATAGCAGTTACTTTAACACGATTTCCTTGCATTGTAGTGACATGCTATTGCCATCATTGCTAAAGCCCTGTTAATGTTTCCACTATACATCACTATTCAGCATTTCCACCAGTTTATAATTCCATGTATTCTTGGTCTAAACTTTGGTTTATGGAAATCTCAGTTTTAAAACTTCCCCAAAGAAATTAAAAACATATGAACGAAAATGTGCAGACCATCCCAGTCCTTGTGCACAGGGGAGCAAAACACCTTCTTGTTTGGGGGATTTGAGTGGGAAATTGATTTTTGTCTTTTAATCAGTTGTGACGAGGATTATAATGCTATTAATGTAATAGCATGCTGAACTAATTAAGACCCAGAGAACTGGAAAAGATCCTCGGAGGTCTCCAATAGGCAAGGTTATATCAAAACCTTCTAGACAAATGGGGTGCAATGTCCAAAGAGCCCTGGGAAACCCATTCCACAATTGTTATAGCTAACTTGTTACATTGTTTAACAGCCCCTACTGTCAGGAATTTTTTCCTTATGTCTAACTCAAATCCTTACAGTTTAAGCCAATTTCCCACTGCTTTCAGGGGAAATGGCGAACAGCTGTTTGACGTCGCAGGGATAATAACTTCTTTTATTTGATATATACCACTATTGGATCCCTCCTAAGCTCAGCCCCCGAGTAGAACATCATCTTCCTAGTTCCAGTTTTAAAACTCTGAATCACTGTCACTACCTTCTTAACTGCTGGAACCCCTTACTGCGCCCTAGTCTAACAACCTCCTAGTATTTATCTGTCCTGCCCATAAATGCAGAAATATCTTACGATTTTCATATGGTCAATGAAAATTATCCAGTTATTTTCTTGTTTTGGAAAATAAAATGTATCTTGTGATTTTATGTGAAGTTGCATGTGAATCCAGATTATTTGTAAGAAGCTACTTGGCTCCGCAAAGTACAGATTTGAATGCAGAGATATGATTTGAACTCAGGTCTCTCTCATTTCAAAGCACTTTCTGCTGACCAGTGGTGGAGCCCAACTTCTACGTAAGAGGGATTTAGGGTCAGAATCTGGATGGCAAGAAAAACATGGAGACATTGTAAAAATGCACTTGCTTCCTAAGTTCCTGGATTTTATGTAGATTAAGCATTTGCCTAGATGGGATTGGCAAAATAATTGAAGTTAGAGGGCAGAGGATGGGGGAAGCTATTCTTTTCAAGACATTCTGATATACAATATATTATGTATTCTATTAATTTTATATTCTCTCCTGGAGTTGTCTTCATCTGGCCTAGATCTGCTTTGTCAGGTCTGGGTGCCATCTCCACCTAGGGCTCAGGTGCCATTCTGTCAGCATTTAATTGTGACTCCTGAGATTCTTTCTGTTCTTCTCTTGTGTTGGAGTTTGTTTTCTCTCTCCTGCACCTTCTTCTTCCTTGGTTTATTCCCTTGTTTTCGTGGTACACATCCTTTAGTAGTTTCCTGAGACAGAATATAGGAGGGAAAATGTTTTTTGTGACCCAGCATGCTGAAAATGTTTATATTCATTTTTATGTTTGTTAGTTTTCCTAGAAATAGAATTTTAGGATGACATGTTTTTTGTTTTTTTTCCTTACTCCATTGTTGAAGACATTATTCTATTGGCTTCTAGCTTCTAGTATTACTATTAGGCATTTCAAAGCCCTCTGATTCCTGATTCTTCCTATATGACCCATTGTCTTCCATCTCTAGATGGTAGGACCTTATCTTTGTCACCAGAATTCTTAACTTTCATGATGATGTGCCTGTGTGGATTTTTCATCCATTATGTTCAAAATTTAATGGGCTCTTTCCATCTGGAAATCTATATCCTTCAGTTCTGGAAAATTCTCTTGAATTAAATTATTGATGATTTCCTTCCTTCCAGGAACTTCTGTTACTGAGATACACGGAAGGTCTTGTCCATGTATTTTCTTTATTTTCTTTTTGTCCCTCTGTTTTACTTTTTTAGATTGTGTCAACTTTAACTTCTAACCCTTCTATTGATGTTTTTATTTCTGCTATTATGCTTTTAATTTCTAATAGTTTTTCTTTGTTGGTTTTCTAAATGTTCCTTTAAAAATAATACCCCAGAGGATATTATTTTATTTTATTTTTCTCCTAACTTAAAAAAAAATTGCTTCGAATTGCATTATTTCTCCTATTTTTGAGGGGACATTTTTTGATCTTTTCTTTCTTCCAAGTTGCTTTTTCTGTTTTTGTGTTATCATCCCTGTCTTTCATGTGATAGGCTTTTCTGGTGTCATAATTTCCCTTTGTCTTCTTGTGTTTAAAAGAAAGGAATTTTAAAAGCTGATTGAGCTTGCCACCTGGGAGCTGAACTGTTGTGTGGTGTAACTTGGCCATTTAGTTGGGGAATCTCCAATGTTAGAATCTTTCAGTCTTGCCTTTGGGGAGAAGGTAGTAACCTGGGTGAAAATGTCTTTTAATCTCTTGCCTGGAAGTCAAGCTGCCAGCATTCTGGAGGCAAGGGGAATGAAGAGCAGTCAGTGTTGGAATCACCCTGGTTTGCATATGATACCCACCCTCAGATATGTCTGGTGTTCCCCCAGTCCAAAGACTGTTTTTTGCTTTCTTCAAAGATTGGAGCTCTCATCTTTTACCATGATGAAGAAGAAACAGTTCACTCTGGTGTGCAGAAATAATGATTTGGGAGTCTGAGGGTTTTTTTTTTAAACACACTTTTATTTGAACCTCTTTTTGTTAGCACCTCTTATTCATGCCTCCTTCCAGAGTTATGTGATAACACCAATTCTTGAGCCTTTTGGGGATGCCTGATATGAATTTGGTCAGTTGTCTGCTTTCCCCATGCTCGGTTAAGATTCTGTTTTCTTGTGTCAGCTATTTTTCCCTCTGCCTTACACCTTTGAAAATGTCGATGTTAGTGTAACAACTTCTGTTTTTCCTGTCCTTGTATTTTTTCCTTTAAAAAATTCCCTTTATTGTCCATTAATGGAAATGGATGTTTCCGATAAATCTGTCATCTTTACTTTGAAGTACATTGTAGTGTTTATTGAGTTTCCTCGGTTAGCGAGGCCAGAAGTTGGGAGAGGAGAGAGAGAGAGAGAGAGAGGAATCACTCCCAACCACTGGTCGCTCATCATCTAAGGAATTAAAGTTATGTGTAAAGGAAGAATTTGAGGGAACCATCATCGCCCATTGTTTCTCAAGTTGGGGAAAACACCATGGTCATCTATTTCCCACTAGAAGTTTTCTCTAGAAGGTCTGGAGACCTTCCTGTGTACAGAAAAGCCCGCTGGTTTTAAGAAAAGAACATATTGGTGTTGTGTAGCAGACTGCTGGGTTCATAATCCTGGATCTGTCAGCTATTAGCTGTGCGTTCTCGGCAGCTTACTCGCTTCTCTTTGCTTTAGTTTCCTCCTCCTCCTTTGGAAATAATAAGAGTACCTACCTAATAATGTTCATGTGAAGTTAAAGTAAATGAAGATGCTGAAAAAGGAGACTGGCTTGCAGTAAACATCATATAACTGTGTCCAATTCTTATTTTGTTTTCCATATATTGGCTGCTTTCCTTATAACTCCTGTATGAATGAAGGAAATGCAGTAGTTGGAGCACAGAGTGAGAGGTTGTCCTGATTTTGGACCAAATGTCTGCTGGATGCGAGAGGGGAGTGCCAGGTTGCTCTTCTTTCTGGGAATGCAGCAGTGAACAAAATAGCAACAATCTCTGTCCTCTTAGACCCTACGTCTAGAGGTTCTATAGTCATGTGGAGACCTTTATAATAACTCCTCCATCCTTCTAGAAAAATCTTATGGCAATCACACTCATCAAACCCCATTTCTGGCTGCCAAATGGAGCTTGAACCAAGCCACAGGGAACCCTGGAGTGCAGCTGCAGACAGCAGCCCACGTCTCTGGTGTTTCCTTAGGTTAAACTTTCTATGTCCTCACAGCCTCATCTCTTCACATTTCGCTTCCAGGATATCTCATGTGGGTAAGAGAGTCTCCCACTTTAGAGCCGGGCTCCCTTACTCATCCTGGTAGGGGAAGGGGAGTTGGGTACACATAGCCTGTTGCCAGTCGGGAAGGGAAGTGCCCCATCTGGATCATTCTCCAAGATAATGTCCTTCAGTGCCTTTCTCACAGGGGCTTACTGACTCACTGACTTGCCACCATGCCCTGCAAGATGATTGTCATAAAGAAAACCCTTTTGAAAAGAAGCACATACCCTTCTAAGGAAGACATGGTCCATGCATTTGGGCTGGCAACTCGCAAAAGAAGTCACACCACTTCCATATGTCTCCTGCAAAGCTCCAGGAAGCTTGTGCTGCTTACATCAGAACTCTGGATGGTATATGATTTCCTGCTCTGTGGGAGGATGTTTAAAATTCCTGAAGGAAAGTACTTGGCATCAATAATCTCTAGTGTGTGCTACACGGTGGGATGGAGAGCAAAGAGCTGTTTTGCTCAGGGCTCTTCCTCTGTACAGTGTGCTCTGTGAGGCTCTGCAGCTGTTATCCTGAATTTCCCACAATGTTGTAGAACAAGAGACCCAAGGTAAGGAGAAGAAAGCAGGAAGCCAGTGTACTACGTACACCCAACATAATACAATTTGCTCTCAGATGTCTTCACAGCTTGCTCCATGATTGAACAACACATATGAAGCCATGATCAGTATCCATTTTGCTGAGTGATCTATAGCTGGTGTCCGGGCTTGGGTCTTTTCTTATATGGAAGGACAGCTTGTGTCTGTGCTTACTTTCCCATGTCTCTGGTTAGATGCTAAAAGCGTGTTCATCTCTTGTCTGGATCACTTAGGAATTCTTAGTGCCCCATGTGGAACAGTCGAAGATTTCCAGGCACAGTATCTGGTGGAGGAGGGAGCAGAAACTGGGAAATGAGAAATGATAACTTACACAGCCCTGTCTTTTGCCTATTCAGGACCCCGCCAGAACCACACACAGCTAGACACTCCACTGCAATTTCTAGTTATGTCTGTGTCACCCTAAAAGGCTGCAAGTTCTTTGAGGACTGGAATTACAACAGGTTCAGTGTCATATCTCTTGAGAGTGTCCGGCTCTGAGTGGGCTAAATGAATGGCTTATTAGCAAGAATCAGAATGACAACAAGATTTTTTATGTTGTGGAAAGAACACTGAACAAAGATTTCAGCCACATGGGTTCTGGTCTCAACCTTACCAGTCACAAGCTGCTAATTTAGGCAAGTTACTTCTCCTTTAGTCCTCAGTTTCCTCTCCTGAAGAAATAAAAGAGGGATCCCTCTGATTTTCTTAAGCTCTAATATTCAGCAGATCAGGAGACCAGGAACCTAGTTTCCTGCAGGTCCTGGTGTGAATTTGTAAATATCTTAGGCTCACACAGTTCTTAGACTGTAAAACCAGAAAGAAGTGAAGAGCGTGGATGCTTTAAATTCACACTGCAGACCCAACAGGCAGGTACGTGGCACACTGTTGTTCCACAAAGTCAGTAGTTGGTCAAGGTAACGATGGTCCTTAGCTCCCCACCGCAGGGACCACGCTCCCTGCCAGCTCCCAGCACAGGGCTGATGGTGGGTTCTAACTTCCCCTCTAGTTGGATTGGCTTGTTGCTTAAGTGTGACTGAGGACTGTCTTCAAAATGAATTAGAACATTACTTTCTCATTCCTCCCTCCCAGAAACAGAGTCAGCTGAGGTCCGACATTCACAGTATGCTTGTTGAGTAATATGTGAGCCTGCTCCAACAGAGAGGGTTGCTCTGCCTGGGCAGAGAAACAGACTCTTTCTTCCAATATCATTTCTCTCTCTTTCCTCTTTTAACCCAGATGCTTCCTGACACTGGTACCGGGACTCAAGCACGAGAAAACCACCTGGGTTTCCACCAACATTCCCACGCCACCACACTCCATTCTCCGGCCCCGGTCCTGCTGAGCTCATCCTTTCAGTCATGAAGATGAATTTACAAGTCTCTGTTGTATCAATTAAAGCACAGCAATGTGAGAGAGACCACTTTTTATTTCTCAGGTGTCTTTATTGGGTGAAATATGAACTTCTCTGCAACTCTTGGCCTTCTTCTTGGTCCTCGCTGCATCCCTCTGGTATATTTGTGCATGCTTCTGTTATGGCGTGCTTCCATCGGTATTTGAGTGATATGTCCCTTTGACTGTCCACTCTCTTTCCCACGGGACAGTGAATTCCTTAGGAGGAATATGAGGGAGGGAGCCTCATCTGTGTGTGTGCGCATCTCCCAGGCCCGCCACAGTTCAGTAAATGTTTATTAAACTCACCTAGTCCTCTACCCTGCCCCTACAATCACTTTCCGGACTGCATGGGGATTTGGGTATCTTCTATAATCACCCTAGTTTGCCTGTAACTCCCAATAATTTATGTTTCTGTGCTAAAAAAGAAATACAGAAAAGGAAACACCAGTGCAACAAGCACTCTTAACTGTCAGAGAGCCCTGCTTTGGTTTCATTGAGCATTTTTAGAGTGTCATCAGATGTTCTTACATTTGGAATTTTTTTAAAGATTAGATTTCCTCTAGCTTGATCTTCAGTTCTAAATAAATTTTAGAGTGCTTTTCAATTTTTAAAGGACTTCATCAATTTCACAGATTATAGGTCCAATGTACGCAGTATAAGCCTTTGTTATTTTATAAATATGGGCTTTTAGTATCAACTTTGAAAAAGTCAAAACCTATGCCACTTTTTTTTTTTTTTTTTTTCGGTTTGCGGGCCTCTCACTGTTGTGGCCTCTCCCGTTGTGGAGCACAGGCTCCGGACGCGCAGGCTCAGCGGCCATGGCTCACAGGCCCAGCCGCTCCACGGTATGTGGGATCTTCCCAGACCAGGACACGAACCCGTGTCCCCTGCATCGGCAGGCGGGCTCTCAACCACTGCACCACCAGGGAAGCCCCCTATGTCACTTTTATTTTAGAGATGTTACTTCCTTTCTCTTACTCAAAAGAAGAAGGGAAAAATGCATTAGACTGATGAGATCTGATGTAGTCAAAACCCTTCGATCTCAATATTGTGTTGGCAAGGCTAGGTACTCCATGTTATTTGAATCCTTTTGGAGGGTTTTAATAAATGCATGGTATAAAGGGACACTACACATTTGAATTTAGAAGGATAGAGAGAGTTAAGTGACCATCACCAATTACAACCTCGGAGGGGGTGATTAAGTTCAAAATTGCAGGGAGGTTTTTAATTTAGCTGCCTAAAGAAGCAGCCTCCATTGAGCCAAGCTCATCAGATCACACACATGCTCCATTTCTTCACCCTGCACTGCCACTCAGAGCAATTGTATCAGAAAAGGCACCAAATGGATTGTGTGGCCCAATACCCTTTGCTTGCATGTCTACCAGAGTCCCCTTACCATTTTACTAGAGAGAGTGAAAAGGAGCAAATCAAATTTAAGTTCAGCAAACCAAGAACCTTTAGGGAAGAAGTTTAAAGTATGACTGTGCAGTTTGTTCAATTTGTGCAGTTCCTTCCTGTTGCCAACGTGCATATAGCTGTGGATTGTGTTAAGACACAGGCTTTGGTTTGTTACTATGTGTACTTTCTGCTACAGAATCATCTGCCAAGTCTTTTTCATATATTTTATCAGAAGTACATTCAGCCTGCACCAATTTCTTCCTTACACTATGTATAACCCTAAATGGCAATGCATATTATACTGATAAAATGTGTGATGGATGTGAGGAGTTACTTTGAAGAAGTGTGTAATTGAGTGAACTTCCTTTGGGCTATAATGACAGAGCAGTGCTCTTATGAAGAGGGACCCTCTAGTAATATTGTGAATAACTCCTTCTGCACTGCTTACTATGTGTCTGGCATTGTGCTAAGGATGTGACTGCGTCACCTCTGATGCTGAAAACACCTGGGATGTGGTTCTCTTGTCCCTTGCCATGTAACGATTGTGGATGTAGATGAAAATAATGCAAAAAAATGCTTGTCTATAAACATGCTTGGGATGTTATGCACTACTCCTGAGGTACAATTATTGATAGGGTCGCACATCCATTATTTATATAGATAAGGCCAATATAATTGAACTTCATATTAACATAAAGCCAGGATAAATATTTATGAATTAACGTTTAATTAACATGTTGGTTTAAGCAGGTTTCTATTGGTAATACATAGCCAATGACTTTGTAAATTTTCAGAACTGTATACAGAATGAGTGTTCGTAAAGCAAAGAAGCCTATTTCTCATTTGAAAATAAAAATGCAGGTTGAAATCAGGACCCAGTGCACCATTTCTTATGGTATTGCTGATAATATATTCTTGAATATGAATGTGGACCCATAGTAAGTGTTGAAGGCCTCTTAATTAAATTAGGAATAATGAAATATTTTCAGGATTCCCATTAAGAACATTTACTGATGAATACAGTTTATTCTTTGCAGACTACAGCTTGACTTAATTCAATGTTCTGATTACATTGCCCTATCATAGTAGGGTGGCCTCATCAAAATACTGATAATCCTCAATTCAGTACTTTGAAAACAGCCAACTTTTCTCCTTGTTTAATAGGCTCCAAATCAGTAAACTAAATTAATCAAAAAAGTCTTCATCTCAAGTAATGATGTGTTTTCAATTCAAATTTTTACTTTGTAAATCTATCTATTCATCATGTGTTCCAAAGGAAGGTACAATGACAATGAGTTCATTTAACTCCAGCTCAACAAAATGTCTAAAAAGATTTATTTCATCCAACCTTACTTACTTTGTTGAATGTAAAATATTTTCACACTTTAAAAGTTAAACATTTTAACTGCTCCTATTGCAAATATAAAATATTAAATACATAATATATTATAAAAATATAATAGATACACATACATATATGTATACGTAAAATATGTGATACACACAGATATAAAATCATTGAGCATTTTAAAAAACATGTTAGTAAATGCTTAAAAAAACAACTGCTGTATATAATAACCAAGGAGCTTATATCCTTTATTATCTCAGAAACTTCCCTCTACATTTAATTGCCTCTTTTTATTACTGGAAGATTCTGTCCTATTTTTCATTCTAGAATCTTCTCATTCATTACTATACAATCTGTTCCTGACCAAGTCAATCAGACCACTTTATACTAAAAACTTTCTAATGTGAGATAAATTTAAGAAAGGTATTTTTATTTTTGAAATTTTATTCAACTGGAATCTGTGTAAATAAATGAGGCAATAATTTATGGTTAAAATTTATTCTATTACCTTTTGACAAATTTAAAAATGTTCACGAAGTATAATTCATATGTATGATAATTCTTCTTAGAATGTAGACTATGGTACAAAAAGCTATTTAGTGATTTCAAACTGCAGTGATATATACTCATATGGGAAAAACATTAAAATAAAACCAACATGAATTACAGTTAAAAAATTAGATTTTGACCTGCTCTTCTTTCAGTTACCACAAATAAAATACCAGCCAATACTTTCACCTATAATTGGTGCTGCTCATAGTTTGTATACATTTCAAAAGGTTTATAAATAAGTAGTAATGTAAAACAGACCACCAAAACAAGAAAAACTAGTTTCAAATTTTAATACTGTAGACTATTATTTAAATATTGAGTTATATTTTTTTAAAGATTGAGCTTTTCATGTGACAATATAATTTGCACACAAACAATTTAAAAATAGCAAGACTATTTATATCTATATTTTTCTTTAAATTATAATATGCTATCTATGCCTTAGGACTTCTTTAAATATGAAGAAGTTCATCTCAGTTTGCATTTGAACACATGGCCTAAGTAAGTATTTTTCACAGTTTAATACCAAATAATATTAATTTATGAAAAAAATTACAATGGTATTTTTTTGTTTCTTAATTTAAAATTAAAATGAGTATTGCAATACTTTGATATGAACAATGAATCCTTTATTTTCATAATTTAAATTTCAAGAAGGAATAGAAGTTCTTTTGTTTTTGTCCTCTAGCATTACAATTTGTCAAGTAATTTTTCATTAAACCAAATGCTAAGTTAAATCATCACACTACTATTTATTTAAATGTATTTTTAAGAAATAGCTTTTCTTTAAGTTGCACACCTAAATGAAGTAGAATGCAAACATTGTCTTTAATATTTTTAAAAATCTAAGTTTTTGTGGATCATTTAATTTTATGGAAATTTTTGTATCAAAGCAATCAACTAGACATTTAAGATTTATTTAAATAGTATTAAATTAAGAAAAGTAGAGTTTAAGAACAACACTGTTTACTTTAATATAGTAGAATTTTATTTTTCCCTGTCAGTGTTGTCAATACTTTGATATTTAAAGAAGATTAATTTTAGATACACCCAACTATGTTTCTATTTGTGGACTAAAATACAGTAAAAATAAAACTAGGCTCATGCAGATTTTACAATTTTTACATGGACTATCAAAATTAGAGATTTTTTTTAGTGATAATATACTTTTTATATTCTATTATTATTTATGAAGAAATCTTCTTAATTATAATTCCAAGTAATAAAATTCAACTGCAAAATATATTCCAAGGGCAAGAAGAATAGGGAGGTAACTCATAATTATTAGAAATGTTTTTGCTTTAATATATTTTATATATTGTAGCAGTCACCTTAAAAGACAATATCAGAAATTGCAGAGAAGGTAAAGATTTATGGGTTTGATTTCAATTTTATAATTTATGATTTTAAACCATTTATGATATTAAAATGTTCTATTATAGAAAATTATAATAGAATTTACTATGTCAGTTTCTAAAGACCATAATAAATAACAAAATGGAGCAAAGCAACTCAAGTATATGTGGAGCCATTCTGTTGGACTTATTTCTCTATTCTAGATCATTTGTACAGACCACACAGCAGTTTTAGTTAATGAAGATGGAAAGATATTTCAAAGGTATAATTCTGTTAAAATTCTAAGTTACTATCATGATTAAGAAATAAGCCAGTGGAAAGTTTGGCATCTTAATCTTGGTTATCCTTAAAAAACAATACGGTGGCAGAGAGTTTTACTCGAAAGGGAAAACATTCTGAGCAGAATGAAAGTAAATTTTCTATTTCTCATCGATTTGTGTCAATATTGGAACAAATATAACTCTGTTTGCCTTCTATTTATTTCTGTTGGTAAAATTATTTCATAGAAGTCTGCACGATTCAATTCATTTTATTTGCTTTGTGAGTTTGAAGACTTACGTATTCTTAGATACATAAAGAATAAGAGTTTTTCAAAACAGGTAGTAAAAATTCAGTAAAGAATGATAATTTTTTCTTTCTTCAATTTATACAATTTTTGGTATATCTTGTTATATTAAAATACTTTTATAAAAGGGAAAATTTCTGAAGGTAGATCACATTTTTTGCCATTTACTCTTCTCTGTTCTTTAATTTTAATTTCTTGGCATATAAGAATCAGATTTCTTCATAAAAATTTATTTAATCACTTTTATTTTCTTTAAGTGCCAATATTTACAAATCCCCAAGCCAAAACACTGCAGCCTGTAAATATCTGGTCTCTTTGCATACATTATTTTGATAGTTTAATGTTTAGAAGCATTGATAAATGCTAAACTAATATTCCAGAACAGATACCTGAATATTTTTCATGTAAAGTGAACATTCTATGCTGAAAAATAAAAATTAGTGACACCCTAAGACAATTTTAATTATTTCAATATCAAATCTATTACTAAGTTATGACTTAAGCTTAGGTTACTCACAGTGTAAAATTTTTCACTAAGGTAATTAGTATAATTAATTAATTATTCCATAATTGAAATGCAGGTTAACAAACTTCTACATATAAAAGTTTAAAAAAACGTCCTTCATTCAAACTCTGAACTCTAAGCCTATAAAACTCTTCAAAGAACTCCAAGATATCAAGCAATCTTTTATTTAGCTAACCTACCCCCCACATTCACTCTTATTCATACTTAAATACTCAGTATGCTCACAGCTTGGAAAAAAGCTAAAAAGCCTTAATGGATCACTGATTTTAATTAAAGAGGTAGGTGCATATCCCTTATAAATGAATTCAAAACAATTTTTGTTTTAGCATTAATAGTTTTCATTAAATGAAAACAAGCTTCTTAGTGTTGGAGAGGAAAGTCTTGAATGGGGCACTTATTAACATTTCTTTTATTTTAAACTCAAGGACAAATATTCTAAAACAATATCTATTACATTGGAACCATGGTGCGTTTTTTCCACATTTTCTAATATTCCAGCAGCGCACTTCTTTTGAGCAAAGGGTAGCATAACCAAAGTACAAAGTGAAGGATTCAGTAAAAACAGCAGGAATATGTAAAATCAATTTAAGGAAAACGTATTTAATCTTGTCATAGTTGAAAGCTAATAGGGTGAATGTGTTTTAGACCTTCATTTTTCATGAGGTGTATATTCTCAGTTTAGGTGCTATGCCATTGAAAGTATATTTACGATTAAAGACAATGAGGTGGAGATTTGAATTTTCATCTGGCCAATATAGAGGTAGCTTGTTTTAAAGATACCTATACATTTTAGATAATGTTACTATAATCAACAGCAAGAATAACTTCCAATGTCAAGGTAAGCTTTCTCAAGATTAAAAAGTGTAAAAATCTGGTAGTGCTTTATTTTTTTGTTCCTTAAATACCTGCATAATCTCTTTTAGAAGACATACATATTGTTAAATGTATGCCTCTTTTTCTCTGAGTGATACTGAATGTCAAACATTTCTTTTAAATATTTTTTTTTCTAGGCTTGGAAAATGGATGACAGTTTGGAAACTAATGATAAAATAAATTATGTATTTTGACAAAAACAGTGAGAAGGGCAATTTCCATTTTTAGCTAATGGAGGAATTTCAACAGAATTAAATCAGAGATGATAAAAATCACTCTAAAATATTCCACTGTTCCTCTTTTTTCTCCTCCCTAAATAGGCTACTAAAAATTGTTAATATTGGGAACACAAAACCAGTCATAAAACAGGGATATAATCATCTGTGTAATGTTGATCTTGTAATTACCGCTTTGAGGACAAAAATGTAATTTTTAATGTGTGATTGTGAGAGGTTATCAAAAGAAAATGTTTGCAACAAGTGTCACGATTCTTTAAAAAGTGTTTTCATATTAACTATGTAAGATTAATTGCCAAATTGTGACAAACTTTCTTTTCACAAAAAACTACAACTTTTGCTTTCTTTTTTTCAAATGGAGTTTTAAAAGCACTGCTATTGATTGTACTATTTAAAAGAATTCTTCTAATGTCTTCTCTGCACTCTTTGTGTTCATTACCTAGTTATCTTTCAGCATTTTGGTCTGGGAGTTTTCCGAAGTGCCCTCCCTATCTTTTTGACACATCGTTCCAAGGTATTGTCAAGTCCAACCCAAGTAGTAATCACACATCCAGGAAGACAGTAGCAGTTTCTTTTTTTAACCTTCTCAGTGAAAACAGGTAAGGGCATGAACAAGTATATTATGACCCCAGTGCGTTTGTGGCTTTCGAGTCTGACACCTGTCAGATAAAAACAAGCTAGAGATGCTCTTATCAATTACAGGAGATCACCGATAGCACCAGGATGTTGGAATGATGAGGAAGGCTTACTTTTTTTTTTTTAAAGGACGCCATCTGTAGCTATTAGAAGGGGCTGAGAAAAAGACTTTTAAGTGCTTATAGGAAAAAAAAAAGTCTAAGAAAAATAGTGTTGAAAGCATCTAGTTTCCCTTTCTGTGACAAATAGAGCTTTAGGGGCCAAAAGCTTCCTATAACATCTAAGGCTATAGTTAGATAACAGAAAATAACATAACATAGCAAAATGAAGCGCCAATGCCAATAAGTCTTAAAGAGCTCAACTATCCCAGTTAACTAATTAAATATCAACAGTTGGAATATTAAGGAATATACTTAATCAAATAGAATTTATTTTCATATTATTTTTCTAGAATCAAATTTTATTCCCTAATCTTGTTACTGAAAGCTGGTAAGGCAGATACTTTTCTTTAGGTCTATAAGGCACATACAGTTCTTAAGGGAAAGGAAGCTCTTCTGCCAGTGAAAAAGAGAAAATTGTGTAGTCTGTCCTACCTAATTTACATGATTTCTTTTAAATAAAATCATTTACTCAGTGACAATAAATGCAACCAGCAGATGTTTAGTTATTTGCTGAAGCAAGACAGTATATTAACTGATGGAAGTATCAATTGCAGTTATTAAAATAGATGCTATTTAGGAGAACTGTGGGATTCAGAAATAATTATTCATATAATTAGAAATTGGAAATGAGTCAACAGGAATTGTTTTGGCATAAAAAAAGACATTTGAAATGACTTTAAGTATGGTTCTACCAAACTATTTCCAATGCATATAATACAAACATTAAATTTGCTGTTTTATTTCTAAGATAGTACTGAGATCTTTGAGGCAGATTGGATTTGGTGCAAATAAAAATCCTGGTAAATTGCATGTATCTTATGGCAACAATTTATTTGAATATCTTCAAGCCTGGTTATACATCAAAGTTTATTTTTTTCTTAATTAATATCTTCCATATCAATTTGGTCAAATTGTTGCATGTAATTTAGTGGAACTCATGTATAGAGAAGACATTTAGGATTTGCTCATTGTGGGCAATTATGTAATTCTCCCTCTTGCCTTTAAAATATAGCATAGGAGAGAATATCAGAATAGTCATATGCTAAAGGAACTCAGAATAAATTATTATATTATCTGAGACTAGGAACTCCTCTGTGAACATATTCCCTCAAAATTAGCATCACCACTGAACTGTTACTTGGATTCAGCCCATCTGAAAGATTTGAAAACTACTTTGAATGACCTAACTCCATAAAACAAACAAACAACAACAACAAAAAAAAACCCAGAAAGAAAACCATCACCAACCTCTGAAAATTAACAACAGTTTTGTTAATCGAGGATTTAATCTCCACATGAAACCAAGACCAAATTAGGGAGGCTATGATGCTGAGGCACACAAAAACATTTGTTAAGCAAAGTCAAAATTAATGACAAACAAAACCAAGTTTCCTTTGTGGCTGATTTTCAGGCAGCTGCATCTAAATATAAAAGAGCCATCAAAGAAAGATATCCATTAATTATTAACTCAGAACAACTTCAGAAAGCAGAGCCCTTAAACCTCCATTGACATCATTCTGCCAGTCTCCTAATCTCTGCAAGTTGTTGGTAAGAGTTGCATTAAACACAGCACGCCACCAATCCCGCCTTTAACAACTGCAGCTCCAGAGCTGTGCACGGCAGCCTGGAAGACCACACGAGAGAAGCTGTACTTTCTGTAAAGACATCTTTAAGAAACATTTACAATCTCACATTCTGAATAATCTCCTGGGTTGCTTTACCTCTCTCAACCACACAATAGGGTGTCAATAGTCTAATGGCAACATGCACGATGAAGAAACTCATCATTTTTTTTTTTTTCCTGTGGAAGTACAGAGCTAACTGTCATGGTTAAAAAGCTGTGCCACCCTGTAGCTTAATGCAGTTCAATCTATAGATCTTTCCCTGGCTTTTTCATTACAGAATAGAAGAAAAAGCTCTAGTACAAGTGATGCTGATAAAATGTGGAATAATATAAGGTGGTTGTTACGTAAGCTGGTGAAATAACTTAGGTTATTAAGTATTATTATTAGTTTTCATAGTTTGTCAAAGAAGTTAAATAGTTTTTAATTTGTAAGATGTTTTGGCTTTATTGAAAATATCAAATGAAATTTAATTTCTATGAAAATAGCCTTTTAATCTATGCTAATGTTTATGATTGCAAGTTTACATTTCTACTCTGGACTTATAAAATTCTGTGGCCAAATACAGAGAGACAACCTTTTTCATTCATTTTGAATTTTTGTAGTTTGGCATCATCAAAATTGACTAATTTACTATTGTGCATTAGTCCAAAGTACAGAGAAACAAAACTCTCATACAGCATGCTTCCAACCTATTAACCTGGGAGGAGAGGATTTTTTTCAAAAATATGTTAAAATGGAATTAAAAATGAACATATATGTATATAAAAAATCTAAAAGTTTGCACTTTGAGGTTACTTTGCAGATATATCTCCATAGAAAGTAAAGAGCTACAATGTGGCAGACAGGGATATTATTTACAGGCCCTTTGGGCAAGCTGTGCTTTGCCCTTATCCTATTCTCATCTCTCTTTTTCTCATTCTCTCTGTCTTCTAAAAACTTATCAGAGTACAGACGAGCATCATCTAACCAAAGTAAGTGTTTAACAATCATTATACTTCATGGAAAATAACACCACATTTGAATAAAAATATAAAAGTAATCAAAAATACTGAGAACATAAAACATTTATTAGATAACTCGATTTGCCATAAACTTCCCAACCTTTTTAGTTTTAATCTACCCCACTACCTGAAAATTCTTCAGATCATCTTTTTCTATCACAGAACTCAAACGATTAAAAATCAAAATGTTAACTTTTCAAGCCAATATAAAAAACGGGAGGAGGAAAAGTGTGTATCTGTGTGATGATTTGTATTTAAAGGTTTTATCTCTTTACTCTATTTGATTAAAGGCCTTGTATTGAGTTAAACAGCAAATCCTGGAGAATAATTAGTGGCTGTTGGTTTTGTTCCCCCCCCCTCCCTTTTTAAATGAAAGCTTAAATGGGGAAAATGGAATGTCAGTCAGAAACTGGTTCATACCAATCATAATAATTATAATCTATTAGAATTAAGCCATAATCATTAGAATTTCTTCTTTTCTCCTACCTTTGATGGCCTGTTTCATCTGTTTCATTAAAGCTGTAATTTTTACAGATGCTCTTGATGTTCCTATGTTTGCATCAGTGTCTAAGACAGCCTAAAGGGAAGAAATAGCTGTTTGCCTATAGAAATACATGTTAATACATTAGTTACTTGAAGCAAGCAACTTTTGCAATATGTATGTCTGGGTGTCTATAGTTGTCTTTATTTGGGCCTGTCCAGCATTTTGTTATGTTCTACTCTTGCCCGGCAGCTGGACCCTGACCTTCAAGTTCTTTTTTTTTTTTTAAGAAAAAGAAAAAAAAAGAATTCTTTTCAGATTCCAAGTTCCCCCCTTCTTACCCTCCCACTGACACCATCCTATTCAGAACTGGAGATAACTTTATTCATCTACACATCATTGTATCAAATTCAATAGGCAAACTGCTTTAACATT
>NW_020175667.1:3667829-3801788 GCF_003031525.2 Neophocaena asiaeorientalis asiaeorientalis
TACCACCGCCTTTTCAGGCATGAAATGAACACAGTTCCAAAAAATAATTTCAAACAAGTGTTTTACTACTCTGTTGGGTCACCATAGATAAATTTCCCTGCAAATTCCTCAGTTGGATGGAATACATTACCTCCAGACTGTGTTACTTAGAATCATCTCTAGATAATACATGCTGGAAAGGAAGAAGGGGATCTGTTTATTCATTAAATCCCATAAACTGGTGATATAGATTTTGATGAATAATGTGCTTGCATCCCAAGTGTTTGCTTTAGTCTAAAATTAAGAGCATCAAATCAGATAAACTGACACCATTGCACAGATGACACAAAGAACTGAAAGGGAGAATTCTGCTATCCCAGCAACCAAAAGCAAATATACTGTTCTCAGAAAACAAAATATTATGTCTGTCTTCTGATTGATCTCGGAAGAGAGAGGAATTAAAGCTTTATCCCCCCTAGGCTCTACTACACTTCGATTTCACTTTTGGGAGTTTGGAACTGTTAAAGAGAAAAACAGAACTTGCTTAGTGTCAGGAACATCAAATAAGTTTGATGTTGGACACTCTTGCTACAAAATCAGTCTACTGTCTTTAGTCAGGAAGACTGGGAATGAGTTTAGTGTGTGGGGTGGGAACTGACTCTCAAATGTGGATTCTCAATGAGGCAGCAGCGGGCTGTTATAGACAAAATAGTTTCTTCCAAAGTTGAGTTTCTTTCTGAAAACTTCCTAAAAAGTCCTCCTAAAACAACACCTTCTTGGATTCTGATATTTAAAAAGCAACAACAAAAATCTTGGTCAAAACAGGTCTGAGCTCAACCGTGCTTCCTTATTCATTCCTGGGACCCCCATTCCCCCCCACCCCCCATATCAGAATGCAGAGCCTGAAAGAAAGTTGAATGGTTAAAATGAAATAGAGCATCTAAAGTCCTTAGCTGGCCATTATAAAGCATTCTAGACCCTGCAGATAGAAAAGGAGAAAGATCTTTTTTAAAAAGCAGACTTGCACCCTTGACTAGGTGTTTTCTACTCTAGCTCCTATATGTTTATGTAAAGGGTGTAACAGACATTTGGAAGGATTTGGGAGTTTCAAAAGAGAGAAGTTTATACATTAGTGCTGCAAGTTGCAAAACACTGTTGATATTCAAATGTTTATTGTGCAAAATCTGGGATAAGCTTCAGCATGAGGGCCCCTTTAAGTGCCTACAACTCTTGCTAATTCCCCTCAGCATTGAGGCTCGCACAAAGGCCTTAATCCAATTCCACTTTTTTCAGAAAGCCTATGCTATTTTCTCTCGCATAAACTAACAACACTGCCCCATCACACTGCAGAGTGGGTCAAAGAAAAAGCACTCTCTGTTTATACTTTACCAACACTTTGTGCTTCTTGGGCAAGCATGGCAAGGAACTTTAAGTGGCTCCCTAGGCCCTACGACATCTTCAGGGGAAAAAAATAACCTTCAGACTTGGAGGGGGTGTTCTTTAAGGATGAAAAATGTACTGGGATGTTAGGTATTCTCCACCTCTGTTTTCTGTGAAAAGAAATTGATCACCAGAGCCTCATTCTTGCAGTTCTGATTTAGATGAGAGAAGTCAGGCTGGCTTTGATTAGGTGGTATGTACATTTTGATGAGGTGGTATTCTTTTTCTCTAAGACTGTTGGTTCTGCCTCTCTTCCTCCTTCTCTCTCTCTGTACCTACCTTTCTATCCACCCCCAGCACAACTGACTTTCACTATTTCCTGGAGATTTCCCAAGGTCATATAGACAATTCTCATTATTTATGTTCTCTTGGTTACCAGTTCCCTTCAGCCAAATGAGACATTGATTCAGCCCCAATTTCCAGCATCTTATTTTTTACACCTGTAATTCTGGTGGTCATTTATAGTTTCAGGTAGAAATTCTGCTAACAAATAATTACACCTGCTGTTGGCAGTGGAAATCCGGCATTTGTCTCTGATTGTGAGTACACAAGTGACCAATTACTCTAGTAATTAAGCAACTGTGGGTATAATTAGAAATGACCATGATTTTGCCCCAGAAGTGAATTAGAGAGGTGGAATAGGAAGCCAAAATGAGAATGGATATCTGCCGATTTCCGAGCTGTACTTTAGCAATTGGTGTCACCAAAAATTAAACTACACAGAACTCTGTGTCTCAATTAGAGAAAACGATGCCTTATTTCTATTGATTTTTAATCATGATGTCAAACTGAGGAAGCTCACATTGGCTACCTTTGAATGTTTCTATATTTCCATAAACCCTATGAGAAGCAATTTTGGTGGACGGATTTGAAGTTTGTGTGTTTGGAACTGAGGCAGCAGATCTTAATGTATTTGTTTGGAAAGATGACTCTGTTCAGTAAGCTTCTACAATAGAAAACAAGATACATTGGATGCAGGACTTCATGCATCTTAAAGAAACTAATCTTTGCAAGAAGGGAACGTTGCCACACAGTGCAAGATTACCTTATGGCAGTATTTGGTAATTTGTCTAATGAATCATGCCAAACATTCGAGATGCTGTCTCTCTTTAACTAGATCACAAGAGCTGGCATCAGCTGTCTACAAGGCACTCCAAACTAAACCCCAAGCTGTTGGAAGAAGACATTTTCTACGATGAGTTTGTGTAAGAACATAATCAAGTCAATGGACTCCCACAGCCTAAATCAATCACATGTGAAAGCCAGTGCAATAAATCCTCTGACTTGTGAGATTGTGTATTTATCTAAGCATAAGAACCACGGTCTACTTTCTACTTTTAAGATTCTCTGATGATTCTTATCTTTGCAATTATTTTCAAATGCTTCCAGCTAGTAAAAAGAAAACAAAACCAAAAATGTCTGCCATGAAACAGTGAAATGGTGAACAATTTGGAGAGCAAATCCTGTTTGAATCTGGTCTGTGATCTAATGGTCAGCTATTACACTATCAAAATTAAATCACTTATGTAATTAACATGGTTTTCATCCTTGCAGGGCTTCTCAGCAGACAGGCCAAAGACCTGAATGAACAGAGAAATGGATTTCCCCTTTTGCGTTACGAGGACAGTACCGGAGGCACAGCTGTGTTGCAGCAAGTGAGGCCAAATTGCCTCTGCTGCGAAGGGGTGACAGGGTCACGACTTCTCCTAAAAATGGTGGTGATGTAACTCAGAAACAGAGACTGTGAAATGATACTCTTTTAGCATAACAGAGAAGATTTTTGGTTTGTGACAAACTGTAATATGTAGCCTAATGGTGAATAGCTCAGACATGAGTGAATAATACAAATCCCATTTGAATCTGGCCTGCAGTGGTTAGTCACTTGGGTAGTTAGCAAGAGTATAGTTTTTTGAGATTTTTAATTAGTTGGGCCAAAGATCTGAATGAAACATTCCTTTCTTCAGGGAAGAAAAGAAAGGAAGGGAGGAAGGAAGGAAAGAAGGAAAGAAGATAGGAAAGAAAAACACATTTGAAGACAAAATTAAAGTCTAGCATTTACTCACCAAAATCTACTAGAGAGAATAACTGAAAGACAAATAGTGGTTTTGATCTATTTTGTTTCAAAAGACCATTTTTCTTTCAAGTAAACATCACCAGGTCCATGTACAATACCTAATGAGATGGAGTGGAGATGGAGTTAATTACAGGGAGTCGGGATATCCCATAGCATTGTCATGTTAGCCTTTACATCATAATCTGAAATTCAAATGCCTTCATGACAGGCATGTTACAAAAGAATATGGAGCTTCTAGTTGGGCCCAGAAACTAGAGAATTCGTGTCTTACCTAAAGTATAACTGTATTATTTTATTATTTATATATTTTATTTATTTATTTTAATTTAATTATTTTATTTTTCTAGTCAAATAAAATAAAGCCACTGCTCAGTTGGGCCAGAGGGCAGCAGTTGTAGGCAGAGAGGACACCTAAAATGCCTAGTACTGAGGTTTTCATGTATAAAGCAGTCTTCAACACACACACTTAACACAGTGACATAATAACATTCTCCCACCGAAATGTAGCTCTTATTTTCTTTAATTTAGCATAAAATGTATCATATTAAAAAGACAGTGATGGAGTGAGCTACAATTTATTGTTGACAAACTGCATAAAATAATCCTCATATCTTTTATTTTCTTTTTGCTAATTTAGTCCAAGCCCAGCAGCCATCCTGTTGGGCTGGTGGTCAGGTAATCTCAGCCATTATGTTTTTTTTCACCACCTTCCACATGCCAGGGTCACCCGAGGTCTGGGTTGTGACACCCAGGCATTGGGAATGCCCTTTCAGCCACCAGTCACTGGTCATCGGGTCACACTTGAATGCCGACATACCCACTGGCCTCCTCATGGTCACTTCAGTCTAATGGCTCGGTGGCTTTTCTATCAGGTTTGGAACATGGGTGAATCATGGATGAGGCAGGAGGTCCTTGGTCAGGTCCCCTCTGAGTTTCTGCTGCCATCAGCCAGGCAGTCTCCCCCATCAGACACAGTGCCCCCAACATTTGGTCTTTTTCAGCCTGAGGAAAATCTCTTCCTCATCTTTCCCTTAAAGCCCACTCCCCTATTCCTGTTCTCTCCAAGGATACACAGGATAATGTTTTCATGAGCTTCCAAGGATGCGACTCAAATTCCTTCAGGAGCAAGCAGGTAAAAAAAAAAAAGAAAGTGAAAAAAAATTTTTTTAAAAAATCTTATTGAGGACCCATAAAACCTTTTGTTTATTTAGGTTTTATTTATCGTTATCTCCCATATTAATATTAAAACATAAATTTAAAATTAAAATAAATAAATAAATGAGAGAAGTGAGTTAGTGTGAAACAAAGGAGGGATGGGGATTTTAGTGAATTAGAGAGTAATTGAATGTCTAAAGCCTCTCAAATTCAATTTAAAACACACACACACACACACACACACACACGCCCATTCTGTAATCTCAGTTTGAAATCCTTTGTTTAATCTTTTACAAAATATAGTATGAGCTCTTGAACATCTACTTTCAATTCTGCAAAACTCCTTGAGGCAGAGAAATGCAAGAATAACTGAAGGGTTGGGATACTTACTCTGCCTGAGGTCACAGTGTTGGAAAAATTCAATGGGAAAGCACAAAATATTATTTCAGTAAATTATTAGGCAACAAAAACAGTAATGGCTACTTTCTGGCGTTATTTTTTTTCTTACCAACTATGGTGTGTTAACATAATTAGGAATTTTATTCAATACACATTTGGGTGCCTACTATTTACCTTGGTCTGGTGAGCAGTGAGGACTATACAAGTATATATGATTCCCAGGGAGCCCTTATTATGTACTGGGAACAGTCACAGCTAATAAGAAATCTTTGCAAAACAAGTAATTTGCATGCAACACTTAATCTTCAAAACAACTGAGGAAGGCATGATTATCATGCCCATTTTATAGATGAGAAAACTGAGGCACAAATAAGCTTATTAAGTAATTTGCTCAAGGTCACAGAGCTGGCAAGGGGCGGAGATGGGAGTAGATTGTTGGTTGGTCTGACCTCATTTCCTGGGAATCTTCACTATCACTCTGACTCTAATATAATTATCTAGATCGAATTTTTTTTTTTTCTGTACGCGGGCCTCTCACTGTTGTGGCCTCTCCCGTTGCGGAGCACAGGCTCCGGACACGCAGGCTCAGCGGCCATGGCTCACGGGCCTAGCCGCTCCGCGGATCTTCCCGGACCGGGGCACGAACCCGTGTCGCCCGCATCGGCAGGCGGACTCTCAACCACTGCGCCACCAGGGAAGCCCGAAGATCGAAATATTTTTACAGGGATAAATTCTGTTTTTCAAAAATCAGAGTGACACTAGCATCAGAGTCTGGAAAAGAGTCACTTGCTCAAAGCTATGTTGGTGTGAAGGCGGGAATCCATCTGCCTGGATTCTGAGATGGCCTCAATCCGGAACCTTAGGTGGCTGCCAAGTCAGCCCCTCAGAGATGCTCCCCGGAGTGCTCTCAGTTCCCCCAGCCACTCCCCCTTTCTAATTGCAACACACCAGTTCTATTCACAGGTAGATCGACCAGCAAAGGCTCATTTAAACCCTCTCCACCACTTTCTCCCACCTTCTAAACTCGGAAGGGGGCAGAAAGGGACTCACAAAAGCCTCTTCTTCCCAAAGCCCTTGTAATAGGCTCATTAAGCACCCGCCTGGGCTTGTTATAAAATACTTTGGAAGCAGCCCATAAGTAGCTGACTGTTTGTAACAGATAATATCAAATTGGAGAAACATGTAAAAGCACATACAAAAACAGTAAAATGAGATGTACTCTAATGATACCAGCCAAACAAGCAGGGAAGTAATTAGTCACTCCATGTACATAATTTGGGATGTGTAGCAGAGCTAATTTTATGTAAGGCCATGTCAACCTCTAACTTTGGTGTTTTGTGTATGGGGTAAATAAAAGATGTTTTATGGAGAATTCTGTAGCATAGGAAACTAAACAAAGTAAACTGCTATCTCATTATGGTAGTCACACATAGTATTTATTAAACATTGTTCTTAAGCCTCCCTTAAGGGATGCTGTAGAGTGTTTTGGTTATTTATGTTTCTTCTTTCATCAGATATGAATTTATGTTATGTAAACTGGTCTAGTTCTAAATAAAAATTATTTATTTGTAATACATAGAGTGATACTATTTCAATTTTGTGAGAATGTTAAAAATAGTTTTTTGATCTAGAATTAATACTCAAAGTATGTTATCTTTTATGGAGGACAGTGAGATGAGTGATATACAAACAATTGATAACTGTCGATTACCTTTTGGAAGACTACATTCTGAAGAGAGTTATATTTTGAGGAAGAATTTTTAAATTTGGGGAGATAATTTTGTTTTTGATTGTTATCTGTAAAATAATCCTCAGCTTATTTTGAAGTGTTACTATATTCATTTCAATGACTTTTTCTAAGAAAAAGAAAATTTTATTCCTCAGAAAACTACAGGTATAACCTCTGTGGAAATGAAACATTTTCTATGTCTAAAAATATAGAAGAGACAAAAAAGTTTTTTTATATACCTCTTCAGAGAAGAACCATTAGTGTTTATATTATTGATGTAACTTTTGATATCTTAAAAGCTTGTTGTTAAGCATAATTTATATAGGATTGTATTTATTTCATCAATTTGTCAGATAAATACAAAAACTGCACTTTCCCATTTTGCTACCCGTCCCCCCCATTACAAGCTGTTTAAAATTACTCTTATATGAGTTTAAACTTTGCTCCTTGGCCCCTGATTTGGGCCTCAGCGGGTAACAAGATTGGGGAAGAGGCAGTCTTCTCCTGACCCTGAATGAGGACCCTGGATAATTCTAGGCCTTCCTCTGCCACATATATCCATGAACATATCACCGTGCCTCCTTTGCATCCTTGTAGGTCAAATGAGAGGGTTGGAAAAATAATTCCTATGTTAACTTTCAGTCCCCTAATTCTATTTTTATATGTGATCAGGGCAAAGTGTACACACACATGACCTATCATAGTTATCCAGGCTGAGCAAATGTATTTAATTAATTAGTTTTATAACTTTGGAGGAGAGGGTGACTCAGTAAAAATAATTGTGAACAATTAAAAAATTATAGGACATTTTGCATCAGGTGATGCTGGATGGTGAACAGATTCCTCCCTTTGAAAATTGTGATATAACAGCATACCTTTATACCTTTTGTATGTGATATATACTTTTTACTGGACAAGGTATATTCACATCTGAAGATCTTCTTTCAGACAATTGGACAAAGAATGGACGTATCCTTTGACCCAATAAATCCACTTGTAGTCATTTTTCCTAGATATAAACATACATTTGTGCAAAGATGTGTAAGTGTAGACATTAAACCATTGTTTGTGACAGCAAAAGATTAGAAACAATCCTACATGAAATAGATAAACAACAAGTACTTACCATATAGCACAGGGAACTATATTCAATATCTTGTAATAACCTATGATGGAAAAGAATATGAAAAAGAATGTATATATTTATATAAACTATATATATAATTGAATCACTTTGCTGTACACCTGAAACTAACACAACACTGTAAATCAACTATATTTCAATTAAAAAAGATTGGAAACAATCCACCTGTGCATCAATAGAGATCTGCTTAATAAATCATGATACTTAAATTTAATGAAATATCTTGTATTGATACTGAAATAAGCAGGGCATCTCTATAAGGACAGATAAGGAACTATCTTCAGGATGGATTATTAGGTGATAAAAGCAAAATGCAAAAAATGGTATGCAGAATACACTACCATTATTTCTTTTTAAAAGTATAGACACACATATCACATATGTTACATGTTTATAATGTCTCTAAGAGCTTACCCAAAAATATGGTAACCATGGTTGCCTTGGGAAGAGAACTGGGAGTCCAGAGATAGTGACAGAGGCCAACTTACTTCTTACTGTGTGCTGATTTATACCTTTTAAAATTTGCACCATGTGCATCCAATATTTATATTTTAAAAGCAATAATAAAATCACATATTAAATGTTTAGTATGTACCAGATATTGTTCTAATGCCTACATGTATTAATTCAGTGAATGTTTACAATAAAGATTCTTTTGAGATCTTATGAGAACTGTTACTATGATCCCATTTAGCAGATAAGAAAACTGAGACAGGAGAAAGGTTATCCAAGCTCACACAGAAAATGAGTGGCTTATAAGCCACTGGGCCCCCTTCCTAAAGTTCTTCTCTCTAAAGTTTTAGAAGTACCTCCACAAATGCTCTCTATCTCTCTCTCTTTCTTTATACATACATACATACATACATACATACATACATACATATATATATATATATATATCCTCAACAAGCCTGTATCTTATATATCCAGGCTTATTGAAGTCTCCTGACTTTGATAGGACCATCCTTTCTCACCATAAATGTTGCCCAGTCAAATAAAATTATATGTGGTTTTGCCCAGCATCAAGGATTAGTGGTGGTCCTTTGGCCCATCCAAGAATAACCGAATCCTCATGGAGATGCCTCTGTCCCTGGTCCAATTCTTCTGTGCTTTGATTCTCAGTGTCCCCTCATTTACTCAAAAGTTCAACTTTTACTGCCTGTTCATTAGTATAATGCACATGTTTTTTTAAATGTTGCAAGTTCCTGTCTCACAAATTTGCACATCTTTTTAAAAAGTTGAACACATCTTTTTCTAAAATATTATCCCAAATGTATGTTAGTCTGAGCACGCAGGTAATTCTGTAGACTACCTGCTTTCTCTGAAACAAATACACTTTCAATTTGGTCATAAATACAATTATAATTAAAAGCCAGCCCCCTCCCACACCTAAATCAGTGATCATCATTAAAGAGAACATCTCGTTATTTACAGATACACTACTCACAGCCTTAATAGAAATTTTAAAAAATCAGTTCTGTTAATTGATGGACACAGAACTCTGTGCATTTAATAGTGATGAGCAAACTAGTCAAAGTGGAGGAAGGAACAGATACATTGTTTAACAATTAGGAAAGGTCATTTATCTTTTGTCCCTCACAATCTCTTATTTAGGAACTGACTTAACAATGTGAGACTGCTTCTAGGTTATTTAATTACTCGCCAGCCGTTGCTTCAGCTTTGAGTTTTCTCTGCCGGTCAGCTTCTAAGTTCAGACATTTACTTCATGCTGCTTCCCTCCTCAAGATGCAAGAACAGTTTCACTCTTAGATTTCTCACCTTTGGTGACCTGTAGCTCAGTTTGTCATTAAGAACAAAACCAGGGCTTCCCTGGTGGTGCAGTGGTTGAGAGTCCGCCTGCCAATGCAGGGGACAATACAACAAAACAGTCCAGAAAGTCAGCATCCTTCAGGTATGAGCTGGGGACCTCTCAGGGGGTGGCAATGAGAGTTCAGCTGTGTCTTGAGGCTGAGAGAATGAAAAGGAGAAAGTTCATAGTCCTGAAGTTTGCCTCTCTTTCCAGAACTTAACTTTGAGTCTTTTGACACATCCCATTCAGTTGTTGGAACAAATCTGTCTGAGAATGTTTTGGAGGGTAGACCAGAAGTTTATTTGTTTTAATATATATTTTTTGGAGAAAACTGGAAACTTCAGTTTCTTTCTGTTACCTCAGCTCCATTTAAAGTATTTCTTGAAATGTAGAGCTCTTGAAGGGATTTATTCTTTTACCAGGCTTGGTGTTTGGAAGTTCCTGCTATGAGCAGTGAGGTTTTGAATCTCATATCAAAGGGTTTAAAGTTAATGATTTTAAGTATGGTTGGATTTTATTGCTCCTCTGGTGGGCTAAAAACTTCAGCCACGCTTTGACCTCTGATCAGTCAATTCAATTCCATCTAATGCTCTGTGACTAATATGGTGGATATTTAATCTACTTTGCTGCTGAAATTACTTTTAGAGTCACTTTTTTTCCCCCTTGGAAAACTTCCTCCTGAGAGAAATTGCTTATCATAAGTTCTAAATATGTTGCATATTACAGAATACAGTTTTAAAAGCGTTTTTTCCAGAGACAATTAAACCTTATCACTTGTTTTGCTATCACATTACAAATGAGACAGGAAAAGTGATATTATTCTAGAAATAAAAGTAGAATCAAAAGGAAGAATGACCTGAAACCGCCCTGATCCTGGTATTAATATAGATACCATAAGCAGTCATGTCTTAGCCAAATATTTCCTGCAATGTAATTAAATTGGAAGAGAAAAATCGATGAATCACAGGGTTATGCATCCAAGTGGGTTCCTTTCATATATTTCCTTGTTCAAAACACGTGTGGTTGCTTTTCAAGGCTCATTTGGAGGTGAATGTGGCCTATGTGTTCAAAAGGCAAGACGGTGACTGCCTCAGGCACTTGGGAAGTTGTGGTTCAAATAAGGGCCGAATGGATAGAGACCTGATATTGCCCCCAGGGTGCAAAAAACTCAGTCTAATCTTTCCCTGGTCCCTAATTACTGGTGTGACCCCCTGGGCCAGCCTTTTAAACCTCTGTCCCTCTAGAGGGTCTACAAGGTCTTCTAGGGATACCCATCTACAGTCAACTTAGACCAGTTCTGTGGTCACGTCTGTATCTGAGCTCTGATGAAGGCTCTTGGGTAGTCATTCAGGGGAACCAGGTTCGGCGTGAAGTAGGCAGAGCCCTTTCTTTCCTGTGGCCAATTTTCGTTCCTCATGCACTTAAAATTCTTACCACCATCAATCATAGTAAGCATAAAAGTCTCTTCCCAGGAAAATTTACATTTAAACAGGGATCAAACTAAACTAAGGAGTAGTGGCAAAGGTGGAAAAGACCCTGGGGCTCCAGAAATAAGTTTCCAGTCCCAGTTTCACCCTTCACTCACTAGATACCATCACTCCTCTGAGCTTCCGTTGCTTACTGAATGAGGAGAGGGAGTTGTAATGATCTCTAATCTCCTTCTAACTCTACAAATGTAGCCATTTAGAAATAAAGACCTTCCTCATGTATCAGAAGTCAAGGCCAGTTGTTTCCTCAAGGCCAGTCCTAGCCTTAAGCTTCCTCCCCAGTTATATAGGCTATAAATGGCCAAGCATCATCCAGTAGCGGGCGGAGTGTGGTGAGAAGCGATTCAGGGAAGCTACAGGCAAAGCTTCCTGCCTCAGTTTCTTGAAATATAAACTGAGGATAGTAGTACATATCTCATTAAGGAGATATGATGACACAATGAATATGGGCAGTATTTGGCATAGAAGACACTTGATCAATGTTAACTTCCCTCTGACCGTCACTCAGAGGATAGTGGTATCCTCCACCACTATGTTATTACTTCTACTATCCTCTTCCCAAAAAGTCAGATGGGTAGATATAGAAAGTTGGATTCCTGGCCCCTATTTTTACATCTACCCATCCGTATTCCACTCACTAAAGCCATGTAATTTTCAGTTTCTCCAACAAAAAGCAGAGTGTGCACTTTTGCCAAACAGGCTAAATGCTATAACAAGCAACCCCAAAGTCTCAGTGTCTTAAAAAAAAATAAAGTTACTTCTTGCTCACCTTACAATCTGATGCAGTTAGCAGGGCAGCTCTATTCTGTTCAGTCAGTCCCAGTCTTTTTTTGTCTGGAGCTTCCTCCCCACTCTGCATACTTGGGGTCTTTCACATCCAGCCAATGAGTGACAGAGAGCATGGATGATTCTACAGGAGGTTTTTCTGGGTCAAGGCTACTCGGAGTGAACATCACTCCTGACCTCAGTCTGTTGTCCACGATTTAGTCATGTGTCGCTCCCTCCAAAACTGCAAAGGGACCTGGGAATATGTAGCTTAGTTTTGTGTCCAGGAAGGAAAGGAAAATGATTTAGTGAACACGTAGCAGCATCTGCCATGGCAAGTATAGACTGGGGTCACCAGCATGCATGTCTGTGAGAGATGCAGGTCAGGGCAATGCAAAAGGGTGTAATGATGACTGGGAGAACCAGAGCAGGTACACTCATTCTACAAGGGCATTCCCATGTAGACTGGTTTACCAGATCTTTCCAGTTTCTATAAGCAAATGGGAATCTGGATTTTTATGTGGAAACTGCAGATTTTAGGATGTGAAGTTCCTTTAAAAAAAGTGTGCCAGCCAAAAACATATACCTGTAGGTCCTGTTTGGTGTGTAGAAGCCAACTAGTGTTCTCTGGTCTGGATACATTAAAGGAATGAATATCCGAGAGGTAGAGGCGTGGATGCTTGGTCCTTTCAGAGGTAAGTGGTGGGCAGGGAGTAGCCTATGATGGTATTTGGGTTCCCAAAAGACAAAGAGAAAATTTGTGGGTTCTGAGAGCAGTAGAGACTGTAGTACTCAGAGGTGGAAGGACATTTAATAGGCATGGAACTTGATGTGGAGCTAGGCATTAAATACCTGCCTTGGTCTGAAGCTGACTCCTTTTCTACTCAGCCACAGCAGTGGGCAGATGGTGGCTGGCCAGGACCAGGTCATCATATTCCTCATTCATTTCAGCCTCTGTTACAGTGTCTGACACATTGGTTAAGTACTTGACAAGTGTTTTTTGCATTAATGAATGATTGACTTGAACTAAGTGAACAAATGAATGCAGCCCCCAATGCAAAAAGGGGTGTCAAAGCAGTGACACACAAACATATGTGTGGCTATTTGGGACTTTACATAACCTCCCTAGGGCACCTGTAAGATCCCGGAGGAAGAAAGGTAGGACTTCTTGTTAATATTGGATGTGTGGGTATGAACCATATTGCACTTGATATAAAGAATAAAGAAATGCAGACTTTTTTTTCATTCTGACCTTTGGAATACAATTCAGAACTGTTTGTTATTAACATAGGCTTTTTGGATATGGCAGAATATCCCACACATTTAAAAATTTTGTGTTTCAAAAGACACCATCAAGAAAGTAAAAAGGTAAGCCGCAGAGCAGGAGAAAATATTTGCAAATCATATATCTGACAAGAGTCTTGTATCCATAACATACAGAGAACTCGAAACAATAAAGACAGTAAAAAGACAACTCAATAATAAAAAGACAATAAAAAAGACAATAACTCAGTTAAAAATGGGTAAAGTGTTTGAATAAGCATTCCTCCAGAGAAGATATACAAATGCCCAGTAAGCACATGAAAATATGCTCAATACCATTAATCATTAGGGAAATGCAGACCAAAACCTCAACAGAATACTATACTTTCACTCACTAAGATGGCTATAATAATAATAAGCAGTGCTGGTGGGAATGTAAAATGGTGCAGACACTTTGGAAAAGAGACCTACTGTCCCTCAAAACTGTCACTAAGGAGAATTGAAAACTTAAGTCACACAAAACTTGTACATGAACGGTCACAGCAGCATTATTCACAATAGCCTAAAAGTGGAACCAATCCAGACATCCATGAACTGATTAATGGATAAACAAAAGGTGGTATATCCATACAATGGAATATTATTCACCCGTAAAAAGGAATAAAGAACTGAAATTTGCTTCAACATGGATAAATCTTGAAAACATTATACTAAGTGAAAATGCTCAACATTTGTCATATGTCATATGTTGTATGGTCCCATTTATATGAAATATCTAGAATAGGTGAACCCTTAGATATAGAAAGTACATTAATGGTTGCCAGGGGCCAGAAGATGGGGAAATAGGGACTGACTGCTAGTGGGTATGGGGACTGTTTTGGGGCTGCTGAAAATATTGTGGAATTAGATAGCGGTTATTATCGCACAACTTTGTGAATATACTAAAACTATTAAATGTTATACTTTAAAGTAGTGAGTGTATGGTACATAAATTATATCTCATTTTTTAAAAGTTAGTGGTTACCATTGTAATTGGCGGTTTGAAAGTGAAGCTTTGAAGCAGGGAAGAAAATAAGGAGACTGTCAGAGGTCCAGGGACTGTGAATGAACAAAATGATGAGTTAAATATTTGTTTCCTGCCCCACCTAAGTCCCCCTATGTAGTTTGTAAATCTTATTAAGATACTTCAAATGGCTTGGAAACAAATAAAGCTTGACATCTGGTTTTCTGGTGACTGTGTTGTTTCAAAAGGACAGAAGACAATCATATTTTGCCTCCAGAAATGCTATTTCATGTTTCAGTCATGAAAGTACAATTGTTTCATCAATCAAAGATGTCTACTGATGTCCTGTCCAGACAAGGGTCATATAATGGGGAACACATGAGTTCTGAAGTGGGAAGATCTGAATTCAAGTTCTGCTTTTATTATTTGTGTAATATTGGTAGAAAAAATTTTCTAAGCCTCAGTTTCTTCTTTTAAAAATAATACATGGATTATTTCCTCCTACTGTCCAATGAGACAGTGTAGTAGTCTGGACTCTTGATTGCAAGTGATAGAAATCCTGATCAAACTGGATTGAGTACAAAAGGGAATTTCTTGCCTGACCTAAAAATTCCAGGGATAGGTAGGTAGGTTATTGGTATGACTGGGTGAGGGAGTTTAATGATCTCACCTGGACTCATACTTGCTTTGTCCATCCCTCCTGGTACTTTGCATTGGCCCTACCCCCAGGCAGGACCTTCTTCTTTGTGGTGTGGTGGGGCAAAGAGCCACCACTGTTTTCACCATTCTAACATCTCAGCAGCCCCTGGGAAGGGGGAGGGTATGCACAGGAAGAGACTTCATTTTCCTTGTCTCACAACTTTGTGGAAAGAAGAGCATCACTTTCCCTAGCAAAGCCTGAGTTGATTGGAAATTACTGAGACTCTTCCTTCTTGAACCAATTCTGTGGCTAAAAGGATGTAACATGCTACTTGGCCAGGTCTAAGCAGGGGCCCACCTCTCTCTATGAAGTGTGAATGAGGGAGGATGGTTCCCATTGAAAATTAGGGTGACATTAACTGAAAATATATAATACATAACAAATAGGGGAAAATCGTAGATGTTCTCTATAGCACTGTTTCTTAGACTTTTTGATTATCACCTAAATTAAAAATCACGTTTTACAAGAAGACCTGGTATACACATACATATTTATATATATAAATGAAACTATAATTTCACAATGGAAAACCAACCTCCCTACATACAATGGACTCAGATGTTTTCTAGTCCATTCCATTCTAATCTGTTTTGTTCAATCTTCTCCTGTTTCATAAAATATAGTTTACGCCAGTAATTTGGTTTTATAACTCACAAATAAATTTTAACTCCAGAATAAAAATGCTTTTTTATAGGAACACATATAGAAGTGAACCATAAATTATAAAGCACTATTCAAATGTTAACATAATACCATATATTGGTATTACTATAGGGTCAATGCCACATTTTTTTTAACATCTTTATTGGTGTATAATTGCTTTACAATGTTGTGTTAGTTTCTGCTGTATAACAAAGTGAATCAGCTATACGTATACATATATCCCCATATTCCCTCCCTCTTACACCTCCTTCCCACCCTCTCTATCCCATCCCTCTAGGTGGTCACAAAGTGCCAAGCTGATCTCCCTGTGCTATGCAGCTGCCTCCCGCTAGCTATCTATTTCACATTTGGTAGTGTATGTATGTCAATGCTTCTCTCTTACTTCGTCCCAGCTCACCCTTCCCCCTCTCTGTGTCCTCACGTCCATGCATCTTTATTCCTGTCCTGCCCCTAGGTTCATCAGAACGATTTTTTTTTTTTTAGATTCCATGTTATATGTGTTAGCACATGGTATTTGTTTTTCTCTTTCTCACTCTGTATGATGACAGACTCTAGGTCCATCCACCTCACTACAAAGAACTCAATTTTGTTTCTTTTTATGGCTGAGTAATATTCCATTGTATATATGTGCCACATCTTTTTTATCCATTCATCTGTCAATGGACACTTAGGCTGCTTCCATGCCCTGAATGCCACCTTAATTTTGTAGACAGACTATAAGAAGAAGCAAGTGCTACTGATTTGAAACTGAAAATTGTTGTTGCATCAGTGAGTGTCCAAGGGCAGGCTCTGTGCATTGACCAAAGTACTGTTGGCATACTGAGTGAGGGGCAGTTCAACCACAAGCAAGAGCTAATTGGACCAGCTATGGATCTTCCCAGATAGTCAGACAACTGCTATGATTTTGAAAAATCCAGACCAAGTAGTTAAGTGGCTTATTGCAATGACTTGCAACATAAAGACAAAAGTGAGTGGTTTAGAAAACTCAGGGTCAAGCAAAGACCAATGACAACAGTACAGTCTTACTTGGTATGTCTAGCACTTTGACAATGGCTCTAACTCTTAGGCTTAAGTTTCACCAGTAAGTAAAATAAGTTCAAAATAACAGTGGCTTAAATAAAACAGAAGTTAAAATTTTCTCCCACACATAAATGTATGGAGGCAAGCAGTCCAAAGCTAGTATGCAGTTCTTCCCCATGAAGTCTTCAGGGACCTGGGTTTCTTCGCATTTATGATGCTACATGCCCTGTTCTTGTGGTTCAGGATGATGGCTAGAGCTTCAGTCATCACAGCTGCAGTTCAGGTGGCAGATAAAGGAGGTGAGGGAGGAGAGAAGATAAAGCAGATGGTCATACCAACCAACTTTTAAGAAAATGTTCCAGAACCTGCCATGCTTCTTTATATTTCTTTGGCCAGAATGTGATCAGAAGACCATATCTAGCTTCAAGGGAGTCTGAAAAAAGTGTCTAGCTAAAAACAAGAGTAACTAATATTCTGTGCATTAGTTAGCGTTTACTGCCTAACAAATCATCTCCAAACTTTCCAGCCTAAATAACAACAATTTTATTTAGCACACAATTCTCTGGGTCAACTGAGCTGTTCTTTTGTTCTGGCCCAGTGTGAATGACTTCAGTTTGCAGGACAGCGTCATACATGTATGTGGTGGTTGGCAGGGTATGGGCTTTGATCACCTTCACATGGGTTCTTGCCCTCCAGCAGGCTGCCTAGGACTCATCACATGGTGGTATCAGGGTTGCACATACAGCAAAAGGGGGCAAAACCTAATGCAAGCCTTTTCAAAGCCCTGCTTGAGTCATAGTTACTAATGCTCCATCGTCCAAAGTGGCTAAGCCTGATTCAGAGGATGGAGAAATACACTCTACCTCTTGATGAGAAGAGAAGAATTTGTGGCTATTTATTGTAATCTACTGCACAATAGAACAGGAGGAGAATGGATAACGTGGGACATTTTACCATCAAAAATACTATACTGGGCTTCCCTGGTGGCGCAGTGGTTGAGAGTCCGCCTGCCGATGCAAGGGACCCGGGTTCGTGCCCCGGTCCGGGAAGATCCCACATGCCGCAGAGCAGCTGGGCCCGTGAGCCATGGCCGCTGGTGTCCGGAGCCTGTGCTCCACAGCGGGAGGGACCACAGCAATGAGAGCCCCGTGTACCGAAAAAAAAAAAAAAAAAAAAACTATACTATCCCCACCAAGGTCTGTTGTTGCAGGCTGATTATCACTAACTTCCTGCATTCCATCTTCACCTGGGTGTGTCCTGAGACATCTAAAATGTAAAACATTCAAAACATAACTTAAAATCTATCTCCCACATGTAACAAAACTAAACAAAGCTTGTCCTCCTACATCATATGATACCATAACCCTTCTAGTTAGTTACTCAATCTAAATAGCTGGAAGTCATCCTTGACAACTCCTTCTCTCTCGCTTTCTCATATTCAAACAATAACCAAGTTTTGTTGATTTCATTTCTTATATATCTCTGGAATCCACCCACATGTCTTCATCTCCATTGCCACTGCCTTAGTCCAAGAGACCAGGCATTCTTGACTCCTCCAGTCTAATTTTCATATGACAGCTAAAGTGATGAACAAGTAAATTTCATCATGTCACTCTCTGGTTTAAAAGCTTTCTCTGGTGTCCTTTTACTCTTGGTGTGGAGATAAGCACTTGACATATGGCCTGCAAGATTCTGGATGATCTGGCCCCTACTTCTCTCTCTCTCTCTCTCTCTCCCCTCACTGCAACACATGGATTCAGAGTAAGGCACAAAAATGTAGTTTTAAAACAATAATTTCAATAATTCATGACCCAAGATGACCACCTGCCCCTTAGGCCACCAACACCATCACTCTCAAAGGTTTCAGTCCACGTGCTACAAGCTCACCATTGGCCCTCTCTTATGGGCAACTGGAATGAGGTTTCTTAGTCTTTTAGATGTTCTTCTTCGTCCTCTGGGCAGGGAAGTAAGGGAGACTTCCTTTGGGGGCTTATGGTAATGTTAGAAGGTACTTCCGGGGTTCCTATGTGTGATTGTAAGTAATAGCTAATAAAAAGGTTGATATTTATTTTATTTTTTGTTTGTTTTGTTTTATTATTTTAATTTTTTTAGTATTTTTTTAACATTTTTATTGTGGTATAATTGCTTTACAATGGTGTGTTAGTTTCTGCTTTATAACAAAGTGAATCAGTTATACATATACATATGTTCCCATATCTCTTCCCTCTTGGGTCTCCCTCCCTCCCACCCTCCATAAGGCTGATATTTATTGAACATATATTTTATATTCACAGTTTAATTGAAGCCACAGAACAATGCCATGAGGTTGGAATCTCGCCATTCCCATTTTACAGATAACAAATTGAGAGGTAGAGATATTAGTAATCTGTCCAAGGACAAAGGTAACTATTCTCGGATTCAGATTTCAAATCAGAGAGATTTCAAATCAGAGTCTAACTCCAAGCCAGAATTTTTAGCAGCATGCTCTACTGCCTCCCTTGACTTTTATTATAGTGCCAGGGAGCTGGTTCAGTGTAAAGGGGGCCAGCTACATGGGTCTGAGCTTAAATGGAGACATTGAAAGGTAGAGGGTGTTCCACCTGGGAGGTTCAGCATGGGATCACCTAGGCAGGCTCGTCTGAGCTGAAGCTGAAGTGAGGGAAACCACAATTTGTCCCAAAGATAGGGCAGGGGTGGAAGATAAGGGAAAGAACCAAAGCTGGGCCAAAATAGAGGAGAATGGGGATGATCCATGTGGGTAACTTGGTGAAAGGACAGATTGTTTAGCGAGTAAGGGACTTTTCTTGTGCTACCAGACTACTTTGGGGGTTTCCTTCCTCAATGGCTTGGTTGTCAGATATTTTGGAAACTAATATTAAATGAGGTCAGGTATCTTTTCCCAGTTCTCGTCTACTCCACCTTGCCTGGGACAGTGTATAAGGCCTAACAGTGGGTCTAACCAGCAACTCTGTTTCCTCAGGTATTAGCTGGCACAGCCACCACAGGCATGTCCCTTACTTGTTCTAAGGGGGAGCGGCACTCCTGACCTTCTCTCTGCAGTGACTCCCTTATTTGAGCAGGATACCAGGACAATGGGATGGACTCGTAAATGAAAGTCCTACTGTTCTAATGCTTCTCTACCCAAAGGTGCTAGAACCTGAACAAGAGACCCAATCCCATTTAATAGCAAATTTGACAATATCTTGGATGAAATTAGTGGAAAATCATAAAACTACAGTAACAGTAGATGGTAAAATAAGGAGGAACTAAAGGCAGCTGAGTTTGTACCAAGGACTGAAATTCTGAGGCTGAAATTTGGCGAGGATGGTACCTTGCTGAAATCAAATACACAGGAACACAGGACCTCCCTGGTGGCGCAGTGGTTAAGAATCCGCCTGCCAGTGCAGGGGACATGGGTTTGATCCCTGGTCCGTGAAGATCCAACATGCCGCGAAGCAACTAAGCCTATGCGCCACTACTACTGAGCCTGCTCTCTAGAGCCCACAAGCACAACGACTGAGGCTTCGTGCCACAACTACGGAGGCCCGCGTGCCTAGAGCCCATGCTCTGCAACAGGAGAAGCCATCACAATGAGAAGCACGCACACTGCCATGAAGAGTAGCCCCTGCTCACCACAACTAGAGAAAGCCCAGGTGCAGCAATGAAGACCCAATGCAGCCAAAAATAAATACATAAAATAAATATATTTATTAAAAACAAAAGTGTGAGCTGTGCAGCCTCTCATTTTACAGAAATCTCACCATCGGGCAGCATTGCAATGCTCTCGCCAAAAGAGCAGAGTATGTTACCAGGCATGCATCCTCCAAATTGAGGAACATGGGATGCTGTTTCCATCTTAAAGGAGTCTGAAAATGGAAAACCTGTGGGCTTTATTTTTTTAAGGAGATTGATCTAGCATTCCTGATTGCAGGGGAATGGAGGAGATAAAATTGTGCTGTTCATTCATATGTCTACTTTGAGGAGCAAAGGGGCTCTGCAAGTAGGACAATTAAAACTATATGATTCACCAAAGGGGGGAGAGAGGGGAAGAGGCAAAAATTAGGAGTATTGGTTTAACAAAGTACTATACCTAAAATAGGTAAGCAACAAGGACTCATGGTATAGCACAGGGGACTACGCTCAAGATCTATAATGGAATATAATCTGAAAAAAAGAGAATCACTTTGCTGTACACCTGAAATTAACACAATATTGCAAACCAACTATACTTTAATTAAAAGAAAACCTATATGATTCAAGGGATCTAGGCCTATCCTTTATGTGCCATTTTCCTTTACCCACTGGACTTGTGACGGGCAAAAGACCATTATTTTCTTCAGTTCCCAACTTGTGAATTTTTACCTCCTTTTTTGTAGAGTCTCTGTCCTGTCAGTGATAGTCACAGGACATTTGACCATGTCATGCCTGCACTATTGTTCTGTTACCGTTACTCTCCGTGTAACTTTGCTCCCTTTTCTCATATGCCCCCAGCAGGGTAACGGCCAGACAAAGCAAGATCTCAGACAACAAATGATGTATCATGTGGAGGTCTAGGTTGCAAAGGAAATAAACCACCTCTGAGTAACTTCAGCAGGAAGGGAATGCCTTGGATGGTAATGCACATGCTGTTCACAAACTAATGTGAAGCTTGGAGAGCCAGGCCTGGGAGACCGAGGCAGGAGCAATGTGCTCTTTGTGTCTCCTGCCTGGACCTTTGATACTGATGGCACTGAGGGTCAACTCCAACTACATTCTTGTTGCTCCTGTGTGAATACAGTCCCCTAAGCTTCTGAATCCCAGGTAAGAGCATCGGCTTGGTCAAGTCTTGTTGGGTTCTTACTCTCCAGTTGCCAGCAGATAAGGAGAGGGTATATCAGTCCTGTTTGCCTTTAGAGAGGGTGGCTGAATATGCTTTCTGCCAACCAGACATACACAGTGGGGACTGACTCTGAATAGGGAGGGAGCATGGGCTTCTGACAGACAGATCTGCCTTTTCTTTGCATTGATTTTATTTCTTTGTGTCTCACCTCAGGTCTTGTTGACAATTGGGATTTGTCTTTAGATGGCTTAGGAATCAAAGTTACCCCAGAGTCTGAGATAGGATTAGACTATAGGTAAGTGTTAAGTGGGTCTAACTACAAAGGATAGTAGGATTCTAGGGTATATCACTCCAGGCCGTTCTGAGAAAATTGTTTTGCTTTGTCCAACAAAATCTCTTTGTATTCCTTTGCCATTCTCTATTACTGGGGCTACAAAAATTGGACTTCAGCTCACTTTCTCTCTTACTGGTGGGATGGAGTGCTGGAAACCCATAATGTCATGCTCCCACTAAGTCTAGATACCATAAACTGTATTTGTAAGTCACCTGATAGTTAAGGTCTCATTGACAGTTGTATATCCCTAAGGAAGCTTTCTCCGGATTTATTATTGCTGCTATCATGCCTAATTTATTATATATACTTATTGTAGACTACCTCAATCCTCTGTAAAAATGTGGAATGATAAATAAATGAGTATAGTAACAACCAACTAGTGGCTTATTAGCAGTCTAGCTTGCCAAATATTCATATAAATAAATGAATGAAAAGACCAAAATATATCTAAAAATGGAAGTTCCAGCTTATCACAAAGCAAGTCTGACCATATCCAGCTAAGATCTTGTCCTTTTTCTAACAATAATTGGCCAGTTGTAAATGACCAGTCATTCTTGCCTTCTCTTTCTCTGAGATTCGGGTAGATGGTCTGACTGCTATCACCCTGTCCCACCCTCAAGTCTTGCCATGCCTAGGTGTGACTTCCCAGTTTAGAGGAAAACAGTGCTCTATTATCTATACAGCCAGGCTCTGTGGTAGGCAGAATGACCCCCCGCCAAGATTCCATGGTTTAGTCCCTGGAGCCTATGAATATGTTCTACTACATGGCAAATGATACTTTGCAGATGTAATTAAGGTTACAGACTTTATTATTTTATTTATTTATTTTTTATTGAAGTACAGTTGACTTACAATATTGTATTAGCTTCAGGTGTACAACATAGTTATTCAATATTTTTTATAGATTATACTCCACTTAAAGTTATTATAAAATAATGACTGTACTTCCCTGTGCTTTTACAGACTTTAAAGTAGGGAGACTACCCTGGATTATCTGGATGGACCCAATCTCTTCACATGAGCCCTTAAAAGCAGAGAACTTTCTCCAATTACAGACAGAGAGATGCTGCAGAATGAAAAGTCAGAAAGAGTCCAAGTGTGAGGTCATTGCTGACTCTGAGAAAGAGGGGCTGAGGGGCATGGACTAGACAGAGAGCTCAGCCCCCAGCTGACAGCCAGCAAGGAAATGGAGACCTCAGTCCTACAACTGCAGGGAGCTGGATTCTTCCAACAACTTGAATGAGCTTAGAAGCTGATTTTCAGAGCCTCCTGATAAGAGCTCAGCCAGTGACACCTTGATTTTGTCCTGTGAAACCCAGAGCAAAGAAACCAGCCAAATTCATGTGGACTATGAGATAATAAATTTGCATTCTTTTAAGTCTCTGAATTTGTGGTAATTTGTTATGGCACCAATAAAAAATGAATACAGACCCTTTCCTTGGACCCTCTTTTGACATGGTTTAGAAAATCCACCAGGCCTTCAGGGATAGAAGTTTCTAAGCACACCCTTCCCTGCTAAGAAATGAGTTGAAATGACTTCTCAGAGTCTCCTTGGGTAGAGTCTGTCAGGAAGCAGACAAAGGGAGTCTGAGGTGACCCTAAGCCAGCTGGAACATCTTCGTTTTACTTGTCACCATCAGCTGGACCATGTCAAGCTTTCAGTAGTTCACCAGGAGGATAGCAGATATATGTTAGCTGTTGGACAATGTGCAAAGGTGCCGCTCAGGTAGGGAGTAAATGCCAGTCATTGGAAAAGAGTGGAAGGAAATCTTCTTCATGAATAAAAATCTGTGTAGACAGCATTCCCAAGGTAATGAAGGGTTTTCTCCAAAATTAAGAGAGACAAGTTTAGAGGTGGGACACATTATAAAAAGATAAAGGTGTGAATCGTAATAGTGACCATGCTGGTTGCTAAGAATGTTAAGACATTTTTTCACCTGAGTCTCAGCAGCAGTTACATTACCTGGCATTAAGGCAGCTCCCACATTCAAGTATGAACTTCCTGCTTTAAAAGCAGTAACCTAGACTATCACCTTTATGAAGCACCTGGATTAAAATTACTTGGAAGTCGCAAAGTTACTCTTTACAAAGCATCAAATGGATTTCCTTTAATTTTTAATAAGGATAATCTGTGGACTGCATAGTATCCATTTCCATTAAATAGCCAGCTTAAGAAAAAAATTAAAAAAGAAAGAAAAAGCTTTGAAAACTTTATTTGCAATATCTTTTCATTCTTTCTTTGATGTATTTGGAGTAGGGGAATACATTAGTGCCTTTTAGTTTAGCAGCCAACTCTCTCAAATATAAGTAAATGGAAAAGAACTGACTAGATTGTTTACTTCATTTTCAGAATTCTAATGTCAAGGATGTTTCCTCAAAAGGCAAAAATATAAAAACGGTGTTGAAACTTTAAACAATGCCTTTACTTCTCATCAATAGTCAACTTCAATTAATTGGATGCTGTCATGCAGGAGATTGTCTTAGGAAGTTGTCAGTCCTTGGACCATATGACCTATGGACAAGGTGATAGCTACACTGGTACCTGGCAGCCCTGGGGAAGATGGGCCTCAGAGAAAAATTACCAAAAAGAGTTTTTACTCTACAGCAAAGACCACGTAGACATTCAGAGCCTGTCCCTCAACCTGTCAGACTAGTATGTACCCACGTCTGGCCACTCTCCTCTTCTCCACCAGATATAGAGTTTTTGCTGGCACATGACCTCCCACTTGAGCACTTGAGATGGGATCTCTCAGTCTCTCTGAAGTTTGGATGCAGTCAACAGGGTGTAAGTAAAAGTCATGTGTGCCACTTCTGGGTCTGGACCTTAAAACATGGAAATGGGCTCCTCTTTTCTCTCTCTCTCCTCTCCCTCAGGGTAAGATACAGACTGTGTTCCTAGCAGTGACCCAGGTCCTTCCACCCAGAGGAAGGCGACACCTGCGGAGATAAGTGGTACAACCAATAGAAGTCACCTGAGGCCACAAATGGTTTTTGAGGCAGAGGGCTGCTCCACCCTGTCAACTTCCAACCTACAGAGTTATGCAATAGGGAAATAAATTTCCATGTTATTTAAGTCACTGTGTTTTAGCATCTCTTTGTTTTCACAGCTCAGCTATTACCCAGCCCCCGACCCCTTCCCTTGTACCCAGAGCCTTTGGTTGCTTCAACACCCAACCCTGAATGGCCCTTACCTAGATCTATGTGCTTTTGTGAAGCCATTAATTTAAAAATGATGAAACTTCTGTTATGTACCAGGTACCATATTCTGCTCTGGGAATAGTCATGCCAACCCCTCCTGGATGCTCCTGTGTTCTATGAGTCGTTCTCTTAGGGCCTCCAAGTCAAATCTTCTGATGATCCCCTGCTCATGTGCATCCGCCTCTTGTGGGCAACTGGTGGATCCTAACATTGACCTTCCAGACACCATCTTCACTTTCAATAGCAACTCTTATGGTGGGGGTTTCAGGACAGGTGGAGAAAAGCATGGGTCCCAATGGGCCCTTATGGCATCTCTCAGTGTGCTGTGTCCAAAGCTATTGTTTCCTATTGCTCCATGATTGGAATATTACTCTCCCTTCCACTCCCAGTGTCTTTTAAAGAAGACATATATAGATTTTGAGTAAATCTTAAAATTTTGATGGTCTTAATCTTTATTAATTATAAGCAAGGTTTCACTTTTTATTAAGCAACTAAGATTTGACTTAAAAGTAATTTATAAAAAGGAAGTAATTTCACAGATACAGAGAATAGATTTGTGGCCGCCAGAGGCAGGAGGTGAGAGGGTAAAATGGGTGAAGGTCAAAAGGTAGACTCCAGTTTTAAAGTAAATGTCATAATGTACAGCATAGTGACTATATTTAATAATACTGTATTGTACATTTGAGAGTTGCCAAGAGAATAAATCTTAAGGTTCTCGTTACAAGGAAAATAATTCTGTAACTATATGTGGTGATGGATGTTAACTAGACTTATCGTGGTGATCATTTCACAATATACACAAATATCAAATCACTATGTTGTACTCCTGAAAGTAATAAAATGTTGTATGTCAAGTATACCTTAATATAAAAGTAATTATTAAAGTTAACGAAAATGTGAGTGAGTGAATGATTTCCTTAGTCTCCTCAAGCCCAGCAAAGTTTAGAAATATAATGCAGGGTTCAAAATAGATACAAATTCTTAGGCTACATGATGCCTAATTCTCAATAAAGCTGTTTCATGATTTTAAAGTGCTGTTATATGGCAGGATGTATAAATAATGCGCATTTAGGATAAAAATAAATGTTTTAAAATCTAGTTATGCAAATGTTTTAAACCTTTAAAAATGTGTTATATTAAAACATTGTCTTAGAAGTAAAGGTGGCTATTATTAACATTCCAAAAACATTCAGCACAAGGTTTCTTTTATAGGGAACTTACGTTGTGTTTCAGTATCACTTGCTTTATAAAACTTAACTTATTGACAACTTCTGGGAACAGACACAGAATGCCCCCTAGAATCGAGGGTGAAAAATCTTCCCTCTATAAATAACTGCTTAACACCTTACAGGGACACACACCCACACACAATTTTATAGATATGCAATTTGTTCACACAAAATTCTACAGGGAAGTGGAAGCATTTTCTGTCAAGTTGGTGTAAACAGTGGCCAAACAGGAGGAAAGGTAGACATCATTACATTGTCTACTTACCTAGTAGAAAGAGAATTCATGTACTTATTAGAAGTTCTTGCATATTAATTTAAATTACTTTAAAGATTATATACTTAAAATACATAAAACATTAGTCAACCAATCAACAAATATTTAACTGGGTGCTACTAAATGCTAGGCGCTATTCTAGACAATGGACCTTCAGAAGCAAACCTGACTTACCTTGGGCCCAAATCTGTAGGATTTTATTTTCTTGTAAGTCAGTTGTAGCCCTCAACAAATGCCAACAATAACGAAAAGGAGTTGACCAGTATTGCTTGTGCACAGAAAATATAGTTTCAAGACAGCTGGGTGTGTGTACTTTTCCATTCTAATTACTGAATGTACCCACACCTTCCATCTTTTTTCATCAGCCAATGCCTGTTATTTCTCTTCTGGTTCACCCTTCTTTCTTTTCTGTCTGTCTCTCTCTCTCCATTGCAGTAGTAATTCAAAAGAGAAGACAAAGTTTAGTACCAATAGTTAGATGACCAACTGGGATACTGGATTTCAGTTCTGTGTTCTTTATTTTTAAGAGTCTCCTTTTGGTGCATGGTGGAACATATGGATATTCATCTGAGCTTGGAGGAGGAGGGAGTCTTGCAGAGCATGAGCTGACTGGGAGGGTCACTCTGGCCTGGTAGATGTGTGGTGGTCTTGGGGTCAGTTGTGAGGGGCCTGAAAAGCGCAAGCGACTCATTTCCTACTCGGGCATCTTTGAGATCAAACCCATTCATTCAGACGATTGAAGAAAAAGAGAGCCAGAAGCCCAGCCATTTCAGAACACACCCAAGGGAGGCAAAGGTAGCAGAGCAGAATTCTCTTTATGAAGGTCATATATACAGTAGGAGGGAAGGAAGCAACAGACCTGCAAATTGCAGTGAGTCACCATCCTCTGCTCCCAATTCCAAGCACATAGTCAACCCCATACCTGGTGCTAAAATCTTCTACTTATGTGGATGGGCTTTAACCCAACCTACATTGTGATTTTAAAACAGGCTACTTGTTAGAATGGATGTTTCTTACGTTGAATTTGTAAAAACTGCTAAAAGCAAAACTAATATCAGATGAGCTATTATCTTGGGGATTATAACATGTCATCAGGTGAGGTTTTATGTATGGGAGTTTCTAGGAAACAGCAGGTAATGTGGAGAAAAAAGAGCTGCTACAGGCACAGCCTGTGATTTATCTTTGCATTGACCCAGAGAGAGGGTGTTTCTAATTCTACACAATTGGTATTTCTTTTGAAGATGGAGACTGAGGGCAAGGTTAGCACTACATCACGCTAAGGCAAGAAGTCTCTTTCCTTGGCTGGGATGTTAGGAAGCATATGCGATAAGATAGTACCTCTTCTTGTTTTGTTGCTGCTGGTGAAATTGTGGGGTGGTTGTGATTTTGTTTATGCTGCTTATCTCACTAGGTGGAGAGAGAGAAGGGTGAGAGACAGAGAGATAGAGAGACAGAGATAGGAAGAGAGGTCCATGACCGCTCTCCGACCATATCTCAGAGGAAGTCTCTGCTCATATTCAAAGTGAGATAAGTCTGCTTATAAGGCAGGCTGAAGGCTGGTTGGAGGAATAGAAATGCCTCTTGTCCTCCTCTATGGCAGAAGCGGCAGCTTTACTTCCATCCAGCAGCGCATCAGGCTCTGTCACGTCAGACGTGGTTATCATATATATTATGTATCCCGGAACTCGGTGAGCACGAATTCCACTCAATTTAACTGTGTTACTGTGGAACACAGTTTCTCCTGACCTAGAGCAAAAAGTGTATTCGTGAATCTGTTGATTTGAATCTTTCACAGGAATAACATAAACCAAATATTCCTCATGTTAAGTCAAGAATTTAATGAATCCCATAACCACTCCAATGGGAAAGAGTCCAAGCCAACCCATGTGGTTTTCTTTTTAAGCTGATTCTTATCTTTATTACTATGGTGGAGAGAAAGTAGTGCACACACACACATACATATGTACATATATGTGCCTGTCATTAGGCAAATGTGAAAAAATTACATCTTATTCTATTCTGTATTCCCCATAGCAGTCAATATATATCATTCTCTATTGCTGCATCACAACCTATCCCAAAACATAGGGGCTTAAAACAATGGCAATTATTATTTCTTGTGATTTGCTGAGCTGACCAGGCATTTCTCCTTCTGTGCTTGGTTTCATTCAGGTGGTCAGATGGCTGAAAGGTCCAAAATGACCTCATCCACATGGCTGGCTGTTAGTTAGTGCTAGCTGGGATCTTATCTGGGGCTGTTGTCTGGGACCCCATCCCTCCCCCAGTCATATAGATAGGCTGCTTGGGCTTCCTCACAGCATGGTAGTCTGAGGGTATTCAACTTCTAACCTGGCAGCTGGCTTCTAAGAGTGCAAAATCTGCTTATAGGACTTACCAAGGATTTGGTATAAAACACCGCTTCAGGCAGTGTCACTTCTGTCATAGTTTATTGGTTAAAGTAGATCTCACGGCCAGCCCAGGCTTAAAATAAGGAATGGATATTGGGAAGTGGGGTCTCCCGTGCAGCCTCTGAAACAAATATATACATACATCTCCACCTCTATCTATCTTTGTATCTACCCCTGTATCTATCTATCATCTATGTATCTCTGTATCTATCTATCTGTCTGCCTGTCTGTCTGTCTGTCTATATATACCTCCAAACACGTCACATGTTTAAATGTGGTCTTTATTTTTTAAGACAAGCCTATTCAGTGTGCTCGATGTCTGATCTGAGAGGGAAGGGTTGAAGTATCCACAGATAGCATTTCAGAGGAAGAAGAGAACTTAGAGATCATCTAGTTAAACTTCTTTCTTTTCAGATGAAAGAACTAACTTATTATTCAACGCTCTCTTCACTAGACTAAATGTCATTGATCCTGTTTTTATTACAATACTGAGCAACCCTTTCACACTGATTCAGTTGTTTTGACATCAAAGGTATTGAACAGTAAATGATTGTAATGCCCAATCACATAGCACATTCACAATCTGATCATTACTCTGGAAGTTTGCTAACGATCTAGCATCTAAATTGGAGTTATTACAAATGAAAACTCTGATTCTAGAGGCAAATAATCAGGATAAACTTGATTTCTTGGGAGAATGGAAGGCAGCATATGTTAAAGAGACCTCAACTATATGTAGGAGAGAGAATTCTTCCTGGAAATATGACTTTGCTTAACTGAACAAGAATAAAAATAGTGTATTTTGAAAACCCCCAACAAACTTTAATTGACTTAGAAATTTTGTTTCCATTTACAAGTTGGATGTGAATATAAATGTTGTCTTTAGGTAAGTTGATATTTAAACTACTTATTTAATTTACATTAGCCTATTTCAACCTGTGTTCTGTTCAATGATCCCCAATAAACTAGATAGTTTACAGAGACGAAGAAAAAAGATATTTATGTTCAACCATAGGCAATTAGTTAAATTAATTATGATACATCCACAGGATTTACAATTATTATAACAGAAGTCATAAAAGTATATTTTTAAGAGCTTTATGGAAGTTTAATTGATATATAGAAAATTGTGCATCTTTTATGTATACAACTTGATGAATTTTGATATATGCATATACTCGTGAAGCCATTACCACAATCAAGGTAATTAACATCTATAGAAAAATATTTAATATAGAGAGAAATGTTCAGGATAAGTATCAAAGTGAAAAAGAGTGCTAAAGGCAGTATGATGAGGACAAATGCCTAGCATAGTCCAATGTTTTGAAAAACAGTCTTTGTGCATAGCAAAGAATAAAAAATGTTAATGGATTATTTCTGGTTCCTAGGCCTGAGGTAATTTTTTCCTGTATTTTTCAAATTTTCCACAGTCAACACATATTATATGTTTGTCAATATAAGAAGGAAATAAAAAATATTTAAAAGTACAGAAGGCTATTTATTACCTATCTATCTATCTATCATCTATCTATCATCTATCTATCTATCTATTTTGGTTTCTTGTCTGTTTAACTATCTATTTATTTTTCAACCTTTAATTTCTCTCTACAATGTTCCAAAAGGCAGAAGTAGTCATATGAAAATTTTAAGTTCCCAAAGAAATACATAAGAAGCCTTGAAAATTCTAGCACCACCATGCATTTCATTAAAATCACCCTGAAGGACAAAAGCTGATGTATCTGAGTTCACTGGCAGCTTTGCCACAATGAGAGTAGGGGCATTTGCAGGACACCTAATCCTGACCCTTGCCTGTTGCACTTGAATATCATCTTAGCATAATGCCATTTGATCCCAACACATCTTTGATCAATGTTTAATGATCAGAGTTTATGTAGCAATCAAAGACATTACGAAACAGCAGATATTTATAGCTTATGTCAATGGAGGCTCTGCAAAAACAACTTTTCTGTGGTGCAATACAGTTCAATTGATGCCATTGGCATTCCACAGCACACAGAAACATATCAAAGAAATTTGTTATGCTTTGAGCATGAAAGTGAAGTAAAACACAGATAATTTGAGAAGCTAGAAAACTTATCAGGGATGGGATCCACAGGCTGCCTGTCAGTTGGCAGACACAGTGCCACGGAGCGCTTGGCAGGACAGTGCATGCATGCAAATGTGGTCCCTGCAAGGCAACAGCAGGTTTTCCTCCAACTGGAGGATGTTGCTATTCAAGGGGGCCGACGAATGAAACCAGAATTGCATCAACCACAGTGGAAAGGCGGACAGGAACAGGAGACAGCTGCGCGGGTGACCGCTTTACAAGTAGAAGCTATCAATCAGAAGGCGTGAAAGGCCCAAATCCAGGGAAACCAGGATCCCACCCCCTTGATACCAATCCTAATAGAGTGCCAGTCACTGATGCTAATATGTGGCCGAAGAGCATGATGATAGCCCCCGCCTTCCCTGTGGAATGATCTCGGCCAAGGTTGGCCTTGTCCTCATTTAGGGACAATGCCACATTGCAGCTGAGAGTATTTTTATATGCCAGAGATTGTTCCTGTCCTTCCTTGGAGTTGTTTAGGCCTTTTTGGAACCTTTCTTCAGGTCCTGGAGTATTGATGGCTCTAGCCGTCTCCCATCAGCCACTGAGCTCAGGGTATCCACAAGGAAGAGGCCAAACTGCAGAGACTCAGCAGCTCGTTTCTAAGGGAATGTGGCACACGGGCTAAGAATACAGCTTCTAAAGCCAAGCTGCTGGCTGAATTCAGATCCCTAATATGATCTCTGTGAACTCAACTTTCTCATCTGGAAAATGGGTTGATGACAAGTTACAAAGATTGAACTCAAGAGCAGGGCTACCCAATAGAAACCTTATGTGGGCCACGTGTGTAATTTCCTTGCACTTGAATTTAAAAAGTAAAGAAAAAAAGTGTGACATGTAAATAATATTTTATTTAGCCCAATCTGTCCAAAATATTGTCATTTAAACATATTATCAATACAGAGATATTACTAATGAGATCTGGGTTTTTGGACTAAGCCTTCAAAACTCAGGGAGTATTTTACCTTTATGGCACATCTCAATTCAGACCAGCCTCATTTCAAGCTCTTAGTTAGCCACATTTGGCTAGGGGCTACCATGTTGAATAGCAGAGCTTTAAACCATGAGATACATTATATTTATGGTCAGCCTAGAATTTCGGGGAAACTAAACTATTTTAAAATGTTCCATAAATTTAACAGACGATCTCCTTGGGATCTAGGGCTGAGAAGGTGATGGCTTATAATTCCCTCTGCCAGTAAAAACAACATTCTCTTTTAAAAAAAGTCTAAAAATAAGTGCTCTGACATTTATAATTTCTATAATTTTATTCCTCTCAATCTAAACTATCTGTGTGAGATAATAGGGCAATTAGTTTTAGAGCTCTTTAAAATAATTTAGTAGACATAAATATACATGTGGATACACAACTGGGATACACAAAAAGTTGGCTCCAGCCACAGATAAATTATTAATCAATATGGAATGTTAAATTCCAGGGACCCAAGTGGAAACATCAGAACAAACCACCTCCTTACCTCATAATGACTCTCATATTCATCATCATTAGTAGCATTAATAACATTAAAAAATAAATACATGGATCCTAGAACATTAGTAATGGTAATCTTGTCATCTTTGAAAATTACGAGATGCAGTTACTCTGCACAGTGGGATGCAGATATTATGGAGAAAAATAATTAAAATATTACTTACACATTGGATAGAGCATTGCCTATCATTATTATTTTATCATTATTGTTGTTATGTTGCCAAATATTGCTTTATGCAGATTTTGCTTTATAAAGCCTCTATGAGACATAAAACCTTTTATGATTTTCCTATTTACTCTGTTAGCAACTTAAGCCCCCGGGACATTAATGCATGATATATCAGATGGAGACGATCAGATTCAACAACCAGGAAATATATTAACCTGGCTGTGCTGTGGGCCTATGCTCATTAATCTGAAATGTTGAGCATATAATGTGTGTCCTTGAGTCAAATGGATGCCGGGATGGAAGAATAAGTGGAACATCTATTTTAGGCATGCACTTTGTTGAGTTAGTCATCGGTAGACATTTACACATAGGTGGAAAGTTCTGTAGACCCAGGTTTCACGTGTCTCTGGTACTCACTTCTAGGGCCTCACTTCTTTGTGCCATTATAAATTCCTCTGCGTTCGAGGCTGTAATGACCAAAGGGAAAATTGTAGTGGACAGTATTATGGGCAATATGGGTTAGTTCAATAAAGATCATACCGTGATGCTTAGTTCTCCACTTCCCATGTAGTAAAACGCAACATTGGCTTGTTATGACTTCAAGATTAGACACCAGGAAGCAGAGTGGCAGTGAGAAAGAAAAGCTGAGTCTGTCACCGTCACCAACATCTCCTGTCCAGCGAGGGGCAAGATCTTTCCCTTGATCTGCCATTTCCTGGCTCCTCCCAGCCTTGAGGTCCACTTGTATATAATAGGGGGTGGTGGTGGTGATCACACCTACTAAACAATTTTGTGGAAGGACCAGAGTCCAATGCCCTTCAATGTATATGTACCTTATACGTACAGCAGAAATGGCCAATATTATTCTTCTGTGAATATTTAGCTGCATAAAACTTGTCCACATTCATTTCAATCTCTCTTTTAGTAAACATTTCATAGGGGTCCATTTATACGCTGGACGTCAGAGCTGGTTAAATTAGGAGGAGGATAAGGTCCTGTCTCCAGGGCTGTCAGTCTGAGGGGAAGACAGACATACAAGCAAACTGAGCTCAGGCCATGGCAGAAGAGGTGGGCAGTGGTGACTATGCATGGCTGGCATTCTACCAGCCTCCTACTGGGCGAGGAACCCTGTTTTTTAATTTTCTTGTGTGGAATACAGACAACAACGGGATTAGAAATCTTAAGAATAGTGATTTAGTCCCAGTTACTAGATCCAACTACCTTTAGCTGTATGCACTGGAATTGTATGTAGGTATATATCGTATACACAGGCCAAGCCGTGATGTTTAATTTGCTTTTGTGTAGTATTAATATTTCTTTTTGAGGATCTCTACTTTAATGGCTTCTTCAACTGACTATTAATTTCTTAGGTGCACATGGGGAGGGAATTGGCACTGGTGATTTATTTCCTTCAGGTCTCTGCTTAAATGGTCTTCAAACAAAGAGTACCCGACCACCCACCAGAAATAGCCCTTCCTCCACCCCCGTTGGCTTTAGACTTGTGTTCTGCTCAATTTTTCTTCATAGCTGCTATTGTTACCTGAGAATTAATATGTTGTTTGCTTCTCCCACTAGAAAATAAACTCAGGCAGGGTGGGACTTTGTTTTATTTGCTGGTGTATTCTTAGAGCCTAATATAATGCCTGCTATATAGGTGGCTCCTGATAAATATTTTTTGAATGAATGAAGAAATAAAACAATCCTTGAGGAAAGAATCACACGTGTGTAGGGAAAAGCACTTAGACTTCAGAAAGAGATGCTCATGTTTTAATCCTGACCCTCTGGCTTTCTAAATGTGCAGCCATGGGCATATTACTTCTTTTTGAACCTCAGTACTATTATCTGTACAATGGGAGTCTTAATTGTCATATATGATAGTAAGAGCTCTTTCAAAATTTCACTATTTGTAGCTAATTATCTCGTCTGGAAAGTCAACTCATTTAGTTATCTGAATGGATATTACATAACTGATTAATTTGGGAAGCCGTTGTGAGAACTGAGATAATTTAAGCAAGACCATGGAGCAAGGTAAATGTTTCTTCAACATTAGTTTTAATTCCCAGGTGTTATATTTAAAGGGGTTTATTTCACTTATATATTTTTTATGTTTTCTAAATCATCTTAATCAATATAAACTAATCAAATAAACATTAATTTCAATCAAGGAAACTTAGAAATATCTTTTCAAACAAGATACCTAGGGAAAATTTTATACATTTAAAGATTTTTTTCAGGATCCCATTGACAGCACTTGATCTTCAAAAAATATTTTCTCTATGTTTGGTCATCATTTAAGTTTTCATTTGTTTTTCTGTTTACCTAGAGCTTATACCTCTAATGTCTTCTTTCTCAGTATTTGGCTATTGTGGAACTTAATATAAATTGCAAAAGAAAAAAATAACAGGAAAGGAATTAAAATTCAAAGTAAATTCCACTCATTTTTAGGTCAGATATAATGTTCATGGAGCAGAATAGTTAGACACATTTGTAATAATCTTTGGGTTTAAATTGTGTGTGCTTTTGTCTGAATTTCAGATACTAGACAATTTTCAACAAATCCCATAATGGTGTCATCTAAATTCTAAAGGTATGGAGCCTTCTACAAAGCAATCAGTCCATTTCAGCAATTTAGACAACTGCTCATTCATTGGGAATATAGGCCCATGTATATCAAATCTTTGACTTGATAGGTCTGGCAAATGAATCTCTTTCTGTAATGACTGTTTTATAAATGGGAAAGAAAGTCAGGGCTTTCCCATTCAGTATCAGCCTTGGTTAGGATGGGCAAAGGCACAACCTGAGTCTGTCTGAAATCCCTGAGAATAAAGCCAGGGAGTTAGGAGAGCTGGTTCTGATTAGCCTATACGGAGAGTCCAATGTAAATACTATTAAAAACTTATTGAATGGTATAGGAACTGATTACTTACCCAAGGAGTTCTAAGTAAATCGAAGCAAATTGCCTGAGATTTAATTTAACAAACATTTACCAAGCTTCTTCTCTGCTCACAGTGCTGTGCTCAGAGCTGTGGGAGATGCAAAGATGAAATAGAGGCAGGCTGCCCTCCAGGAGCTCACGCTCTTGTTCTGTCTGACCCAGCCCCAGAAAGAGGTATCTTCAGCTGTAGCTGCAGAACATTTTACTCACTGATCAAAATTTGGGGCAAATTGTCAAGGGTTCAGAGCATACAGCTAGAGAACTGCTGACCTGCATAGGCGACCGTAATCAATGGCAGAATATGTTAAATGCTAGAAGGAACATATAGGAGAGAATGAGTTCCAATTCTGAGTGAGAATACCAAAGGGGGTTTCTTGGAGACATGGGTCTTAAATGACCACTGGGTCTTCGACAGGCATACACTAGAGGGAAGAATTTTCCAGGTAAGGGAAGAGTGGCTGAGTAATACTAAAAAATAGCTATAATGAAGTGCTTCCATGGTGCCAGGCATTGTTCTAAGCCCTTTTCATGTACTAACCCACTTATTTTTCACATCAACTCCATGAGTAGGTACAGATACAATCCTTAGTTTACAGATGAGGAAAGTGAGGCACAGAGAAGTTAACTAACTTGCCCATGGTAACTCAGCTAGGAAGTAGGGGAGTGAAATGCTAATCTGTTCTTTATAATGTTTCTGTGCTGCTTTTCAAAGCTTTGAGGTTGGGAAATTCAGGTGTATTCAAGTTTCTGTGCATGTATATGCAGGATTGGAAGATAGCTTCATGCAGATTTATAAGAGATGTGGTTTGAAAAGTAGGTGGGGGACAAACGTGAAGATATTCTATAGGAAATGGAAGCCATAGTAGGTTATGGACAAAGTCTCTCTTTTAGGAAGAAAATATTGTCAGTTTAATATCGAATGTAATACAGGAGAAAGATTAAAATAAGAGAAGCCAGTGATTAGTCTCTTGCACTAATCCAGGTGACATATGGGTAATGAGGGACATAGACCTGTGGTTGTGGGGACAGAAAAGAGGGGACCAAGAAAAGAAACATTTGGAAGACAGAGTTACAGTATCACAGCGACCTTCTCCTTCTGTGCAGAGTGTTCTTGTGCTTCCTGCCTAGATAGGGCAAAGCTACTGTTGACCAAAGTTGTGTGGACTTGACAGCTCCATGCCTGAAGTCTCAGACAAAATGCTTGATTTAAGACTCAGCCCTTTGTAGCAGTGTCTAAAAGGACTTCTGGTACATTTTTGTAAACTGAACATAACTCTGTTAATGCCATGGTCCCAGGGCACAAGCTGACTATTGAGAGTCTAGCTATTTTGGGGTATTTCTGAGTTCTGGGGCTTATGAGCAAAAATAAAAGAGAGGAATAAGAAATTACTTTAGTCACTTAAAATTCTGGATTTCATGATCCCTAAAGCTCTTTTTAATTCTAAGCTTCCAAACTTTTTCAAATCTTGTGTTTGCATTGGTATCAAATGAGTTAAAATCTTAAGCACATTTTCATATATTTTATTCAAAATGTTTTGCCTTAAATGTAAAATGGATTGTCAAATGAGAGCACATTCTCTCTTGATGTCATTTTCTTATTTATTTTATTTTATTTTTTGCAGTACGCGGGCCTGTCACTGCCCTGGCCTCTCCCGTTGCGGAGCACAGGCTCCGGAAGTGCAGGCTCAGCGGCGATGGCTCACGGGCCCAGCCGCTCCACGGCATGTGGGATCTTCCCGGACCGGGGAATGAACCCGTGTCCCCTGCATCGGCAGGCGGACTCTCAACCACTGCGCCACCAGGGAAGCCCGATGTCATTTTCTCTACTTAAAATGGCAAATACACTTAGAAAAAAAAAAGAAACATGAGAAGGTGTTTTAACTTCTACCCAGTAGCTAGGATATTTTAGGTCTGAGTGCTGCTTCTGGGTTAAGGAGTAGTTCTGCTACAAGTACTTAAAATGGGAACTTATTTGGATAATTTCTGATATTGTTCTTACTCCAACAAGACATTAGAACAATAGTTTTGAAGCAATGGCTGTTTGAAACCACCATTGGGAAAATAATAAAAAGGCCATGGAAAGAAAACTAGCCTTATGAATTCTAGAATCCCAAAGCTGTCCAAATAATTTCATAAGGGCAAAACTGCCTTTACAGATCCTGAATTATTCAGACATGTACTTTGGAAGAACACGGCTTTAGTATGCTGAAGAGGTTGTTTACGGCGTCTGGGGTCACTGCAGATATTAAAAATTGGTACCAAGACTCTAGACTACTAATCAGACAATGGCAGAAGGACTCAGACACGCTGCGGAATTCCTAATAATTCGAACAGGATCTGATCAATTGCATTTTTAAGTACAGAAGCAACACATCCACGTATAATTAGTGATACATTTGTGCGAAAATTTGTGCATCCATCTCAACATTCTATAAGCCATGAGGAAACAGAGCTTTGGTGTGTCAGTAAAAGCATTCTAATGGCTAGCCTGATGGTAAAGTAACCCCTATGGTGAAGTTATAATTACAATTTTGTCAAGAGAATAAGGAAGTCAAAGTTTCACAGGGAAAAAAAAACTATTTACAAAAAAATATTATGCTTTTCATTTGATAGAAAAGTAATTATTGCAAAGGAACTCCTGGAAGATCTTGGAGACAGTCACCCCCTCTTTAATAAGTCCTTGTGGCAGTTAAGTGGAGATCAGGAGTATTCTTTATCAGGTTTGCATTCAAGTAGCACTAAATCTATGCAGGTAGGAATTAAATAGTATCTGAGTTTAATTAAAATTATAAAAAAAGAGAAGAATGGTTGGTAGACTGCTCGACTGCATTTTAACCAGTAACCTCAGACCCTAATTAGAAATGCTTTTCATATCTTCTCTGTGCAAGGGCTTAATCTGACGTGAGTCTGTGAGCGAGGGCTTGGGGACTGGTGTTAATTCTGCATTCGATCTTGGTTTGTATGGAGGCGGGCGGCGCTGATTGACCGCACCGAAGCACAGATCCCATGACCTTGCGGGGATTTTCATGTGAGGTGTTAATTGAGAGGGTGGGTTAATCTTTGAGAATCATTGTCCCCAAGCTCTGGGCAAAGTTTGTGCTTCGTTTCCTTACTCAACAGTACATTTGATCTCTACCTTGTCCCTCTATGACAGTTTCATAAGCCCACCACAAACTCTCTCTTGATAAATTTGTTGGGGGAAGATAAGCTCTTGCCCTCTTGTTTGATTTCATGAGCTTGTTTTCGTGCCCAGCTCAAAAGAGAGAGGAGTGTCTCCCTGAATTATATTCAAGTCCTACTTAGAGGCAGATAAATGAACACACAGTAAAGATCTCGGCTTCTCCTTCCTGCCCCTCTGCCTGCCTCTGCCCCTCCCCTTCCTTGGTTGCTTCAATCTCTCAGGAAAGAAAAGAAAAGATTCATCCATTGGGAGATGAACAGCATCAAACACGAGAAGTAAGCAGGAGGCAAATTCGAAGAAGAGGTTTCAATGGTATTCCATCTGAGTGCTGTGAAAATGTTATTATTATTTTTTTTAATATTTCTCTGGTGCTGAAATCCCAGAATAATTAGAAAATCAGGGAGACATAATAGGGGATAGTACTTCCGTAACAATACACACAAACATACACACACGAGTTGTCATCTAGCACTTGTGTAATGTACAAAAAGACAGACCATCAGCTTTGCTATTTTTAAAATAAATAATGAATGACTTTTTTCATGTGTTATTGTACAGCCCTGTCATTTCTATCGTGAGGAGTAAATTTTTACTCGAGGCAGGATTAATGTATACTGGCTGACCTTAAAAATGACTCCCAAGTGAACAGGGTGGGAGATAAAAGAAGCAGAAGTAATGTTCACATAGAAAATACAGGGTAATGATGATTTTTTAAAAAAAGAATTATAAAAAAGCACAAACGTTAGCTGTCCTTGACATGCAATGCCTTTCTCTTATTTGTTTCATTACACCAGCTGTAGATGAGTTTAATTACACTGCTTCAAGACCCTTTCTAGCACCATTACTGAAATGCTGAGAGAACTCAGTGGTGCAGTGCTTGGCCATGGGCAGACACAGACCCCACCCCAAGGGCTGAAGGGAAGAGGGGGGCTGTTGCCATATCTGATCATACAATGGGTCACTGTGTCTTGTCGGTGGCAGGCTTCTCTTCCTTCTCTTTTTCTGACACCGTGAAGCAAGGGTGAAGAAAGAGGAGGGAGGTCGAGGTGACTGGTCCATTAAGAGTTGTCACTTTCTCTGGCCATCACCAGAATAAGCTGTAGCCACTGCTCCAGTCAGGATGAATGGCTTTCCCCCAACAATCCCCCCTCTCCAACTCCTGCCTGTACCTTACTCCCTTTTCCAGACTGGCTTTTAATGATTTTGAATGGTATAGTTAATTGACATAAGAAAAAAACCTCTGTTATTTGAATTGAGTTCATTTCAAAGAATATGGATAAAGTAATATTCATTCTCATAATAATAAGTTAATGACTTTAACATTTAAAAGCGTTTCATGGTTCTGATAATAAAACTAACCTTTGGCCGACACAGTTCCAGAATCCTTTCGCCCACACTAACAGATTTAATACACTGAAATCGAATCATTTCCTTAACACATTCCTGGATATTCAGATTCCCCCAAACCACACAGTTATCGTGGCTGGAGAAATAGAAACTGTTACTTACTTGCCAAACACAATATCAAATTTTCTGAGCCCTTGTGCTCTTGAGGGATGAATCCTTTTCCCTTTAAAACCTGTTGGTTCTTCAAAGACATTATCCTTCCCCTTTATTAGACTTTTGACTCCTTTGCAAACTCAGGACCTAGATTTAATGTGCGGAGGTGCAGGTATCACTCTAGCCAGGTTTAAAATGCAGCAGACCCATCTAAGGACACTTCCATTTTAGCCATTCGTCCTGCATTTGCCTTAAATGAAACCCAAACCCTACCGTCTCATCAGCATTGCAATCAGCTCCCTCACCTCCAGGCCTAGAGTCTGTGTGAGTCAGGGCAGTGCCACGGGGAAAATCAATCTTACAGCAACCTGTTCCATCACTAACTCCAAGTTCAAGAAGGTAGCCGTGGAAGGCAGTCTACCTCCAATATCCTGTCACTGCTGATGCTGAATTCTGAGCCCCGCTTTCAAACTAAAGTTTTACTTTGGCTTCTTGAAGGAAAAGATTTCAGAAACTGGGTAAACGGCCTGGGCCTGCATGAAAGGAATAAAGACAGAGAGCCAAGAGTGGAGGGAAATTGAGGATATGACAGAGGTCACAGTGAGTTCAAGCAAAATTTGGCCCGCAGAAGGCAGGAAAAATCCTCCGGTGACAGGTGCCATCTTGTGGGTCATTCTGCCACTTCTTATAACAAGAACAGATAAAGGAGGAATAGATTCTTGGAGGCTTAGAATTGGGAAAGTAATTTAAAGAGATGTGAGTGGAGTTGGCTCTGTGTTTTCCATGATACCATAAGCATCAATATTTTGCTCCTCAGCTTGGAGTATTACTAAGAAATTGAAAGGAGTGTATAGAAGGAGAAAGCAATACTTGTATAAGGAAAAATTACTAATTTAAGTACAAGAAGTTCAGGACATAGAATTAATTTTTTTCTTTCAGTTTTATTGAGATGTATTTGACATACAGCACTGTATAAGTTTAAGGTGTGTAGCATAATGACTTGACTTACACGCATCGTGAAATGATGACCATGATAAGCTTAGTGAACATCCATACAGATACAAAATTAAAGAAATAGAACATATATTTTTTCCTTGTGAACACAACTCTTAGGATTTACTCTTTTAACAACTTTCATACATATTGTAAACAGTGTTAATTATATTTATCACATTGTACATTACATCCCTAGTACTTATTTATCTTGTAACTGGGAGTTTTTAAAGAAATAATCATTTTAAAAAATCTTGAAATGTTTACTGCTTTAATGACATATGCAAAATAAGTTCTTGCTCAGGCAAGACCCAGACCCCAAAACTACATCAATTAAAATGTGTCAATTCCAAGGAACACATTACTAACATCTGTACACACATTTAGTTTATGCAGATACTCTGTTCAGCAAATTTCTTTGAGATAATTACTTTTGAATTGGCTCGCTTGTAATACACAGGTCCACAAAAATAAGATCTCATCCCTTTATCTTGAATTGGAGTGTCTAATGGTAAAGAAACAAGCTACCCTAAATAGCTAAGAGGTTAGCATTAACAATTGAGGTTATGATTCTTTTTTTTTTTTCCTTCCATTCATGAAGTTCCTGTTTGGGTTTTTAGCTCTTTTAGAGGCTCTTATACTCCAGAAACAGGCAGTAAGAAATGTGTTTTGTCAGGGCGGTGGGGAGGGAGTGTGGTTGAATAAGCATTCCAGAGCTAGCCCCAATGTCCGTGCTACAATACACAAAAAAATGAACTATTCTGCTTTTTATAACAAAGTATTTTCCTCATGATAAAATGACTTAAGAAATAGAAGCCCCAGTCTCTATGTTGTATCAGTCAATACAATTTTATTACATGCAATGCAACTTTATCTTTACACATTTATATATAAAATATCTCATTATTTTGTAGACAATTGCATTTGGACTGTAAATTTCATTGTCCTGTACGTAAGTCTTCGGATAGGGTCTATATTTCTTTTTTCTTGTGTTTCAAAGGACAATTCACTTAATAGTGAGCCTTTCTATTAGCTTAGCTCAGAGGGAAATTGCTAAGTATCTAGTCTTCCCTTTGGTTATTTCCAGACCTTCAGGGGTACACTCCTGACAATGGGATTATATGGAATAATTGTAGGATTCCTCAGCAAAATATTTGGGTACTTTTCTGGGACCCCAGATTTTCTTCCGGTATGTTATTTTCAAAATAGAACATGGATCTTATTTTCAAATTCTTCATGGGAAGTTCTGACATTTTAATAAGGGACCATGACAACTTTATGCAAGGTCATAAAAACAGGCTGATTTTAAATATGGCCTTTCCTTTGCATCTGGTTTTTCTGGCTCCATCCCCCCACCTTTGGGAGAAATATCTAACGGGGCAAGAGATACTGTATTCCATTATGAACCAGCTTTGTGATCCCAGCCCAAGGTTTTATCCGAGCATGAACCATCTGGCTTTTCTCGGGGTGAAAGTATGTCAGCTCTCCCCCAGAATTTCAGCATCAGGCAAAGGGGCGCGGGCTGGGGGCCTCCGCTAGAGAGCTAGCCTCTGCCCTTTGAACTTCTCCACCTTCCCACCACTTCCCCCAAAACAACGCTGCAAAAGACAGGAGTCAGCCCCTGAAAAGCATACCAGACATTTTTAAACACAACCCTGACATTTCCTCAGCATTTCCATAGCTAAGACTCTTCCCGCGCACAATCTCCCCTCCGTCCCCCCTTCAATCAAATAAGGCACCCGCTCTCTCCTGCTACTGCAAAGAAGGAAGGAAAAAAAAAAGTTGGCAATTTAATTCAAACAAAAGAAGCTTGAAATCTATAAGCACAGCAACTCCGAGGCTTCTGGCAAATAGAATTCTAATTAGTATGCTGCTATTTTTCTTTTAGACAGATGAGCGATGCCCCCTATTGACTCTAGCAGGCAGGCTGGTAAGGGGAAAAAAAAAAGGAGGGGGGCAGGTGGGGGCTAGCCAGCAAACACTGCAGATTGCAAATTATATTGCAAACCTTGCCAAGTCCCAGCTCTTGGCATCAGATTTTTAATGACACCCTGGAAAAGGGAAAAAGAAGCCCTCAGCTAAGGGATAAAAATGAAGGGTTTTACACTGTGATAAGTCTTCACTTAAAACCCAAATGGCCAAGTGCACATTAGGGTTTTAAAATATTCATAGATAGAAGTGAAAATGAGGATACGAGGAAGTACATTTGTTGCTTGGTCAACTGACAACTCATTCTGCATATTAATACAGAGTGATGATCTAATTTTAAAGGGATAGCCTATCCTTTCTTTCTTTTTTTTTTTTTTAATATGACTTTTGATTACTCTGAGACTGAGGGCAAAACATCACAGAAAAGTCTAGCAACGACACAGAATGACGCTTTCTTTTGATGTAGACCTGGGACTAACTACTTCTTTGGTCAAGAATTCTGGGCGCTCGAAAACTAGGCTTCCCTTCTTGTGTAATCTCTCTGATGTGTCTCGACTGAGCACTTTGATTTTTTTCCCCCTTTTTTCCCCCCTTCTCTTCCCTTTTGCAGTACATGAGGCCTTTCACAGTTGTAGGATTTTATACACAGATAGATCATCACAGGCAGGAAGTCCATTCTTTTAATAATTAGGCCACCCTCTATTCCAAGGAACCACTTTTGGCGTATATGCTCCTGTGTTGAAGGTCTGAGTGCTAAGGAAAAGCAAAAAAATGTGAAAAAGGAAAACATTAGCCTCTATGCAGGTCCAGATACCATCATGAGTGGAACAATCAGGGTCTCATGGATTGCTTTTAATTGAAAATCCTAAAATATATATTCTAATATATCCATCCACAGAGTATATGTGAGGATGATGACAAATCTATTCTGATTATTTCTTTGAACAAATTTAAATTGGATTTTATCTTTGCAGAACATCAGAGGTGCAGAAAAAGCATTTTCAAAGTTCTAAGAACCATTTTGCCTTTTCTAGCTGAATATCATGTTTTTCATGACTTATTTACATGCTTTTGTCCTAAGTGGGCACAAGGACATGCATCGATGCTGTGAAGCAAGGGAATTTTCCAATGCAAAGGAGTGTAAAGCCTTCAAAAAACAAAGTGATGAGTATAGAAGCAAAGTGCTAAGCTATGTGGTCATACTAACCTAGAAGTGGAGATGCGGTGCCTAGAAAGCCAGGTACCAGCTACCTAAGGAAACAAAGTTACATTCAGTTCCCCCAAGAATGAATGGGATAGTTTAAAAATATATTTTTCAAAAAAGAATCCTACCCCAGATTTTCCAGAATGCTTTTGCCATTGTTAGGAGAAGGAGACATATCTTGGTTGGGCCCTCAGTGATGTCCTTAGAATCAAAATTTTTTTGTGGAAAAATCAGAAAGAATGGCACTGGGTCCTACAAAGCAATTGGAACTTGATTTAGACAAAATAAACCCAAAAGCTATTTAGTTTAAAATGTGGATTTTTCTTTATATGTAAACTTACTTAGAAGATTTTATTGAAAGCAACCCCTTCTCAGGTCACTTAGGAACAGCTCAGAAAGGCACACACACACATTTTTGTTTCTGTATTTTTCAGAGGTTACCTGCAAATCTTGTTGCATAAGATTGTTTTGGGTCATAGGAAGTTCACAACCACCATTGTTAGAAGCTGCTGGGAAACACAGGACTGTTTAAGTTTTAAAGAATTACCTTTAAATGCCATCCTGAAAAGTCACTATATCTGATCCCTTAGTGATGAAGTCAGTATTTTAAGAAGAGTGTTTCATATATTTGAATAGGGAGAGAAAAGACTGGTCAAGTCTTTAGCATATGAGACCAGACACAAAATTCAGGGGCTTTTCATAAGGGTGGTGATGGGGAGAGTCAAGTGTTGCTTTTGAGAGGGATCCAGCCATTGACAAAAGGGGCAGTTTCCTATCAATTATCAAAACTTGCAATTACTCCTGACAGAGCTGCATTTCTGTGAAAAACTTTCTCCCTTCCCCTCCTCCCCCTTCAACCTTACATACTGGTTGAATTCCGTTTCAGGTGAAGGGAGGTGACAAGCAATTTTAGCACCCGATGGCTTAAAGGAGTTCAAATGACCACTGAAGTCATATTAACTTGTCAAATTGACCAGTATTTTCTGTCATTGAAACATTAGAATGAATAGCTCCAGACAATAAAATTGTTTCAATTATACTGCATTAGGCCTGGGCACAAGTAAGTAAAGATGCAGAAGGCAAAATAGGGAGCAGCGGTCTAGCAGTTCTAGAATACTGACAGTAGAATTCCACTGGAAACCATTTAAATTCATACTTGTTAGGGGGATATAGGCAGTAGTGGGGTATGAATTGCCATTAGGAGAAGTGGGCAAATAATTCCACACCAGTCCAAAAAAGAATATAACTGTTTATTGCTGTAATATTGGCTATGGATATGAAATAGATTAAATGAAATTACCCCAGTAGTAAATTGGTGCTAATTATATTGAGTATTAATTGAGATTTCTTTTATAAATAGCAAAGGAGGAGAGGTGAAAAGGAGCAAAATGAATACAGTTCTGTTCATCCTTCTGTTTGCACCAGAAGAGGTATTGATCCTTTTCAATCTCCCCTACTTTGTTTCTCTGAAGATGGAAGCTGCCTGCAGGAGAGAAGATGGGAAGCTGATGTGGATTTGTGCACTGTTGCAGGCTGCTGCAGAGGGGGAGGGCCAATTCAAAGTTTCGCAGTGGGATGGCATGTGTGTGTGTGTGTGTGTGTGTGTGTGTGTGTGTGTGTGGCATTGCCCAGACTTCAGCTCTCTGACTGCCAGACCACTCAGCCCTACTCATATTATGCCAAAACTCTGGCTCTCCTACTCAAGCAATGCTTAAGATGATGGGTTATTCCCCAGCCAAGAATCTTAGGATTGGATGGCCGGGCAAATGGCAGACAGCATAACTGAACAATGTGGGTGAGGGGCAAGATGTGGGGGGTAGATTGACATCATCTCTTCTTTTTATAGCAAAGATCCATCATGTGTTCAAGAGATCTATATGTCTTTATATATCTTTATAATGACACTTTCTTCTACATCAAGGAAGAAGAGGGCCACTGATCGAAAACTATTATTATAAGGAAATACATTCTTACTATATACTTAATTTTATTCCTCTAGAGTTGGAGTTACTGTAGTTTTTTTCTTTTTTTTTTTTTTTAAGCCAGGCAACCTGGATTCTGGCCTATTCTGGTGTGGCCAAAGTTCATAATCCTTAATATTGTAAGTAAAGATGTTTTTGTAATTCTGTTCCATCTAGCTTAGCCATTGAATCTGACAATGCTTATTGAACGGCTATTATGTTTATTGCACTGTGCTGAGAACTGCAGGGGATGGGAAGACAAAGAAGAAGACATAGCCTTGACTCCATGGAGTTCACAGTTGCCTGTGTGTGTGCACATTTGTGTGCGAGGGTGTGAACCTGGACAAGTGTGCATTTAGTCCTGAGAGAGGGTAGGTTATGATTTGCCCCTGTAGCTTACCATACCATTTAGAAATCTCCTGTTAATAGTTGCCTTTCCTTGTTTTTCTTTTACTCAGGTGTAGTGACAGGCATTCTAACTGCCATGAAATTCTTCCTTTTGGAAGTTAAACCAAGAAGTCACGTTGGGCACCAGTGGCAGCTGTTCACCTCGGTGGTTGTATCTCTATTTTGCAGTAATCATGATTTGAGGTAAATGGCATTTATGTGTGCTTTACAGTAACCTGTTTAAAAACCCATTTAAAATTTCACATTTCACACTGAAAGTCATAGAAATGTCTTAAAATATATCAGTTTCTTTGTGACTCTAGTCATTTCTTAGTTCTTTTCCAAACATGTCCTGTGTATATACATTATGCATGGTGTAAAGAAACCCACACGTATAATGATTTACTACATATTTATGCTACAGTCATATCCCAAGGTAATTCTGTAGTCAGGACAGAGCACATCTTACTCTTCTGTAACTACTGGCTTGATACAGTACATTCAAAAGAGAGCATTGTGGGTGAGCAGTTGCAGCTGAAAGGGAAAATCAAGAAACAGCAGTAGTATTGCTTTTGTCTTCAGTCTGCTCTTCAAGATGTGAGTCTCCAGTGGGTGGGAGACCTACATTCCACCTCCCAATTCTGGTGATAACCCTGCTGGTTACACTTTACAATAACCTTTTTAAAATGCCAATTGGGCTTCCCTGGTGGTGCAGTGGTTGAGAGTCCGCCTGCCGATGCAGGGGACACGGGTTTGTGCCCCGGTCCGGGAATATCCCACATGCCGCGGAGCGGCTGCGCACGTGAGCCATGGCCGCTGGGTCTACGCGTCCGGAGCCTGTGCTCTGCAACGGGAGAGGCCACAACAGTGAGAGGCCCGCTTTACCGCAAAACAAACAAACAAAAACAACAAAACACAACAAATAAAATGCCAATTAACCCATTAAGTGCTGTTTGGCAACCTGTGAGTAGTCAGTAACAACCATTTTGCACACACTAGCTGGAGAGTAAGAGATTCACGTGCAGGCACACACACGCACACACACTCCTGTGTACACACACATAGAGAAGTGAAGGAAAGGCCGGAGGAGGGAGGAGGATGACCCCAGAGTCTGGGGATGCTGCAGCAGCCCTGGTAGGTATTATCGCGGTACTTCGTGTTGTGTGGGAGTTTAATATTTTTTTTTCCATTGATAAAAATCAAGAATAAGCAGATGCAATGGGATTCCTATGCCACTGAGAAGTCTTACAAAGACCTGAATGTACAGATATTATTCACAAGAAAGAAAGTGGTAAATGAGATTTGGCAATATCCCCCCACTTGTAATTCTCTCTCCTCAGCTTGAAAAGCAACTGCAAGTTAATTTTAACCACATCGCTTTGGCTGTTATATTTAGTGTTTACTCTGAAGAAAGTAGCATTGATTTAAACTCTACATTTTCTATTTCGAGGCAATTAATAAAATTACTGTTTACTTCCATGGCATCTTCTGCCTCCAGCTTCAAAACACTTCTCCAGCACTTTCTCATTTCTTCTGCCTAAGTGGTACACTGAGCAGGAGATGGGTGTGTTTATTTTATTTTGTGAGTGAAGAAACAGAAGCACAGAGTCCTCCCTGCCTAGGTCCATAGGAAACTTGGGGGTGGAGCCTTCCTAGGAGACCTTCTTGTCAAGGTGAAGTGTGCGTAATGCTGGCTTGGAGTTCATGGTGTGGTAGTCTGGAATTCTGGCCTTCGGTTGGAACACAGTCAAAACTCACAGGGATTTTGACTGACTTGCCAATGAGAGATGGAATGGAGAAACGAAAATACTACTCTGGTGGTAAGAGGCACTTTCACAAGCAGTAGGTGTTCCTCCTTCCCCAGGTGTGCACAGCTGTATTCCCCAGATGTACCTTGATGAACTCATTGTCGAAGATCATTTCTTGGGCTTCCCTGGTGGCGCAGAGGTTGAGAGTCCGCCTGCCGATGCGGGGCACATGGGTTCGTGCCCCGGTCCGGGAAGATCCCACATGCCGCGGAGCGGCTGGGCCCATGGGCCATGGCCGCTGAGCCTGCGCGTCCGGAGCCTGTGCTCCGCAACGGGAGAGGCCACAGCAGTGAGAGGCCCGCGGACCGCAAAAAAAAAAAAAAAAAAAAGATCGTTTCCCAAACCCAGAGCTTGTTCCTACGGAATAAAATGACTTAGGCCAATAGTATGAATGAAATGGCAACATGCATCCCGGTTTCTCTGGCCCCAAAGCTGACCTGGAATTCCAACTCGATGGGTATAACCAGACGACTGTTAGGGAGGAGAAGACAAGTAATTTCAATCCTCTGATCAAATACAAACACCAAGGAGCAAGTGGGTTTGTCACAGTCAAGCTTTTATCTATTAAAGGCTGTTTTTTATTCTAGTCTGTATTTGAGAAGTTTTAAGTAACTGTCCATTAAAATATTGATTTGAAGAATTACCCAAGCTGAACACAAATAGAGTTGTACATTTTACACGGTGAATTCATGCACATTTTGTTTTCTGGACTGCTATAATTTTACACCAGTAAATGGCAATGTTTCTCTGCATTTGAAATGTTTTCAAAGCTTCAGAAGTGAATTCCCAGGTGGTAGACAATGACTTTTCTCAACAAGTAGAAAAAGTTGAGTTGCTGACACACTGTTGCACTTTCCTGTACACATAAATACAGATGTGATTGGTCTGTGTTTCAAGTAAACTGTTTTTTTCTTTAGCTTTTGTCAGAGTGTAATTTTTCCATCTTTTGTGCTTCCAGAAATAAGAATTAAAATGGACACTCTAATTTTCCTCAATACTGAAAAGGGGTAACAACCCAAGAGTGGAATTAGATAGGCTGTGAATTACAGCCAGCCAGGCATTGCTAGTCACGTTTGCCTATTTAGCTCTTAAACTTGGGCATTTATTCCCTAAAATGAAGAAAAACAGTTTATAAACAGGGTCTAATAAGGCATATTAAGTCTTAGAGGGGACCGAGGGGTATGGACATTCTAATTCTTTCTTTGAGCCACAAGAAATAGAACAACTAAAATCTAGTACACACTATCCCACTGGATCCTTATACTTCGTATTTTAAAAATGCCACAAAATAATAAAATAAAGCCTTAGGAAATGTTAGTGGCTTCTGCAGTTTTAGAAAGAACAATATCTATTGTTCCAGACAGTTTAGAATGCTCTACAGTGTTTAATTTTAAAGTTCTCCCCAAGCCTCAGGGTGTGTGTGTATATGAGTGTATAGTTAATATGTGATTTAATCTGAATCAAGACAAAAGGATATACATTTTGTGTATGTGGGAAAAAAATGTAAAAAATGGAGGCATCTAGTACTCATAGGGGAAAAAAAGAAGAAAGGAGAAATAATTAATTATAAGGACATAGTCAAGCCAATCTATGGTCTAAATCAATCAGATCCAAAATGGAGATTAACACTGAGACCACCCTGGGTTTCGAATTTATTGTAACATTTTCGTATATTATACAAAGAATGGGCAAGAAAGGGAAGCTGTAACTCGTGATTCTTTCTCTCTCTCTTCCATTTTCTTTCTTCCTCCTTTATATGGTAGATCACAATTGATTTTTAAGGCTAGTTCACTGTTTTTTAGTAGTACATACAGAGAGAATAAAACACATCATGGAAACAACTGGAGAAATTATATTTTAATATTATTGGTATTTTTCCCAAATAGTCCTTTTAACCACATACAAAAACAACCAGGCTGGGAGTGGAGAAATTGTTTTATATGCAATGGTCTGTTGCATTCTATCAACTGGGAAAAAAGATTACAACTAATGTGTGGACCCTGAAGCACCAGGAGTTATAACAGATGTTCTTTGGACAGTTAAAGTACAGACAGTTGACATATTTAGGGTGATGTGTCGCAGAGTGGAAGCAGACAATGTGGATTGAAGGCTCTTAGGTTTTAAGTAATACGAATATGATTGTAGAGTTGTCAGCGTTGCAAGGATACTGTAACATATTTTAAATATTGCTTGTTAGCTCTTTATGAAGTTTAAATAATAAAACAAGGGTTAACTGGGGTTCAGCTTGTTACAAAGCAATAAATTCAACTTTATTATATCTATATTTATAGATAAAGAATGTATCTGTGTATCTATGTATGTAGGTATGTATCTATCTATCCATCCATCTTTCTAAATGAACTGAGAACATGAAACATCCTCTAGATAAACATGAGACGGGGTAAAAAAATTCATTGCGGAACTTCTGGGGAAATTGCCTTTTCATGTGAATTAACACAATTATTCTAGCATATACTATAAAATATACTAAGAAATAAAGTTTAGTGGGCAATCATATGAATGCTTTCCTTCTGGAAGTTTTCTCAATTATTTTCCCCTAAAGAGAAGACAGGTGTTGAATAGTGTATGGCACTCAATATAAGTATCTCAAAAACGTGAACACTGTTGGAAGAACAGAACGAAAATAATAATTTGTATGCTGCTCTGCAGAGGATATATCTACAACATGCCTGCTTTCTGATCAAAAAGTAGAGAGTAACAATGCTATTTTCTTCATTTTATGGCAAAAAGTGCACATGAGGTTTTTGAAAGACAATTTCACGGACACACGAAAAGTAAAAAAATATCATGTTAATGGGAATTTCTCTCTTCTCGATCAACCCAGCGCACATTAGAAATGTATGTGTAACACTGTAGGTGCAAACTACACTAGGTGGATGGATATTTACCCAAGGAAATTTGAGCCACGGCCTTTCATTTTCAGAGAGCTGCTACCTAATCTCAGTGTGGCATCCAGACAAAGGACACCTCATTCCTCTTGTGTCTGAACTGCGAACCAACGCTTTGTGAACCACCTAAGCGATTAGAATAATGGACTGGGAAAAAAAAAAAAAAAGATAAAATACAAATTTCACTCAGATCTGCGTTGGATTACTTCCTCGTGCCCCTGCCTTTATTGAGCGATTTGGAGTTTCATTAGAATTCAGAATTCCTGTGGAAAGAGAAACCACGGTGGCAGGGACATCTCTTTCAAGGGGATTGCAGGCTGACCCATCAAAATGAAAAGGCTCAATGTTGTGGTGACAGGTCCCCAAGCAGCCCTGAGTGACAGCTTCATTTCAGGAGTTCTCCGATGAGGTTTGAAGTGAGGGGGGAGAGGTAGTGCCGGGGACACTTTGTTCCCTAAAAGTGTCAGAGTCCACTCCGCGGTTCACAGACCAGGGGTGGAGGCACCAAAGCAAGCAAAAACGAGCCTCTGCTTACGCATCTCCAAATTTATTATTAATGTCTCACCAATGTTCACTCCATGCAAGGTTTCACTTGACTTAAGAGTTCTTACCAAGAGATTCCTTTTTATTACAGATGTGGTGAGAAATAAAAAAGAGATAAGAAAGAAAGCTCTGTGAAGAGATTACAGCCAAAAGGTACAGTGCTCTGCCCGGACACTTTTTCCAAAGGAATCATGATTTAAGTAGGGCTTTCTCCCACAACTACTCCAGTGGAAATCTTATCAGACCATGAACTGAAGTCTAGCTTTGAAAAGTGTAAGCTATTTCTGTTTGATATGATCTAATTTGAACAACAGTAATAATGAAAAATAATAATGTATAATGGTTCCTCATAATTGTGCATTTGCTATCCTAGGATACATTTTGTACATCTTCTCTAGAAATAGCACACCTGATAATGTGAAGTGGCTATCTACAACTCTGTGGATAGAAAGTGATCAGATTTTTGTATTTCTGAGGCAGTAAATATTCAGAGTCACTTTTCCCATCTTCCAGTGTCCCAGTCACTAATGAAAGGGAGCTTAGCACACAATAGACAAATTTCAGCTGCCCCATACAGCATTTTTCTCATCACGCTATCCCATTTGTATTTTTCATCTCAAGAACAATAGTCTCATGGATAAGGGAAAATTACAAATGTATGCATACTTTCTTAAAATAATAGTCATAATTTTGAAAAGTCTTTTAAAAAAAGTATAATAAATAATTTATATGGAATGCAGATACAAAGAACTCTTTTCCCAACTACATCAAAATTCATGCACTATATTTCTTATTATATTCCAAGAAAAGTATTTCCCTTTTCTCTGAGTGTCGCATAATAAAACCACAGTGCAGCACTGTTCTTAAGATGCATATATTGTTATTATTTATCATTATAATTGTTTTTAATGGAGCAAAAGAGCCTAGAGTGGCATAAATCTATTGAATTGCCAAAGTGTGAGTTGGGGATAATCTTAGAAAACTTTATCCTGCATATTTTTGTTTTACCCATTTTCTTATGTTTTACGTTTTCCTTCAATAAATGTGTATACGCTATACATTAGAAATGTCTTCAAAATATCTTTACATCTGATCCTATCTTTCCAACAATTTACCATATTCTGTGTCCTACAAACTTAAGAGGACAAAGAAATTTATCTTTTCTATAGGAAAAAGGAGATCTTTTAAAAACCACATACATTTTTAATCAATCAGAATATTAGACTTCTTTGATTTCAAGGAACTTGATTTGTGTATAATGTATGCCAATAAAATGCAAACTATTTTTCAAGCATTAATAATGTTAGACTTTTTATTCCATGTTTCTAGTGAGAGTAGATTCCTGTTAGTTTTCTTTGGATTCTTTTATTTTGGGGTCTTAAAATTTTGTGGTCTCTGAGGAAGTACCAAATATCCATGTGAAATAGTGAACAAAGAAATTATTTAAGTAAATCCAGCAAAACACAAATTATTTGTAAAATATATTTGCTTCAAATATCTAGGCATATCTGTGTAAATGGTTGAGTAAAAGTATGCTGACTTATCCAGAAACATAGATAAGGTTTCACCCTCACTTTGCCAGTGAGAGGTAACTACTAGTTTAATTTGTAAAGGTTACCTGTATCTCTATGGTAGGTCAGCAGGAAGAAAATAATGTAAGCTGGGAAGTTTCCTGCTTGACTTTGATGCTTTTATTTTCATCCCATCCATTACACAACTATTTATTCAGCACTTACTATAACCATGCTGGAAGCCTGAGAGTAAATAGGCTTTGATACTCAGTAAGATGAAGGTAGAATCCAACTTTCATGAAAGGTCATTGTTCTTTGGACTTATCTCCTTTCTCTTCACACAGGAAGCCCTCCCTTAGGAAATAAACATCTCTTATTTTTCCTTATTCCTCAGTTAATATCAGGAACTCTGGCAGGAAAGTACCAAGTTAGATTTTAGATCCTTATAGTATTATTTTATCCTTTCTAGATAAACTAATACATTAAGTTCTATTAAAATGACAATTTAGGTAGTGTAGGTATACCAGAAAAGGAGGCAACTGCAGATTAGATATGAGGTGTGGGAAGAAGGCAGGAAAGTAGCTAATGGTTCTAGGAAAAAAAAAAAAAAACAGAAAATTAAACTGCAATGCTGGGAAAATTTCAATACATGTTTTTCTAAAAAAATAAAACGCTGCTTACTGAAAGTCTACTCATGACTGTATCTTTACCCGGAAAATTGTGCTCGTAGTAAACTAGAACATCACATAGAAATCCACACCCAACTCACTGCAGTATCATTCCTAATAGATTGTGGAAGACTCTTTTATTGTATGAATAGAAAAATATATTCTATATATGTTTGCATAAATAGAATAATATATTACATATATGTACGCATGTATTGATAGATGGATAGACAGATATTCATGGAAAACAGATCTATATCAACTTTTTTATGGTTGCATGATATTCCACCATAGGGGTGTTGTATGACTTATTTAATGTATATTTAGCTTGTTTCAAAAATTGGGGCAAATAGCATACAAAAACACCGTTGTATATGTTCATTCATTTCTTCTCTGAGTTTTTCATTGGAATAAATGTTAGAAGTGGAATTCTTGGGTCAAATATCAGGGCCGTTTAAAATTTCACTGCACATTGCCAGTTGTCCTCTGGAAAAGGGGTAACAATCCACATGTTGACGGGCTGTATGTTAAAGTGCCTGTTACTTCATATCCTTGCCAAAATGATATTATCAGTATCTAATTTTTACATTCTAATATGTGAAAACTTAGATCGCGTGTTTTCTAAAACTTGCATTTCTTTCTTTATTGGTGAGGGTTAGCATTTTTCACATATTTATTGGCACTTTAATGTCTTTTTATATGAATTGTTGTTCATGTCTCTTATCTCCTCTTTGTGAGTTTGTCATATATCTTGTAACTTTATTCATGACCTAGTTTTTATAATTTTCCAAAGGAATTTGACTTTTTGTCCTGTATAATCAATGCTTTGGCTTTAATTTCATCATTGCTTTCCGAAGTGACTCCTTTACTTTTTAATTTTGTCGTTTTAGCAAATTTAATGTAATTCACTTGTGGATGTTTGACTAAAAACTCAGATACAGAATTAATCTAGATAAACTATTTCAAGATGTTATTGTAATTACTATCCGCTCTGAAGCATAGAGGCAGACACTTGGCTGTGTGATTAGTTGTATCTATTTGACGATCCTGGCCCTAAATTGCCTATATGATCACTATTTATTCAGTAAATGGTGAATAAAAATGGAGTGCCAACTGCCTTTTAAAAGATTCTCAGAGAAAGAAATAGGTCACAATTTTAGTGCTCTGAATAATAGTTTTAAAGCTAGGAGAATTTAGAAGAAATTAAGTTCAGATTCGATGATCATTCTATAAAGTAAAGGTCTCTAATGGCACAAACTCTAAGAAAAGGCTGAAAAAAACCCTACAGCCTAATTGGTGGCTTAAAATATTGCTTAAAAAGGAATTTGTTAAAAATTTTGTCTTAGATTCTATGCAGCATGTAAGAATAAAATTAAAATATCTTAATAATTAGAATTAAAGTCACCAGAAAAAAATGATGACAATAAATCACTGAAATGATTTCCAACCATGCTTTGACCTTTTACACTAGACACTAATTTTTGAAGACCTTTTGAAAACCGAAACAGAGTATGATTTAAACCATCCACATTCCTCCTGACTTGAGCTTTCACAGACCTGAATGCTGATTGGAAAATCCTGTCATGGTTTCTCCAAAGAAAAAGGGTAATAATGATTATATTAATATGACGTTTCAACATGCAACACGATGCAAATTAAGGTTAAAAAAAAGAAAAGAAGAAAAAGAAACAGAAAACTACCCTTAAACACCAACTGCTCTGGATGCAGTTTTAGCCTAGTGTGGATTTTATTTGCACCCCATTACTCATAAACACCCAAATGTAACTCTTTCACTAGAACTCCTTTTGAGTTCAATGTGATAATGAATGTGAAGGGTCTATGCGGGGGGGAGTCGAGGAGGGGGGAACTTTGTGATTTTGCAGGTTCACACCAGATAGGCATTTTTTATAGCCTGAAAGGGGATGTTTTCTTTTGTTAATGGCTTACAATCCGATGAAAGGACTCATCACTCTATTTTAGTGCTCCACCACATGGCGCGTATCTTTTATAAATTACAGGCTGGCGTTGTGTGCACTTGGGGAGAGAAAGGTTGGTTTTTCTCGCTGTGAGCCATCCTGCCTAATTGTCGTATGCAAATAAAAGCAATTATAAGGCTTTTAGGGTGAAGGGATGACAGCTGAGTTTGGCAGTTGAGAAGGCCTCACCCACCTTGTTGGCATAGCAACAGGGAGGAAAAGGACAAAATGGTGTGTATACACAGGAAATACATATGTTTTGGTTCAAGAATTTAAAAATATATACCAATGTTGAAATGTAAATGTCAATATGTGTAATGAATGCCTTTGTTTGAAATATTAAATTAAACTCTATTTCTCGGCCCTTTGAATGATCCTTGTCATCTAACTACCATTTATCTGCTATCATTTGTGATTTTAGTTACTACTTCTAAAGTTCTGTGCAGATCATAACAACACATTCAATAATTAGGAGATTATAAGTTCTTGATTTTAACTACCTTTGGAAATACCACTGGGTGGAAGTTTTGTGAAAGGAAATCCCAGTAAAGGAGATGATGTAAAGTGGGAAAATGGTGCAAAGTATGCAGCTATCAGTGCATAAAGTTCAATATTAAAAAAAAAAAATGTTTGTGCTAAAATGTTAAACAAGTAGAATAAATAGCATGCTACTAGCATACAAAATTAAAATGAGTCACAAATGGATATCTTCTATGGCAATTTATTTCACAATTACTCTTGTGGAAGCTTTCATGAATTAAATATGAGTTCTGTCTTGAAATTAGGTGTTATAAGGCTAAATTACAAGAGGCAGGCAGTAATTGAGGTGGCAGCAACACGGGGTCTGGTGAACTAATCTCTTGCCATGTCACGTGGCTCGCCTTCAGCCAATGAGGAGCCTCCCATCACAAAAACAGAGGCAGCTGAGAAAAATTGATTTCTCATCTGAGCCATATTTGATAGCTTTTGAAATCGAAAATTGAAATTAACTAACCTAAGCCCCGTTGTAACAAAAGAGCAAATTAAATATGCAACATCATTTCCTATTGGCAGTAAGAGGGCCTGCCAAGGTAAATTTGTAAATAGAGTTTAAGATGCAATTCTGTTCTCTTTCAGTATAAAAGTATAAGTGCATAGGGGCTTTATAAATTATTTATAAAAAAAAATCATCAGCTGCAAATGGCCACTGTGGTTAAAGACTTCCATGGAGAAAATCATTGTATTAGGAGAGCTCATTGAATGAATCAAAATTAAAAATCATCCTCAATGATTCACAGCCATTACTTAAAATGAAAAGTAGCAATGTTTTAAACTTCTTTTTCCAAACTTTTTTTCTCTCTTCCCCAAAACTCAAAGAACAAATTATCATGATTTCCTGAAAAAAACAAAAAAATACTGTGCTATAAATTTAACCAACCAATTATTTTGTAAATAACAATAAGAATTAATTTTGGCTTGAAAACTGCTTAAAGCAAACCGATGGCCCCACCATGTTATACAGGATGCTTTCAAGTACAGCTCTTTTAAAATAATTTCCCAAATGAATCCCAGTGATTCAGCAGGTATGGCTATTAACTTTTAATTTATAAATTTACTAGATCAGATGAAGGAAATAGATGCCTCAGAGGCTGTATCCTAGATTATCCAGGAATGACAGTTTTCAATTTATTTCACTCCTATCCGTGCAATAGGCTGCCTGCAATAGTGTTTGTTTTACCACAGAGAGGGTGTTTTTTTGCTTCCACTTTTCACTGAATTTGTAAGTAGGCAAATTATTTTATATGTTTAAGAGATAGATGATTGAAGATAAAAATCATGAAATCATAGTAAGTCCTGTCGTCCTTGTTCAGAGCTGAACCATATAGAATTCAATGACAAGTGTAATGGAGGATATTACACTTAGCCTGCCTGTCAGCCCACAGACACTGTAAAATCATTTTCTGTTCTAATTTATTATTTTTAGTGTCAATCAGGCTCCAACAAGATGAGTTACATCATTAGGTACCAGGATCAACTACTCAGCACTTTTTAAATGCAGTTTAAGTAGTTGTCATTATCTGTAGTAGAAGATGTAGTCAAGGTTCAAAAATATTTTCTTGTTTTTTTGGCCACGCCATGCGGCTTGCAGAATCTTTATTTCTCCCACGAGGGATCGAACCCAGACCTTGGCAGGGAAAGCACTGAGTCCTAACCAGTGGACCTCCAGGGAGTTCCCATAAAAGTTTTTCTGTTGCATAGAAATCTTGTTGGAAAAAAAGCCTTAGGAAGATAAAACCTAGAAGCTTTTAAAAAAATCATTTCCTTTGTAAGAATCAAATGGCAATGAGGCACCAGGATGCCACACATCATTTCCAAACTGTAAGTAATATACAGGTCTCATTTCCCCAGTGAGCCTCTACAGAACTCCTATCACATAGCCATGAAGACAGTGGGCTCTGCTTTCATTAACTTCCCTCCCTCTCTGTTGAAGTTGCCGCGGGAGAGGAATGCACCCTGGATGAGCAGCCCCACTGGAAGGAGAAGAAACCGAAGATGAACTCAATCTAGATGCAGGACATTAACTGCTTGAGCATTTTTCCTTCATCCCCATACTCAACTATCTAAGACACGTTTTTATAAATAACACTTCTATTTGTAATAAAATCCACTCTGGAAAACCATTTGTTCCAGATTGATAAATTGCATTATACAGTGGTGATAAACTCAAAATCCTTTTACCCAAATGATCTGATTGAGTTTCAGAACTAGTGCTAACTAGATAGGAGGATGTGGTATTGTCTCCATTTGGTGGTTGATGAATAAAAACAGTCTAGAGAAATTTATGGATTTCAAGGTAAATTATGAAATTTAATTCATTATCTCTCCTGGAGTTGGGAATTTAAATTTCTAACTTCAGATCATGTGACATGGATTTGAATCTTTTTTATTTCCTAAAATGAGAAATTTAAAATTTTAAATGTTTAAGTTCACATCAAATTTTATGCTCAGAAGGAACTATGTATACAGCTATTCTTTTATGTAACTGGTATGATATTCAAAATATTTAATAATTAATTCCTTGCATATTGATCAATAAGGAAGGATCCAAGCTGTTGATAAATGGCATACCTCTGACATTGTGTGTAGATTAGCAGTTCTGGACTCAACCAGTTTTCTTTTCTTTTTTTATTAATTGGAGTGTAGGTGATTTACATCATATTAGTTTCAACATGGTGACTCAATATTTTTATAGATTACACTCCATTTAAAGTCACCACAAAATAATGCCAAATTTCCCTGTGCTGTATGGTACATTCTTGTACCCCACCCATTTTATACTCAGTAGTTTTTGCCTTTCAATGCCCTACCCCAATCTGCCTCTCCTACTCCCTCTACCTGCTGGTAAACACCAATCTCTTCTCTATGCCTGTAAAGACTCAACCCATTTTCTTTTTCCTTTTTAAAAAATTATTTCTTATTGAAGTATAGTTGATGTACAATATTATATGTTGCAGTTGTACAAGGTAGTTCAACCAGTTTTCTTAAGCACCTACTGTGTGCTGGGATCTATGCTTTCTGTTCATTGTCTTTGTCATATTCTCTTTCCTGCTTATGTCCTTAACTTTGCAAAATGCTTTGCGTATATCTAGACATAAACTACATTCCCCACTTTTCCCATGTCCTTCAAAATAGTAGCTTTATCAGAAAGGTGAAGCACTTCACAAACCTTTCCTAGTGGTGAGATTTTGGTGTTCTTAGTGCTTACAAAACATCCACCTGAAATTTTGGTCTATCATCCATTTCACAGTATCTCCTCTTATCTCCTTGCACCAGACTCTCCACCTCTGTAAATGGGGAGTCTAATACATTTGACCTTGTGGGCTTGTTTTAATGCCCCAAAGCACTGGTAGTGTTTGATCCCTAATAAGCTCTCAATAAACAGTTGCAGTTATCATTTCAGAAATGCAGATTCCAGCTCAAGATGAGGACCCAAGCAGACAATGGATGATAGGGGTGTTTTTAGAGGAATTCTTACATCAGAAGGAATGAATGGTAATATTTATTCAGGGCCTAGTGTGTGCACTCTTTAAGGGCGTTTCACATCGATTTCATGTCTTACTTAATCCTCACAGTAACCCTGAGGCACAGGTACTAGTCTTAAGTTGCCCATTTTACAGATTGTTAGGTTAAACTCCCAGAGGTTAAGTAACCAGGATTCTAACCAACATCTGTCCAAGTCACATTTTCTTTATGCTGAAAAACTATGTTACCTAACAGATTGTGCTAGCATCAAGCTATTCTAAACATATTCATCAAATGATTAGGAGTTCTGTATAACAGAGAGTAGAGAATAATTCTTATCTTATTTTTATAAGTTATCTTTTTAAGACTATGTGACTTTTTAATACTATATATATTCACGTTATCATTAATGTTTGGTTGTGTAAACAAACAGTATAGGAGAGACAGAAGTTTCAGTTAAGTTCTGAAAAAGAAAAGATATCTAAGGAAAAAATGCTTTATGTGCATATTCTAATATGACTCCTTTAGTTTCCTTTCTGAGCAAGGTCAGATTCCTTCATGTTAAGCTACCTTGAGATTTGATAAGCACGTAATCCAGAGAGTCCTATATAGTTAGGATCTGACCTTCACCACTCAAATTGTTTTTTTTTTTTTTTTTGAGGGGGGTGGGTAAGATCTTGAGTTTGCACAATAAGTATCTTTTTGAAAAGTTTTCTGTATGTTGATTTTTTTTTTTTTTTCCTAAGTGGATTGAACTTGGAGCAAGTCATCATGAGATCTATCTTCTCAGTTTGGACTGCTGACAACGGAATCTCTATGTTATCAGTCACCACTTCTCTAAGCCAAGCATCCCCTTAGGTGCTGAGGTTACCTCTGAAAAGAAGACTGACATGGTCCCTGTTCTCTCTGTGCTTCTCTCTATTGGTAGATACAGACAAAGAGACAGCTATTAGGATATAATGTAACATGTGCAACAGTGGAAATAAACAAAAGGTGTCATGGGAGCCTCAAGAAGAAATAACTCACCTGGAACTAGGAAATTAGAAAAAATGGTGTATTCTTAGCTGATATCTGAAGACGGAGAGGGAATTATTAAGGTGAGATTGGTGGTGGTGATGGGGCAGCCTTGATGCAAGGGTTCCAAGCAGAAAACAGCATAAGCAATGGCCAAGAGGTAGGCAGAGAGCAGGACCCACTACAAGAACCAAAAGTCGGCAAGTACAACTAGAGCGTAGGGTGTGTGAATTAGAGGAGAGAAACTAAAAGGGGACTGAAGAGAAAAGCAAAGGCCTTATTATAAATGTCCTTCAGGTCATAAGAAAGAGGAGAACTTTAAGGTTCTTTGAATGATGGAAGAATGGTGTCATGGGACTGTTCCTTGGTTGCCATATAGGTTAGAGACTGCAAGACCAAAGGCAAGGAAAATGATTAAGCGGTAATTCAGAGAAGACATGGCAAATCTCCACTGGGATGGTGCTGGCTTTGGAGATGGTGAAAAGTGGAGAGATTTCTTGGATATTTAGCGCTTGGTGATAAATTGACACATGGGGAACAGACTGAAAGATAAACACTAACTCCTACACTCCAATAATAGGAAGCAACCAAAATGAAAAAATGGGAAAGAAAAATGAATTAAGGATCTCAGAAGAGTGGAAACACAAGAGGCTAATAAGCATATGAAAACACATTCAACCTCACTTTCAACCAGAGAAATCTCACACAAAAGTGAGATTCCCAAAAAAAAAAAAAAAGTGAGATTCCATTTTACACCCATCATATTGGCAAACACTGGAAGATGTGACAATACCATGTACTGGCAAAAGGGAGAGAGAATATTACATTATTTCAAGCAGTTTTTTTTTCTTTTTTGTGGTACGCGGGCCTCTCACTGTTGTGGCCTCTCCCGTTGCGGAGCGCAGGCTCCGGACGCGCAGGCTCAGCGGGCATGGCTCACGGGGCCCAGCCGCTCCGCGGCATGTGGGATCTTCCCGGACCGGGGCATGAACCCTTGTCCCCTGCATCGGCAGGCGGACTCTCAACCATTGTGCCACCAGGGAAGCCCCTCAAGCAGTCTTTGATATCACTTTGGAGACCAATTTCGCATCATCTAGTCAAGTTGAAAATGTGCATGTGCTTTATCCAGAAAGCCTACTTCTAGGTGTGTATCCTGGAGAAAATCTTGTATGAAAAGAAAAGTATAAAAATATGCTCATTCTAGTATTTGTATTTATTTGTATAGTTTGTAAGAATGAGAAATGGTGAAACTAATAGGTGTTGCTGCAGGGGGCTCCAAGGAGCCCAGTCCTTTATGTCTCAGGGCAGAAAGAATTCAATGAGAGGCAAATTGACAGATAAGAAGTGATTTATTAGAATAGTACGCTTGTGAGGCTTACAAGCGGGCAGGCAAGCATTGCCCGGGTACTTAGTGGGTTACATTTTTATATTCAGAGGAAGAGAGGGGAAGGGGAGAAGACCTTCTCAATATGATAAGATATTGAGATATTGATATTGATAAGATATTGAGATATTAGTTTGCTGGCACTGTTGGGAGAGAAGCCTGATTGGTGAAAGTTGCAGGGTGAGGAGAAAGGAATGAGGAAAGAGGAATTTAGCACTTTTTCCAAGGATGTTCCATTACAAAGGGACAAAAGAGACACTGATATAGTACAAAGTTTTTGTTGCTGTTGTTGTTTTTAGAATAAAGAAATGGTACATATTTAAATGCTGATGGGTTAGAGCTAGTTCTTGAAGAGGGAAGAGGGGAGGAGATCCAGAGAACATGTGGAGGGCTAAGGCATAAGCAGAAGGAAGGGAATGTCTAATGGAAAAGGAGAGGAAGGAAGGGGTGAGGGCAAAAGCACATTTGAGGGGTGGCAGGAAGTTGTGTGAGGCCCTTCACAGTGGTGGTTGAATCCATGGCTCTGTGAAATGAGAGGCAGCCGAGTTAAAGAATTTAGGAGAAAGTTGGGAATTGCTACTGGGGAGAATGGGAGGAAAATAGACAGAGAAGGAAATAAAGACTGGCAGGCAAAGTTGAGGGCCTGGATGCAATTGGAGATCTTCACTTTCTCATGGCCTCAATCTCTAAATTTGGGTGACCTGCTTCAGCGCTGCTTACTCCCCAGGAATAGACATTGAGCAGGTGAACATTCAGGTGGATCCAAGGCCCAGTTTTTCTAGGCAGGTGTGACAGAAGAAGCCAAAGGACAGAGGAGTTGAAGAAATGACAAAAGTTGCCTGACATCGTGGTTACTGAGTCTCAGCTTGGTAGGAAAGGAAGTAAAGACAGGAGGAGTTGACCGATTGGGAGATAGAATGAAGTCAGGAGAACGGAGGTCTCACTGAAGCTGAAAAAGTAGTGGAACAATTGAATGGTGGTCACCTAACAGATGTCTAAACTTTTATGAGTTTCAAATTGTGATTTTAGTGATGGGTAATGGGAATGGGTGACAGAGGTGGATGCAGAATCATTGGAGGTGAGTAGACCAAAGTGCTGAGAGGCCAGCCAGGTGGTCCATAAAGATGCTGAGAGCACCTCTGTTGGTGGCATCACTTGGGAGGGGAGGAACTATGACCCAGATGTTTAGACTTTTGATTAGTGATAGAGCAGTTTATGATGAGAGCAGGAGATGATTTAGCTGAATCACCTGAGCCTCAACTTGTTGGAGGAGAAAGTGTCTATATGTGGAAGTGGTGATGAGGTTCGGCAAGTACATCTTAATTCTGAGGTCCATAGGGAATGGAAGACAGATCAGCCTCTACTTCAGAAGGTGATACAGGAACAGCAGCCTTGGGAGGAGCCAACTGTAACTGGAGGCAATATGAAGGAAGCCTCACTGAGGTGGGGGATGGCTTGCAGACCCTTGAACAGAGTCCCAGGAGGCACAGTGAAAATATTTGGCCAGACGGTAGAGTGGGACTTTGGGCCAGGGAACAGGCAGCTTGGAGCAGCACTGAGCAGAGAGGCTGTCATTGTGAGCAGTGCACAAGGAAGGCAGGGCTGTGAGGCACAAGAACAAACGTGGCTTCAAGACTTCCGTGAGAATTATTCCAAGCAGTCTTCCTGGTGGTAGGTAAAAGGAGGGTGGGACCCTCAGGACTTGAAGGAGTCAGCCAGGCCTAAATGGATTGCATTTCTGAGGAAGTCCTGGTCCATTGCTCTGGAAGAGACTCTGGAAGGAGTTGGTCTGCTGGGCCCTGGACAGACTGGGATGGCTCCAAGGAAAGGCTGCTGACCTATGTGCTCTCAAAGCAGAGTGGGAGGGCCAGACTCTGAGGCTGAGACCAGGGCATAACCAAATTCAGACTTGAAAGTCCACATTAATTTTTTTTTTTTTTTTTTTTTTTTTTGGGGGCGGGCCTCTCACCACTGTGGCCCCTCCCGTTGTGGAGCACAGGCTCCGGACGCGCAGGCTCAGTGGCCATGGCCCACGGACCCAGCTGCTCCGCGGCACGTGGGATCCTCCTGGACCGGGGCATGAACCCGTGTCCCCCGCATCGGCAGGTGGACTCCCACCCACTGCGCCACCAGGGAAGCCCCACATTAATTATTAACCATAGCCTGCATCAGCCCCGGAAGACCCATCAGGTAAGTTTAGCTTCACATCCACCCTCATCATTTTTATGTGCAACACATACCCACATGTACAGCAAGCAGTAAAAAAGTTTAGATTTGACAGCATTATTCAGAAGTTTTAAATCAGAACCTAGGGATATATTTCAGCAAAAAACCCATGATTTTTGAAATCATTTTTTGTTTATCAATTATATATTTGGTGCATTTGGAGGAGGATGCCATCATAATGCATTAGAGCCTCGGCCATCAGAGGGATGTACTCAGCCCAGGTAGTGGTATGGGGCAGAGCTATGCAAATCAGCATCTTAGCTGATAATTTTGTGACCTTGTATGTTTGCATATCAGATTTTCCAAAAACAAGTCCCTCTTGAAGGACATTAACAGACAACAACGGAGATGGTTACCCAGGTTCTTTCTGAGAAAGGCAGGAAGGGTGGTGGCCACTTGAGTGACCCACCCAGTCTTCATCCATGACATCCCACGTAAATGTGGCTCTTTCCCCCGACATGAGGGCTCATCAGGTGAGCATGGATTGATTGATTCCCAGTTGGCTCTAGTGAATTTTAGCCCTCTAGGTCAGTCCTAAGCATCATAAGCTAGTTTTCTTTTCATAAAGATTCAATCCACTGGTAGCATCTGCCTTTAGTTGGCGGGACAGAGAAAACTAGTTGCTCCTTGTTACAATGCTGTCTCCTGCAAACAACGTAATGATGTGAAATAAAAATGCATGCAATGGTTAGTTCCTAAACTTTACAGACTTACTAACCCTGTCATCCAGAGCTCAAGTCTATAAAAACTACTTCAGCCTGATTGGCTCAGAGACCTCATGAGCATAGAATGCTTACCTAAGCTTCATGCTTTCATGGTCTTCCTCCAAAAGGAGAAAATAAGCAGGATACCAGTAATTCCAGACTTCCAAAATGTTCACTGACATAAAAATCAGAATGGAGACAGATCTAGCCTGAGAAAATTTCTGTAAAACAAATTCTGAGGAGAATATTCAGCCACTGGACAAGGTTGATAATTCTGGGAAGCCTACAGAGATATTTAATCTTAAAACTGCCAGTGCAGAGAAGAAAGTATCCTTCTGTCCATGCTTCAGACCTCTGAAACAGGGTTTTTCTTTTTTTATTTCCCCTTTCTTTTCTTTTTCATTTAATGCTCCTTATAGAGATTGGAGCAAAAGAGAGTTTTAAAATAAGTGGGGCAGGCTCTCCCAAATAAAAACACATGACTTGATTATCAGAAACTTTTCTGTGACTACAAAGATTAGAACACTGAAAAGTTTCTTAGAAGAACGCTAGTTTTGTTGAAATGTATTTTGAGGTACATGCTTTTAAAAATGATACAGGTTTCAGCAGAAGGAATCACTAAATGAGACTGCAAATGCCTTAAGAATTGACTTTTTCTTCAACATTTATTATTTAGACTCTGAAACCAGTGTTAGAAGAATCACATACCCGCACATTGCAATAATCACTAACTTATTCTCCATGAAGGGAAAATACAGGGAATTGTTCTCTGAAAAAGAGTAGATTGATGAAAATATAAAGGAACCTGTTTATGGAGGGAATTTAAAATGTCTTTTAAGAATTTTGAGGTGTTTTAGTCCCTCATCTGCAGCAGAGGAAAGATTTGCTCTCTTCTGAATTTTTCCAATCTCCCAAGTTTCACTCAACGACCCTTATGTCTCTAACCTCACCACCACCCTCTCACAGGATTGCAAAGACCTCACCCCAGCCCAGCACCTACAGTAGAAGTTGGCTGCAGGCTATAGTTATCTAATATTATACAGAAAGATGAAGAATTACATTATTGTAGTTGCTGGAAGGCCATATTACAGCTATTTCAGAAGAGAGATTTATAGCAGTATTTAATGAATGCAACTAGTTTCGTTATCAGTAAGTAACCATCCCCATATTGTGCGTCTGGTAAGATTAAATTAAGCCATTATAATAACCTTACAAAAGGTGCCTATTTGGTGGTGGCAAGTCAGGCTAAAGGAAATCGCATTAGCTTGATGAGATGGTTTTATTCATTTTGACACAGGTTTGTTGGTCTAGTCTTCCCAAAATATGCCTTATAATTTTTAGGCATTTCCCTTATTAAGGAACATGATAAGGTCTAGCTTTAGGATGTAGGTATTATTGGAGTTATCAATCTCAGCCTGCTTAAATATATCACAGGCTAAAACTTTGGAGCACGATTCTTTTGCAAAATTAAGATTTTCCATCTTAGAGCGATTTTCACACATTCACTTTTACTGGGTTTTATTTTTCAGGGATCATTATATAAAGGGCCATTATATAAATAGGTTAGAATACTGATACAGAACAGGTTAGATACAGCACGTTAATTCAGATTTTTATCGAGTTGCTAAAGGAAACAATCAGTCTGGAGCTAATGAAAAATTATCAACAGACAACCACAGGTTATTTTAAAGTCTATTTGATCCTGGCTACCTGGTAATTTATACATATATGTAATTCTGAGGGGCTTTTGTCTCACTATTACTAAATTTCAGAATTAAAAATTTCAAATTGCTATTTTCCTCTCTACTGATTATTTTTTCCTTTTTCTGCTGTTTAAACTTGAAGTAATCTAGGCTAAAGAGAAAAGGTAGTTTGTTTCGTGACAATTTTTCAATGAATATTTGGGAAGGCCAGCAGTACACTGTTAGCATTTTTATTTTGGCAACCTAATTACACATAAGGTATTGCAGTTATGTTTAAAAAAATCATGATTCTTAGATTTTCTACAGAGAAAAAAAAATCAGAAACCATATAAATTATGTGGCAGTGTTTCCTAATCTCAAGCATGAATATTTGCTACTAGATTCTTATCTCATGTGGCTTAAAAATTTAAGAATTCTCATCTTACAGCTTGATTTGGCCACCCCATATTTAGACACTTACTCTCCCAAAAGACACGTGATCCTGCAGCCATCAAGGTCAAAAGCTTAGCTGAGCACTTTTCAAACATTCTAGTTCTCCCTGTTGACTCAGTGTGTGTAGCCTGTTCATAAAAATAGTTATAAGCAATTTAGTGCAAGTTAGGAACCACCTGATTGTATGGGGTATTGGCAGAGTTTAATATCTCCCAATTTCACTTCCCAGGTTCAAATATCACTTCCCTGACACACAGACTAGATAAAGTTTTTCTTATACAGTGTCATAGCCCCCCCTTCTTCATGACCTTCATAAGGTTTGTAATTATAAATCTGCCTGATAATATTATAAAAGTTTCTCTCTCCCACTCTATACTATGTTGCTCACCTCAGCATCCTCAGCACCCGCCTTAGTACTTGACATGTATTAGATGATCTATAAATGATTGTTTTGTGAATGAAAGGGTCCATTATACAGACATCAGACTAGGGGGGTGTTTAAGATGGAAGACTGCCTCAATGGTTAGCTAGTCTTAGTCTAACGATGGCATCTCAATTTTTTGAACATATTTTCAAAGTGTTTTTTTGTTTGTTTGTTTTCTGCGGTACGCCGGCCTCTCACTGCTGTGGCCTCTCCCGCTGCAGAGCACAGGCTCCGGACGCGCAGGCCCAGTGGCCATGGGTCACGGGCCCAGCCGATCCGTGGCATGTGGGAAGAGCATGTGGGATCTTCCTGGACCGGGGCACGAACCCGCGTCCCCTGTATCGGCAGGCGGACCCCCAACCACTGCGCCACAAGGGAAGCCCCAAAGTGTTTTTTTAACTTACTTTACCTATGACATTGACCTAGGTAAAAGAAGAAGGAGGCTTCCGGAAAACCCTAAATGTCTTCGAGCAGAATTTGTTAATGTCACTGAACTATTTCCATCAGGCAACTTTTTGAAATTTATTTATGTACATAAAGGAACTCAGTCCAAGATCTGAGAATTATTCCTGAGCTGGACAGATAATATGGGCGAAATAAAAGGCAGAAGGCTCTTATGTAAATAAAATGGCTCGTTATTCATTCCTTGTTAGATATTCCTATAAAAATCTGAATCAAAACAGCATGTCTCACTGTAAAAAAAATTCACAGGTAAATTAATTTGAAAAACACTTACTCTGTTGAACATTTCTCTTCTTTCCTTAAACACCAATGAAGTTCTGATTGAAAATAACCAATTTGCTTGTAAAACAAATGTTATACACCATTTAGAAAGTGACTTCCTTATAATACCTCTGAGTTTTTCTGTATTCTGGATATTTAAGTATTTACATATACATTACTAACCCCTATTAATTTTACCTTGCAATCAGCAGAGGACTTCAATTTTATTTTTAGCTAGAGAATTGCTCCTGCCTAGGATCCATTTCAAGATAAAATTAATTTTAACCTACTGATAGAAAGGTAGAATTTTAAATCATGTTCAAATTTTACATTTTAGCTAATGCTTTCTTTATATATTTTCTTCAAACTATATATTTAACCTGGGATTTTTATGTCTTTTCACTTTACAGAATCTTTTAAACCTCAGCTTAAAGTTTTAATGTATTTGTGTAATCAAAACTTAACAGTTAAACATTTGTAGATTTTTATCATAATCCCACGATATTAGAGGACCCTAATTATTTCCTAAAAATCATCTAATATTGTGGACCATATTTTCACATGGTGGTTAGTTTTCAGAAACATTTATTAGCAGCGTTGACAGTAAGCTTTGCTCTTAAGTTTCTTACATAACACACACAAAAAATCGTATCTCTCACTGTGTTAAAACTAAAATAAATCTTTAGAATTTTTTCAAAGATTTAAGACTTAAAGAGTCAGATGTAAATAACCTAGGAATATTCTGCTTGGCCATTGTTGGAACGGTATTCCACAGGGGATATTGTTAATGTGACTGACAAGTCAGTTATATCCCATTCACAAATGTTTTGATGTCTGCAATATTAATAATACTGCATTGCCCATGAGAAGTGCTACCCTAACTACTGGCATGGAATAATAATAATAAACAGCAGCAAACATAATTCTAACCTCTGACTCTGTGACAAACAGCATGGGTACTCTCTACCGCTCTGCCTTTAATTTCAGTGGCATCAAAGGAATACTCAAGCACCTCGGAAAATAACTCTAGCCCCATGTCTTGATAAAATAAAATGCTTACCCACAGACGTAAATTACCATGGAAATAAAAAGAGGACCAAAAAATTACACAGTTTCCTAATGCTCTTAAATCAAAGTAGCAGAGGGAGCAGAGGGCTGTGAGCAGAGCACGTGTATTATGCAGGCTCGCTGCTTGGTAAACAATCTTTGATGGCTTTAATCCAACAGGTTTGCTCAGTTGATGATGGGAGGGAGCGTTATTCATAATTCTCAAGAACAGAGTACTTTATAATAATAATTTCTGTGGATGTCCGCTTGGAAATTTTTGCTATGGGGACATTATAAATTAGAATTCAGGCAATAGATGCCATAACTGTGAGTTTAATAGTCACAAAACTATTGACTCAGTGGGGTTCCAGGCAGCAAACCCAATGACAGGCAGCCTCCCTCCCCACTTTGTAAATGTGATTCGCCTGCCTGCAAGCTCTCCTTCCTCCTTGTTTCATTTTTTCCTAATTTCCTTGCAAACTTTTTTCTGATTTATACAAGAGGAACAATTCTCATTATAAATAAAAACAAGCAGCATACATAAAATTAAAGCCCTCCTCGACACCCACTCCTTTCTCAGAGCCCACTATTGCAAACAATGGGTTTTGGGTCTTTGTGGGTCCTTTTCTGCACAAGTGCAGACATATGCATGTAAATGTACAAAAATATAATTGATGTCTTAAATCACAAGTGGAAGCAAACTGTACCCATTATTTGCAATTTTTAGAAACTTGATATGACTTAAAGAATTGTACATGTGAGTACATAGAGATTTGCCTGATTCTTTTAGTAGGCTGCATAATATTCCATAGTACAGATACACCACAGTTTATTTAAATAGTCCTTCCTTGATAAAAATATAAATTATTTACAGTAGTGTGCTATTTATGATAATGATGTAATGAATATAGGTGGGTAGGACTTGGGCACCTGTAGGACCTTCTCTAGGGTTTAAACCAGAAGTAGGATTTCTGAGACGATGAATTCATGTATTTGCAGTTTTCCTGTTGCCGTGTTGTCCTCCAGAGGAGCTGTACTGATTCAAGTCCCACCAGTCTCTACAGGGTTTCTTATTACGTTACATCCTCTTTAGGTCTGGGGATTGTCAGATGTGTTGACTTTTGCAAATCTGGTGGATATGAAATGATGATATATCGTGATTTTAATTGTATTTCCCTGATTGCCAATAAAGTTGAGTATATCTTCATGTGTGTATTGACCTTCTGTGGATTTTCTGTTCAATCCTTACCCTTTAATAAAATAAAAGCTTATTTGACATATAACTCACAAACTTTAAAATTCACCCAATTCAGTGGTTTTTGTATATTTACAGAGTTGTACATTGATCATCCCCCAAAGAAATCTCATACCCATTTGCAGTTACTGCCTATTACCCTTCCCTGGCAACCACCAATCTTCTGTCTGTCTCTAAGGATTTGCCTATTCTGAACATTGCATATAGATGAAATTATTCAATATGTGACATTTTGTGCCTGGCTGTTTTCACTTACTGTAATGTTTGCAAAATTCCCTCCATGTTGTAGCATGTATCGGTACTTCATTCCTTTTTGTGACTGAATACTACTTCGTTGTATTGCTATACCATTTTATCTATCCATTCATCGACTGATGGACTTTTGTGTTGTTCATACATTTTGGCTATTAGGAATAATGCTGCTCTGAATATTCATGAACAAGCTTTTGTTTGAATATATGTTTTCAATTTTCTTGGGTATACTCGCTGGGTCATATAAGAATTATGTTTGGTACTTTGAGGAACAACCAGATTGCTTTCCGAAGTGTCTTTGCCATTTTATGTTCACACCAGCAATGTAAGAGGGCTCCAGATTCTCTACATCATTGCTAATTCTTGTTATTATCTGCCTTTTGATAATAGTCTTCCTAGTGGGTGTGAAATAGTATCATATTGTGGTTTTGATTTGCATTTCCCTAATGAATAGTGATGTTGACCGTATTATCATGTGCTTACTGGCCACTTAAATATCTTCATTGGAGAAATGCTTATTCAAATCCTTTGCCCATTTTTTGAAATGGGTTATTTGTCTTTTTAGTTGTTCAGTTGTCAGAGTTGTTGCTGTTGTTTTTTTCTGAATACAAGACCCTTATCAGACATATGATTTGCAGATATTGTCTCCCAACCTGTGGGTTGTCTTTTCATTTTCTTGATGGTGTCCTTTGAAGTATCAAAGTTTTAAATTTTGATGAGGTTCAATTTACCTAATTTTTCTTTTGTGACTTTTGCTTTATTGTCATTATGACACCAAAATCCAAAGTCACAAAGATTTTCTCCTTTGTTTTCTTCTAAAAGCTTATAGTTTTAACTCATATTAAAGGTCTTTAATTAATTTAGAGTTAATTTTTCATATGATGTGAGTAGAGCTCAATTGACCATAAATGTATGGTTTGTTTCTTCCCTGAAGCCTCCATTGTATTGTTTATATGTCTATGTTTATGTTAATCCCATATTGTCTAGATTATTGTAGCTTTGTAGTAAGTTTTGAAGTCATGAAATGTTAGTTCTTCAATATTCTTCTTCTTTTTCAAAATTGTTTTGGCTAATTTGGTATCAATTTTTCTATTGGATAAATTTTCTTCATCTTATTGGCCTATAGGTGTTCTTTTATATTCTGAATAATAGTTTTTCACTTGCAATAGTGAATATTACTCTAAGCCTATCACTTGACTTTGAATTCCATCTATTATATTTCCCCTACATTGCACATTTAATGAAGCCAAATTTATTGATCTTTTCTTTTTGGTATTTATAATTGGTATCTTAATAAAAATGTTTTTTAAGAAAATAAATTCCTTCAAGAATTTCTGTTAATAGCTTGGTTCTTTCTTCAGTTTTTAAATTCATCTGGAATTTATTTTGAGTATTCTCCATAGTGATGTAGTTTTTGTTTTTTGTTTTTTTCTCGATTGAATAGACAGTGTTCTCAATAATATTTATTGGATATTCTGCCACTTCTCCATTATTTCAAAATCCCTCCATTGTCACACATTAAATTCCTATACATACATTTATATCTATACCTACATATATATATAATCTCTTTATCTACCTATATGTATATGTTTGGTTTGGGGTTTTCTATTGTCTCTAGTGATTTATTTATTGAAGGCAACACCAATAGATACTTTTAACTATTATGGCTTTATAATATATTCTGCTATTCATATGGTAGTCTCTGCCCCATTATAATTCTTTGTCTTTTTATTAACTTCCTTGGCTATTCTTGTATACTATTTTTCTCTGGGATAAATATTGGAATTTATCTGTTGAATTCCAAAAAATGTTGCTATTGTGTTTTGGTTTTGATTAAATGTATAAATCAGTTTGGCAGAGTACTGCTGTAATTATAGTCTTCAGCACTGCTGTCTAGGAGCACAGGATGTCTCTTTATTTACTTGAATCTTCTTTTATGGCCCTGTATCAACTTTTATAGTTTCCTTCTCATCAGTCTTACAAATTTTCTATTAGTGAGACTTGCTTCAAATGTACACTTGATTGCTGATTTTTGGGAACTGGAACCCAGTTTTCCATAAAAATGATGTAATAGGGCTTCCCTGGTGGCGCAGTGGTTGAGAGTCCGCCTGCCGATGCAGGGGACACGGGTTCGTGCCCCAGTCCGGGAAGATCCCACATGCCGCGGAGCGGCTGGGCCCGTGAGCCATGGCCGCTGAGCCTGAGCGTCCGGAGCCTGTGCTCCGCAAACGGGAGAGGCCACAACAGTGAGAGGCCCGTTTACCGCAAAAAAAAAAAAAAAAAAAAAAAAATGATGTAATAGATGGTGGTGGGTCTCCAGACAGTCATATGGGCCATGGTCATAACAGAGGCAAGCAATGGCGCTTAGTCTGGGCCCCAAAGTTAGATCATCTGGGAACCTCCTCCTGGCTGTGTGACTTTGAGCACATTACCCTCTCTTCCTGTGCTCGTTTCTTGGCAAGGAAAGTGGGGATAATAGTACCTCCCACATGGACTTGTTGTGGGGTTTATGTCACATACACAGGAAGTTTATTGTTATTAATTTCTATGAGGACCTGATCTGAGGTCCAATGTAGGCCATCACACCTAGCTTCCTCGTCTTTCAGCTTTGTGACTGAAGCAAATTTATAAGGAATGGATTTGGTCTGGTACACAGGATTGGGACCCTTGGAGACTTCCAGGTAGGGGTGTGAGCGGAAAGGAGAATGAAATTTAGCAACTGCCAATTTAGACTTGAGGAGTAATTTGACTGCTTCTCTCATGTGCTCTGCAGAGACTCCCTCCTCCAGAGGCTGCCACAGCAGCCTAACAGCCTCTCTGCTTCTGGTCTCCCTACTACTGGTGTCCTTCTGCAGCCACTGGGATCTCCCTAAAATGTAGATCTCATCATACCATTGCCCTTCCTTAAGCCATTAATGGTTCCATAATGCCCTCAAAACAAGGTCTAGGCTTCTGAACGTAGTTTTGGAATCTGGTCCCTTATTACTTCTCTTGTCTCATATCTTTACTCTCTAGCAATCTATAATTTCTTTCAATCTCTTCCTCCCCTTCCACACTCTTTTCTCTAATCATTTAGGTTTAAAGCAGAGACCATTTCCTTCTGAGGATCTCCTTGAACTCTGGTCCCTCTCCCTACTGGGTAAATCTTTATTATTTTGTTGTTTAAATTATTTTCTAGAATATGATTGTCTTAAAATAGCTTCTAAAAGTGTCCTTGCATCTGGCAACTGCTCATACTATGTCTAGTGAAATATATTTTGAAGACAAATGTGTTACATAGATGCACAGATATGCTTCTTACTCCCAATTTCATGACCCTTAACTTACCACATAGAAGCAGCCAAATTGCTCCACATGTCTAAACTGGAAGTTGCTAAATTTCATTCTGTTTTCCTCTCCCACCCCTACCTGGAAGTCTCCAAGGGTCCCAATCCCACGTACCAGACCAAATCCATTCCTTATACATTTGTGGTGGAGATAAATACTGTAAAATGCCTATAGATTGTCTATTGACTTTCTAGTTAATTTATATCATGCTAGAGTACATAAAATACTGCATACAATTCCCCCACCCCCCAAACACACGTTTTAGGCTCTCACAGAACTTAATAAAAGCTTCAATATTGACCAGAAGGTAAGTGGTTAACCCTAAGATTGCCAGTAGGGTATGGATGCTAAGATGAATAAGAAGACGAACTTAAGCTTCCTAACTCTTTCTGTTAAAGTACAGAAGTATGATCCTGACTGCTGCCAGTAAGGATTGACTGATTCCAATTCTGATTCCAGTTCTGGTACAAATGGGCCTTTGACCCAGAGCGGGTATGGAAACATTTCCAGGCCTTTCTCAGTTACCCACCTGTGAACAAACCGGAGGCTCTTCCAAAGTTCTCCAAGGTTTCATCTAACTAAAAAATATGGTCATTTTGCATCTGTATCCTGGAAAGGTCACAGATATATGCTGTATTTTGAATTGTTTAGCCCTTGGTGAAAGAAGTTGGACACAAATGAAACAAAATATCTGACCACTATTTTTTTTAGAATTTGCAATATATTATAGAATGAAGTGATACAATTTGCTTTATTTATACAAATACATACATGATAAACCATTTACTTTAATTTCATATTTTGGTGTCTCGAGTTTGGATAATGAGCCTGTTTACTCAAATCCAATTATCTATTCTATTTCTCATCCTCAACTACATATGTGAACACATTTATTCCCACTTCCCCAAACCACTCCCCAGTACCACAAGACACATAAAGAGAGCTTTGTAAAAGAGGTGGGATTCGAAGCAAGGGCAGGGACAGACTTGAAAGGGAGGGCATTATTCCAGGTCTCAGGACCAGTGTGGAGGAAGTGTAAAATCAGGAGTGGGAAAATTTAGTTTAGTTTAAATTTAGTTTAGAAGTTTAAATTTAGTTTAGAAAATTTAGTTTAGAAGTTTAGTTTGGGGGGAACAGAGGGAACCTTGAGTGTGAGGATCTTCAGAAGGCGTGGGGGGTAGAGGGAGGAGTGGAGATATTTTTCAAAACAAGATTGAATAGCAGCTATCAAAGAAGAGAGACAGGGCTTCCCTGGTGGCGCAGTGGTTGAGAGTCTGCCTGCCGATGCAGGGGCAGGTTCGTGACCTGGTCCGGGAAGATCCCACATGCCGTGGAGCGGCTTGGCCCGTGAGCCATGGCCACTGAGCCTGCGAGTCCGGAGCCTGTGCTCTGCAACGGGAGAGGCCACAGCTGTGAGAGGCCCACGTACCGGAAAAAAAAAAAAAAAAGAAGGAAAAAAGACCAGAATTAATCTTCAAAAAGAGCAAACTAAGACACAACTTAATAAAGATATTAAAATGACTCAAACACTTCCTTTGTTTTCATCAATTAAGGATAAAACTGGGTGAGGTCCCAATATCTACCTATGAAGTGGCCCTGAACTGAGACATTCTGTACCCATCCCATTATATCTGTATAGTCGTCAGCTGGGCATCTGTTCTCTCATCAAAGCAATGTGACATGTAAGACAGAGTCAAGCAGATGGCTGTATTTTGCTGAACTGGACTTTAGTGAAAAAATCCAGATTCTTTTGTTGCAGAGGAAAGGGATTATTGCCTTAAAGGGTGTTCATCACTGGGGGAAAAGGATAATGCTACATCAAAGAACTGAGATGGGGAAGGGAATATTGAGGTAATTTCACTTCTCACAAGAGAGAGAAAAAAAGGAAATATAGATAATGTGAAATATTCCAAATTCATAAAAGAGAAAGCTAAAACCAGGATCCATTTAAAATCCCAGGTACCGTAGTTAAAAGTGAAAGATGCTTCAGTTGACCTGGTTCAATGCAAAAAATACTGAATGAGGTAGGTATTCATTCTACTAAAAACAGGACAAATGCACAGAGGTAGGATTAATACCAAATTATCACTAGAGGGAAGATTGCAACAATTAAAATTTTCCAAAAAACCTTAGCCTTTTGAGGTAAACAATCCCCAAATGACAGTGATGGTCCAACTTTTAGCAGGCTGTGTGATCTCCTCCTCTTCATAAAGAATTTATTAAATGCTCTTTAATCTATGTTGCACCTTTATGGGTTTGCCAAAAGGAAGTTATCCCATCAGCTATGTCTCGTGGTACCTTGTCAGAGATCATCACTTGGCTTTGGGTCCATACCTGTCACAAAAACAACTTCTTACACTTGGTGGTTTTGGGCTTTTGTTTTTTGCTATTTAAATGGTTTTGAAACTTCTGACTTTGGAGTTGCTATTTCCCAAATAACTATCTTCATAACATTTTAAAAGGAAAAGAGTAGAGGAGGGTTATGGATGTGGTTCTTTTTCAAAGCTCATTAACTGAATGCAAATAAATTGAAAACTCATTACAATACAGGGTGCTTTAATTAAAAATGGGTACATGTGATATAATAAAAATAACAAGAAAGTGAACTTGAATTTGATAACCTTTTATAGAAATAGTTCTTTTTTTTTTTTTTTTTTGCTGTACGCAGGCCTCTCACCATTGTGGCCTCTCACGTTGCGGAGCACAGGCTCTGGATGTGCAGGCTCAGCAGCCATGGCTCACGGGCCCAGCTGCTCCGTGGCATGTGGGATCTTCCCAGACTGGGTCACGAATCCGTGTCCCCTGCATCGGCAGGCGGACTCTCAACCACTGAGCCACCAGGGAAGTCCCGATAGAAATAGTTCTTAATCAGTAGCAGAAGGGGGCACAAGAACATTTGAGTAGTTTTTGTAAATGTAGACAATTTTTCAGTATTTGTCTTTATAAATAGAGTCATGCAGAGGAAGATTCACTTGCTAAGGCTTAAAATTCATTGACTATATGTCAAAGTCAGGGGCTGCAGTGTATCATTCTAGTAGAGTACTACTCAGGATTCTAAGAACCCAGTATCTCCAAAGAGTCTTTCATTAGTTCACTCAGCACCAAGACAGAATCTCAAGACACAGGTAATTTCAAATCAGGGGTGTCAAGTGCATCTTCTAATAACTACAGGCAAAGGAGAAATCAGTTTGCTTTCCTCTAACTCATGAAAATAGCCCTGATTGTCAGATAAACATAAAAGGAAGTGATCGGTGAACTTGACTTTGACAAATACAAAAGGTTCTTAAGCAGCGTATGTGAGAATGATTACATGTCACCTTGGACCTGTCTACTTCAATGGAATATTTTCCCCACTTGATATTTGAGTCCATTTAGTTATAAAACATAAAACGGCAATTCTCCATGCTCTTTTCAGCAAGATATATAGAAAATCAGTGGAGTTTTTTTAAAAAAAACTATTTTATTATAGACTTTACTACTGTTAACAGCCCATGCATATCCTTCTGATTCTTTCTGTGTGGATGTATATTTTTCAGCAAAATGAGATAATACTATACACAATGCTTTGCAATCTGCATTTTCCAATCAATGAGCCGCATGTTTCCATTTCAGTAAATTCATGTACTGATACTTAGGCTGTGATTAGATTACACAATTGACCTCAAATACCCTTTATAGGGTGCGTTGCAGGACCACACATTGAACTTGGCTATTATGCCCAAGTCCCTTGCAATTCAGCACATTCCCTTTCCCATGACCATGACTTGTTAGAGAGAATGGGCCAGTTTGTCTGCAGAATGTTCCACCTTTTGGATGTGTCTGCTTGTTTCCAATTCTGTTGTTTTTGATTCATCATAACAAAATTCATTTGCTTGAATAATCTGTTTTTATTTTTTGTCCAGAAAATAGTTGTTTAGAGAATAATCTAAATTTCACTAGTAACTGCAATAGCTAACAAAATGGTCAGAAAGCTGAGTTAAAGTTTTGACAGCACTGCTGCATCATCCCCTTGGCACCCCTTCTTGCAGAATCATAAACATCATGCATCCCCACTTGCATGCATGGATTAAAAAGCAACCTTATTTCAACATTTCCTTCCCCATTCTCTTGCTTTCAGTACTACAGGGATGAACTAACATATTTTTATAGCACACTTTAAAAGAAAGAGAGGAAGAGCTTCAAGATGGTGGAAGAGTAAGACTCGGAGATCACCTTCCTCCCCACAGATACACCAGGAATACATCTACACATGGAACAACACCTACAGAACACCTACTGAATGCTGGCAGAAGAACTCAGACCTCCCAAAAGGCAAGAGACTCCCCACATACCTGGGTAGGGAAAAAGAAAAAAGAAACACCAGAGACAAAAGAATAGGGACGGGACCTGCACCAGTGGGAGGGAACCGTGAAGGAGGAAAGTTTTCCACACACTAGAAGCCCTTTCGCGGGCAGAGACTTCGAGTGGCGGAGGGGGCGAGCTTCGGAGCCACGGAGGAGAGCGCAGCAACGGTGGGTGCGGAGGGCAAAGCGGAGAGATTCCCGCACAGAGGATCGGTGCCGACAAGCACTTACCAGCCCGAGGGGCTTGTTTGCTCACCCGCCGGAGCGGGCGGGGGCTGGGAGCTGAGGCTCAGGCTTTGCAGGTCAGATCCCAGGGAAAGGACTGGGGTTGGCGGCGTGAACACAGCCTGACGGGGGCTAGTGCACCACGACTAGCCGGGAGGGAGTCCGGGAAAAAGTCTGGAGCTGCCTAAGAGGCAAGAGACTTTTTCTTGCCTCTTTGTTTCCTGGTGCACTAGGAGAAGGGATTAAGAGTGCCGCTGAAAGGAGCTCCAGAGACGGGCGCGAGCCACAGCTATCAGCGTGGACCCCAGAGACGGCCATGAGATGCTAAGGCTGCTACTGCAGCCACCAAGAAGTCTGTGTGCAAGCACGGGTCACTATCCACACCTCCCCTCCCAGGAGCCTGTGCAGCTTACCACCACCAGGGTCCGGTGATCCAGTGACAACTTCCCCGGGAGAACGCACGGCACGCCTCACGCTGGTGCAACGTCATGCTGGCCTCTGCCGCCACAGGCTCGCCCCGCATCCGTACCCTTCCCTCCACCCAGCCTGAGTGAGCCAGAGCCCCCGAATCAGCTGCTACTTTAACTCTGTCCTGTCTGAGCGAAGAACAGAAGCCCTCAGGCGACCTACATGAAGAGGTGGGTCCAAATCCAAAGCTGAACCTTGGGAGCTGTGCGAACAAAGAAGAGAAAGGGAAATTTCTCCCAGCAGCCTCAGGAAGCTTTTTTGTTTTTATTTTCAGTATAGATTTTAGCACTTGTTATCATTGGTGGATTTATGTTTTGGTTTGGTTGCTCTCTTCTTTCTTTCTTTCTTTTTTAAATTACTTTTTATTTTTAATAATTATTATTTTTTACTTTAATAACTTTATTTTATTTTCTCTTCTTTTTTTCTTTCTTGTTTTCTCCCTTTTATTCTGAGCCATGTGGATGACAGGGTCTTAGAGTTCCAGCAGGGCAACAGGCCTGTGCCTCTGAGGTGGGAGAGCCAAGTTCAGGACCAGAGACCTCACAGCTACAGGTAATATGAAATGGCAAAAGTCTCCCAGTGATCTCATATCAACGCCTAGACCCAGCTTCACTCAACAACCAGCAAGCTACAGTGCTGGACACCCTATGCCAAACAACTAGCAAGACAGGAACACAGCCCCATCCATTAGCAGAGAGGCTGCCTAAAGTCATAATAAAGTCACAGACACCCCAAAACACACCACCAGAAGTGGACCTGCCCACCAGAAAGACAAGATCCAGCTTCATCCAGCAGAACACAGGCACTAGTCCCCTCCACCAGGAAGCCTACATAACCCACTGAACAAACCTTAGCCACTGGGGGCAGAAACCAAAAACAACGGAAACTACGAACCTGCAGCCTGTGAAAAGGAGACCCCAAACACAGTAAGTTAAGCAATATGAGAAGACAGAGAAACACACAGCAGATGAAGGAACAAGGTAAAAATCCACCAGACCTAACAAATGAAGAGGAAATAGGCAGTCTACCTGAAAAAGAATAAAGAGTAATGATAGTAAATTTGATCCCAAATCTTGGAACCAGAATGGAGAAAATAAAAGAAACGTTTAACAAAGACCTAGAAGAACTAAAGAGCAAACAAACAATGTGGAACAACACAATAAATGAAATGAAAAATTCTCTAGAAAGAATCAATAGCTGAATAACTGAGGCTGAAGAATAGATAAGTGACCTGGAAGATAAAATAGTGGAAATAATTACCACAGAGCAGAATAAAGAAAAAAGAATGAAAAGAATTGAGGACAATCTGAGACACCTCTGGAACAAAATTAAACACACCAACATTTGAATTATAGGGGTCCCAGAAGAAGAAGAGAAAAAGAAAGGGATTGAGAAAATATTTGAAGAGATTATAGTTGAAAACTTCCCTAACATGGGAAAAGGAATAGTTAATCAAGTCCAGGAAGCACACAGAGTCCTATACAGGATAAATCCAAGGCAAAACATACCAAGACATATATTAATCAAACTATTAAAAATTAAATACAAAGAAAAAAAAAATTAAAAGCAGCAAGGGAGAAATAACATACAAGGGAATCCCCATAAGGTTAACAGCTGATCTTTCAGCAGAAACTCTGCAAGCCAGAAGGGAGTGGCAGGACATATTTAAAGTGATGAAAGGGAAAAACCTACAACCAAGATTACTCTACCCAGCAAGGATCTCATTCAGATTTGATGGAGAAATTAAAACCTTTACAGACAAGCAAAAGCTAAGAGAATTCAGCACACAAAACCAGGTTTACAACAAATGCTAAAGGAACTTCTCTAGGCAGGAAATACAAGAGAAGGAAAATACCTACAATAGCGAATCCAAGACAATTAGAAAATGGTAAAAGGAACATACATATCAATAATTACCTTAAATGTAAATGGATTAAATGCTCCCACTAAAAGATATAGACTGGCTGAATGGATACAAAAACAAGACCTGTATATATGCTGTCTACAAGAGGCCCACTTCAGACCTAGGGACACATACAGACTGAAAGTGAGGGGATGGAAAAAGATACTCCATGCAAATGGAAATCAAAAGAAAGCTGTAGTAGCAATTCTCATATCAGAAAAAATAGACTTTAAAACAGAGACTATTACAAGAGAGAGAGAAGAACACTACATAATGACCAAGGGATCAATCCAAGAAGAAGATAAAACAATTGTAAATATTTATGCACCCAACATAGGAGCACCTCAATACACAAGGCAAATGCTAACAGCCATAAAAGGGGAAACCGACAGTAACACAATAATAATAGAGGATTTTAACACCCCACTTTCACCAACAGACAGATCATCCAAAATGAAAATAAATAAGGAAACACACACTTTAAATGATATATTAAACAAGATGGACTTAATTGATATTTATAGGACATTCCATGCAGAAAAAACAGAATACTCTTTCTTCTCAAGTGCTCATGGAACATACTCCAAGACAGATCATATCCTGGGTCATGAATGAAGCTTCAGTATATTTAAGAAAATTGAAATCATATCAAGTAACTTTTCTGACCACAATGCTATGAGACTAGATATCAATTACAGGAAAAAATCTATAAAAAATACAAACAAATGGAGGATAAACAATACACTATTAAATAACAAAGAGATCACTGAATAAATCAAAGAGGAAATCAAAAAATACCTAGAAACAAATGACAATGAAAACAAAATGGCCCCAAACTTATGATATACAGCAAAAGCAGTTCTAAGAGGGAAGTTTACAGCAATACAATCCTACTGTAATAAACAAGAAAAATCTCAAATAAACAAGCTAAACTTACAACTAAAATCTTTACAGAAAGAAGAACAAAAAAACAAAACCCAAAGTTAGCAAAAGGAAAGAAATCATAAAGATTAGATCAGAAATAAATGAAAAAGAAATGAAAGAAACAATAGCAAAGATCAGTAAAACTAAAAGCTTGTTCTTTGAGAAGATAAACAAAATTGATAAACCATTAGCCAGACTCATGAGGAAAAAAAAGGAGAAGACTCAACTTAACAGAAATAGAAATGAAAAAGGAGAAGTGACAACTGACACTGCAGAAATACAAAGGGTCATGAGAGATTACTAAAAACAACTATATGCTAAGAAAATGGACAACCTGGAAGAAATGGACAAATTCTTACAAAAGCACCACCTTCCGAGACTGAACCAGGAAGAAATAGAAAATATAAACAAACAAATCACACATACTGAAATAGAAACTGTGATTAAAAATCTTCCAAAAAACAAAAGCCCAGGACCTGATGGCTTCACAGGTGAATTCTACCAAACATTTAGAGAAGAGCTAACACCTATCCTTCTAAAACTCTTCCAAAATATAGCAGAGGGAGGAACACACCCAAACTCATTCTACGAGGCCACCATCACCCTCAAACCAAAACCAGACAAGGGAGTCACAAAGAAAGAAAACTACAGGCCAATATCACTGATGAAGATAGATGCAAAAATCCTCAACAAAATACTAGCAAACAGAATCCAACAGCACGTTAAAAGGATCATACACCACGATCAAGTGGCATATATCCCAGGAATGCAAGGATTCCTCAACATGTGCAAATCAACCAATGTGATACACCATATTAACAAACTGAAGAATAAAAAACATATGATCATCTCAACAGAGGCACAAAAAGCTTTTGACAAAATCCAACACCATTTATGATAAAAACCCTCCAAAAAGTAAGCATAGAGGGAAGTTACCTCAACATAATAAAGGCCATATATGTCAAACCCACAGCCAACATCATCCTCAATGGTGAAAAACAGAAACCATTTCTACTAAGATCAGTAAAAAGACAAGGTTGCCCACTCTCACCACTGTTATTCAACATTGTTTTGGAAGTTTTAGCCACAGCAATCAGAGAAGAAAAACAAATATAAAAAGAATCCAAATCAGAAAAGAAGAACTAAAGCTGTCACTGTGCAGATGACATGATACTATACATAGAGAATCCTAAAGATGCCACCAGAACGCTAATAGAGCTAATCAATGAATTTGAAAAGTAGCAGGATACAAAATTAATGCCCAGAAATCTCTGGCATTCCTATACACTAAGGATGAAAAATCTGAAAGTGGAATTAAGGAAACACTCCCATTTACCATTGCAACCAAAAGAATAAAATACTTAGGAATAAACCTACCTAAGGAGACAAAAGACCTGTATGCAGAAAATTATAAGACACTGATGAAAGAAATTAAAGATCATACAAATAGATGGAGAGCTACACCATGTTCTTGGATTGGGAGAATCAACATTGCCAAAATGACTATACTACCCAAAGCAATCTACAGATTCAGTGCAATCCCTATCAAACTACCAGTGGCATTTTTCACAGAGCTAGAACCAAAAAATTCACAATTTGTATGGAAACTTAAAAGACCCCCAAGTAGCCAATTCAATCTTGAGAAAGAAAAGCAGAGCTGGAGGTATCAGGCTCCCTGACTTCAGACTATACTACAAAGCTACAGTAATCAAGAGAGTATATAACTGGCATAAAAACAGAAATATAGATCAACGCAACAGGATAGAAAGCCCAGAGATAAACCCACACACATATGGTCACCTTATCTTTGATAAAGGAGGCAAGAATATACAGTGGAGAAAACACAGCCTCTTCAATAAGTGGTGCTGGGAAAATTGGACAGCTACATGTAAAAGAATGAAATTAGAACACTCCCTAACACTGTACACAAAACTAAACTCAAAATGGATTAAAGATCTAAATGTAAGGCCAAGCACTATTCAACTCTTAGAGGAAAACATAGGCAGAACACTCTATGACATAAATCATAGCAAGATCCTTTTTGACCCACCTCCTAGAGAAATGGAAATAAAAATAAACAAATGAGACCTAATGTAACTTAAAAGCTTTTGCACAGCAAAGGAAACCATAAACAAGATGAAAAGACAACCCACAGAATGGGACAAAATATTTGCAAATGAAGCACCTAACAAAAGATTAATTTTCAAATTTACAAGCAGCTCATGCACCTCAATATAAAAAAAACAAACAACCCAATCCAAAAATGGGCAGAAGACCTAAATAGACATTTCTCCAATGTAGATATACAGATTGTCAACAAACACATGAAAGAATGCTCAACGTCACTAATCATTAGAGAAATTCAGACCAAAACTACAATGAGATATCATCTCATACCAGTCAGAAAGGCCATCATCAAAACATCTACAAACAATAAATGCTGGAGAGGGAGTGGAGAAAATGCTACCCCCTTGCACTGTTGGTGGGAATGTAAATTGATACAGCCACTATGGAGAACAGTATGGAGGTTCCTTAAGAAACTGAAAATAGGACTACCGTATGACCCAGGAATCCCACTACTGGACATATACCCTGAAAAAACCATAATTCAAAAAGAGTCATGCACCACAAAGTTCACTGCAGCTCTTTTTACAATAGCCAGGACATGGAAGCAACCTAAGTGTCCATTGACAAATGAATGTATAAATAATATGTGGAACATATGTAAATGGAATATTACTCAGCCATAAAAAGAAATAAAATTGAGTTATTTGTAGTGAGGTGGATGGACATAGAGTCTGTCATACAGAGTGAAGTAAGTCAGAAAGAGAAAAACAAATATCGTATGCTAACACATATATATGGAATCTAAAAAAAAAAAAGAAAAAATGAATTATCATGAAGAGCCTAGGGGTAGGATGGGAATAAAGACGCAGATCTACTAGAGAATGGACTTGAGGACATGGGGAGGGGGAAGGGGAAGCTGGGACAAAGTGAGAGATTGGCATGGATATATATACATTACCAAATGTAAAACCGAAAGCTAGTGGGAAGTAGGTGCATAGCACCAGGAGATCAGCTCGGTGCTTTGTGACCACCTAGAGGGGTGGGATAGGCAGGGTGGGAGGAGGGAGGGAGATTCAAGAGGGAAGAGATATGGGGATATATGTATATGTATAGCTGATTCACTTTGTTATAAAGCAGAAACTGACACACCATTGTTAAGCAATTATAATCCAATAAAAATGTTAAAAAAAAAGACATTGACAATTCAGTTCTTGGTGGTTTGCTTTGTTTACAAATACTGCTACTGATAAGTGGGCATCATGAATCTATGCTAATATATCATAATAATTTGAGATCATTTTCACAATCTTCATTCCTGTAGAAAGTTATAAGTTGCTCTTCTATAATATACTTCTGATAACTGTTCTAAAATTATGATAAAATGGATTAGTAATCCAGGTGTCAATCATTTTTTAATCTCTAAAATGGAGGGTTTTTTTTTTTCTGGGGTAGAATTTAATAAGCCTTTTGACCAATATTAACTACATAACTGCAATTATAATTAGATAAGAGCTTTAAGTCTATTTAAAATTTATGCATTCCTTTAAAAATCTTTAGAAAGCAGCAAATTTATATCAATGTAATTGCTTATCATGTATTTATCAAACAAATGTATTATTACTCTCTGGTATTAGATTTATTATAACGAACTCGTAACATTTAAAAATAGAAAATTTTGGGGGCTTCCCTGGTGGCGCAGTTGTTGAGAGTCCGCCTACCAATGCAGGGGACACGGGTTCATGCCCCAGTCCGGGAAGATCCCACATGCCATGGAGTGGCTGGGCCCGTGAGGCATGGCTGCTGAGCCCGTGCGTCCGGAGCCTGTGCTCCGCAACGAGAATGGCTACAAAAGTAAGAGGCCCGTGTACCGCAAAAAAAAAAAAAAAAAATGTCCTCCCAATAAAAACACATGTTAACTTTTCTGCTTTTTTTGTATCAGGTGTAAAATAGATAATAACAGTATCTATACCTTAAGAATTTTTGAGGTTTAAATAAAATAATTCAAGTGCCTGACCCATAGTAAGCACTCAATAATTTTTTTTTTTTTTTTGCAGTCCGTGGGCCTCTCGCTGTTGTGGCTTCTCCCGTTGCGGAGCACAGGCTCTGGACGCGCAGGCTCAGCGGCCATGGCTCACGGGCCCAGCCGCTCCGCGGCATGTGAGATCTTCCTGGACTGGGGCATGAACCCGTGTCCCCTGCATCGGTAGGCAGACTCTCAGCCACTGCGCCACCAGGGAAGCCCGGGAAGACAAATTTTAAAATGTACATTTGTTAAAGAAACAAAGGTAGAAATATACTTAATGATCTGTACCTTTCACGCGTGTATATTTTAGAATAGTCTTCTGGAGAAGTTGTCTACAATAGCTGTCTGCCATATACCTGGGGGGAAAATACCTACCTAAGGCAGTTAACATTATATTCCCCAAATAGGAGGAGCCAGGAAATCAACATCATGTGAGTACCATGACCTTAGCCTCTGTGAGCATAAGGATGGTACTGTTCCATCTATTACCAAATTGGTCGACTGGACTAGTGCCAGTGTCCTAGACCTAGATAGAAATGGTGTTCTGTTTTTTGATTGGATTCTTGCAGCCAATAATGAAACTGATGCTGAGAGTGGAAAAGCACAGGCTTCATTCAATGGACAAAGAATGGAGAAGTGGGAACCTAGCTTGCAAATCATCTTCTCAACCCAATTCAAGTGGAGACACCAAATATATAGGAGGTGCGAGGTAAAAGGGACGGATTTGGGGAGAGTGGGAGGAATATTCATAAGTTGTCGGAGAACAGGGCTGTGGTTTGAACCTAGGACTGATGCAACTCTCCTTTTCAGTCCTTCTATGGGCTTCTCTGGTTGTTGTCGTGGCAATTGTCAACTGTCATGGCACTGGTGGCTGTGTCACTTAGCATGCTAATATATTGCAATGAGTGCATAATGAGGCTCAAGCTCTACTGGAAGTCAAATCTTCTGCCATGTTGGGCCTAGCTGGTTCTAATAGGTTCTTATTTTTTTTCTCTTTGCAACTTCCTCCTGAAACTTAGGTAAGAGTAATTGGTTTCTGTTTGAGGCAGGGGCAGGGGTATGATTCTGGGGCGACAACCTTGGTAACACATCTTGTCACTGAGGATATTGTATACGAGGCAGTTTTGATTATACAGCCTTTGGAGAGTCATCATAATAGATAGCAGTCCAAAGAACCCTCCACCCCCTCAAAAACCCAACTTTGCTTGTATTCATTCTCTATTGGGTTTTTTCATTTATGTTACATATCTGCTGATGCTAATACTGATGGACTGATTCATACAATAGGAGTGTTTGTTTGAAAGCAGACAGGAAAAAGAGCATGTAAATGACACCCATTAAAGACTTTTAGTTTGATGGACTGTTTCCTTTTGGAATAAAAAAAATAATAATTTGTTCCTACATAAATATCTTATGGCAAGTTTAATTATCAGGTATCCAGAAATGAATAACCTGACTAGAAGAATGAATCTTAATTGTATAGTTTTAGCCATTACTACGATGCTTCAAACATTTTAGGGTCAAATGAAATCAATAACTAAAATATATGAATGTTAAAAAAAGAGTGTTAGAAAATAAACATTCTACTTAATTCCTAGACTAAAATATTCTTGGACTGTACTAATTGCCATAATGTGTCATGACTCAGATAACTGACTAGTTATAGCCCTAGATGGATACTGAGTGTATTCTGGACAAGAAAAAAAAAAAAAGTGCCTTTATTTCCAGAGCTTGGATTTGAGAATGTTTTAAAAAGATATCCAAAGTCAAGAACAGCCATTAAAACTCAATTATGTAAAACAATATTGAACGTGTTATATTATAGGGATTACAATAATAGTTACCATTAATTGGACATTCATTTTATGCTAAGTACTTTACTTAAATTAATTTAATACGCACAATAGTTAGTAGTATTCTCTGTCTGCAGATGAGAAAACCCAGGCTTCGAGAGATGGTTTCACAACCAGGACTGTTTATTTACTGGATTTTGAAGCAAGTCTCTTCTTAAGTCCAAGCTTCTGACTTCTGCATTATAATGTCTTCCACACTTTATTAATTCCAGCTCAATTTAATACCAAACTTTATTTTTTTATTTTATTTTTTTTGCGGAGCACAGGCTCCGGACGCGCAGGCTCAGCGGCCATGGCTCACGGGCCCAGCCGCTTCGCGGCATGTGGGATCTTCCCGGACTGAGGCACAAACCCGTGTCCCCTGCATCGGGAGGCGGACTCTCAACCACTGCGCCACCAGGGAAGCCCCTATACTATGCAAGCCCCAAATTGTTGAAAGTAGTCATGGAGCTTCTACTAAGCATCATCAATTGCGATAGAAATTGGGTCTAGATGTTATAAACACTGTGTTCCACCCTCTGGAAGCTTCCAGACAAGTATGGAGAGGGTAAGACAATTAATAAGACCAGTAAACTCTCTGTATTTATTACAAGTGTGAATTTCTGATTTTAGTTTCTTTTCATGGCAAAAGGGTGACAGTGGGAAGGTGCAGAAGTCACCAGTTCTCCAAGTATGAAGATAACAAATGCTTCTTATGGGCAAAATGTGTCCTTTTCATGCGTAGAACAAAATCAGCAGAGCTAGGTAAAGAAAGACAGTGCATAATGTTCATTGCACTTCATTCTTTCTTGAGTTTTCATTGCGACTGGATTACTGAATTTGTAATATTTGTTTTTCTGCAAGTTTCCTAGGTTTTATTTCCTTATGCAGCCATTAAATGGAGTATACTTTGTCATACATTGAAATATACATTTACTGCTCCAGCATGATGATATGCAATTGTACATTCATCAAAATCCAGAGAAAAGTGTGTTAAATGTTATCATTAACATTTAAAACATGAAACATTGTCATCAAATTTTATAGCATAATGGAAAATCATGGGAAGCACTTAATATGTTAGTATCTGAAGTTATTGCTCAGATAATACAGAAATGCAGCTTTTTTTCCTCTATTATCCATCTCACCAGTTTCCTTCCATTTGAAAAGTATTGGCAACTGTATTTTTTCCAGGATGATATTTTCTGCATAAATAAAAATGAAGGACCCCACAACCTCTGTTTCTACATAAATTCTTCCTTTCCTCTGACATCAAAAGAAGTCTCTTAATGGCACCCAGGAAACTGAGTGATTATTTACCCATCAGCCTAAAATGTGACTATTGGGTAAATGTGAATATGTAGGTAGGATTCATTATGTGGAAACTGCCTGCTTCATATCAGTTTCTTAGTAGCTACATAATTTAAGTCCTCTGCCAGTAAACACCATGGACCCAAAGAGAGGTAGCCAGTAAATCCCAGCACCCAGCATGGCACCTAGCACATAATAGTTCCTCACCAAATAGATGTTTTGTTTTTAATAAAAGAATGAATAATTGACATTAAAAAATACTGATGTATATGTATATCATCACATGCATAATGAGTCACATATATTACTTTAAAAACTTTCTTATTTGGGGATGACTTAGTACATCAAAAGAGCAAGAGGGACTGCAAAAACCAGAACTGCTTTAATTATTCAACTTTCATTTTGTGCTTAATGTTGTTCCAGACACTGCAAGTTCATAGATGAATGACTATAGAGCCTAACACAGTGACCTTCCAGTCCTAGGACATAAGTGGAGCCTCAATTGGGCTTTGCACAGGTAACCTTTTAAATGATTAGACAGTGGGATTGCATAGTATAGATTTGTGTGTCTAAAAATGCTTTCAGACACTCTGAACCCAAAATGTAAGCAGCTATTTAACCTGGAAAGAATTTCATTAAGCCAGTTCACAGAGGGTTGGTCCAGCTTTCCAACTGGCCAGCAATGTAGACTTTGATAGGTTGAAGGTGAATTTCATTTGGGTTTCCTACGTAACCAGCAAAGAAAACACATGAAAAGAGCACAGACATGTGAGTGGACACACTTCCCTGTGCCTCCCTGGTTTCTCATGATGTAGGCTGAAGTTTGGTCGTTTAGTCACCAAACAATGAGTAGCCTTCCAGGTTAGAGGAACCAAGAAAGCAAAGACTCAGCCATTGCAAGGGCCAGGGCCAGATAGGTATTGAAGGCTCTACCCACACCAGACATGGGATTTCTTGCCTCAGACCTTGTTCTGTCCTGTTTCCTCTGTCACTGAGCCTGGGCCTGGCTTTCTCCCAGGTTTCCATTACCTACATGATTCATTGTTGTGACAAGGACAAGATAAATGGCAAAGAATGTGTACTTCTAATAAACAAATGAACAAACAAACAAAAAAATCTTTTGCCATAGGACAGTAGGGGGTAACTAATTTTTTGTATCTGAGATTTTTATCTGTGAAATGGGGCTAAAAATACTTCCTCTCTCTTAAGACTGTTGTAAGAGTAAGAGAACATACACATGTAAAAGGAGCCACCAGGCATTGGTAAACAGATATCATTCTTCCTATTATTGTACTCAGTCATCTATAGTAACATGAATTTTTCTTCTCACTTCAACTGTTGACTGAGCTTCCACGGCTGGAAGGGCACCTGAGGACTCACCCTGTAATAGGGAAGAAACTTTGTATTCTATTACACGTTAATCACTAAAGGGATCTTGCCTATAAGCTTGAATTATACGTAATGACCCATCTCTGGAAACCCTACCTCCCAGATAATGAGCATTAAGTTCAAATACCTTCATTTAGCTCACAGAAAACATGGTCACCAGGCCCACCTGTGAACAACTGCAGGGGGGAAGAAATTAACAGATCCCCTCTGGAGGCTGACCAGAACCAGGAAATGTTTGACTTTACTCCCTCCCTTTATAGTATAAAAGAAGCCTGAATTCTAACTCAAGCAAGATGGTTCTTTGGGGCATGAGTCCACCATCTTCTCGGTGTGCTGGCTTTCCAAATAAAGTCGCTATTCCCTGCCCCAGCAACTCATCTCTTGATTTATTGGCCTGTTGTGTGGTGAGCAGTGTGAGCTTGGACTCAGATACAACACAGGATAGCAATCCACATGGTAGGCTCAGCATTTCATTTTTGTCCAATAGCAGTTGCTAACTATAGCCTACATTTTAAAGATATTAATTTCCTCTCCTTCATTGTTGAGCTCTTTTCTCTTCCTTTGGCTTTTATTAAAAATGATGACAAAATGAACAGTATTGTATACTGTACAAGGAAGCTTTACATACAATATCTCTTTTTGCCTGTCCAACAAACTGCGATATTATTCTCATTTCATAGATGGAAAAACTGAAGCTGAATGATAACAGGAAAATTGCTCCACATAATTCAGATGATAGTGTTGGACTATTTGGTTTCCACCATGCCACCAGCACACAATTGACTGCTCTCTGCCTTTTACATTTTTTGAGGTTGGCTGGTTTTATATGAGAGCATAAATGAGCATGGGATCATTGACATAAAATGAGTAAGATTTGAGTGTGGAAAAAGCAGAATGTGCACAGAGAGTTGGGATCTACAGAAATACTCTCTAAAACCTAAAGGACTGACTTGGCCTTGAAGTTCACGGGGGTATAATGCCCCCCCCATCTGAATCTGTAACCTATGACTAGAATCCAAGTTTACCAATTTTCATCCCCCTTGATGCATTTCGACTTTTTAACTAAAGAGAGCTTCCTTTGAAAATCAACCAAGGGTCAGCACATAGGAAAACACGTGCCCAACATAATCCATGGAGAGGGGTGAATTGGGGTCCAAATTACTGCCCCTTTTTTCCATTGACTTTCTTCAAATGATTATCCTGGACTAGAAGACATTTTAAGTCTCCCGGCTGGGTAAAATACTTGAAGGGTTAACGCATAATGACCAATTCTTTCATTGTAAGACCAAGAACCATTAAAAAGAGTAGAAGGCCATTTATCTGTTGCTTTTAAAAATTTTTAAATATGTACTATATCTGAATCCTCACACATATTACAAAAGCACTGAAATCAAACAACCATGGTTCATTCCTGGCCTTTGATTTTTATATCCATGCATGTTAAAAAATAAAAGAAAGAGAGGGAAAACCAAACATGTGTGCTGCCTTTTAATAAAGATCATATTAAAAATTCAATAAATAGCAATATCTCTGATCTCTTAACAAAAGCTTCTGGTGTACAGGAAATTAAATGAAAAAAAAGAAAACCTTGTTAATCCTTTTTGATTTCTGTACATTGTAGCTAGAAGCAGAATTCTTTAACTCACAGATTTCTCCTTTTTTTTTTTTTTCTTTTTAACATTTTAAAAACCTTTTATTGCACAAATGTTGTCTGGGCAACACTATAAATGCAGCTTGATTCTTGGAAAGGTTTAAAATTAAAGGCGGGGGGTGTAGTAGGGAGCAAGCAGTTGTGTCATTGACTCATCCCGGTGGCCTTGCAAGGAGGAACCCACCTCGAACCAGGTGATAACCCGATAGACTTTATCTTGTCTTCTCCCGCCCTCCCTGAAGCCTGCCAACACTTCGGCTGGCTGTTAGGCATTTTAAATATCCCCCCTGAGCCCTAACCTCACCCCCTTTCTCTTCTTGTCAGCTGGAACGTCTCCGAGCTGTCAGAAGCTTGTTGCTTATTGATGTTTCCGTGTGTTTTATGTCTTTTCTGAGATATGACAGGCCCTGACACAGCGCTGATTTCAATCAGGCTGCTTCTGGAGAGGCCTAAGATTTTTAGTTGCACAACCCACATCTCCAGCCTACTTCAGAGGCCTCTGTCTAATGAAAATGTTTCAGGAGGCCGAAATAAAGGCCCTGTGCTCAACAAACAGCAGCTGAGGAATTCACGAGCCTTGAAAAAACACGTGTGTGTGCGCTCATGCACACACACACACAGGCAAACACACACGCACCATGGTCCCCCCACCTCCTTTTGTTATAAGAAAAGCAAGAACAGAAAGCGACCTTGGGAGCCAAAGGTTCTGACACTGAATCAAATCCCTTTAGACCTGAACTGACAGGCTAGGCCTGGCTTTAGATTACGTTATCACATCTTAGAACAGGCCTGTATGTACCTCAGGATTCCCTACATGTAAAGAGCTGGCTGTTTTAGCCCTGCTGCCTATTAAGTCAAGTTCTGATGTCTTGTAAAGAATGAAAGTCTATCACACAGAGGGTGGGAGTAAAGGGTGGGTGGGGGGGATCAACCACCAGAAATGGAAATAAAACGTGTAGCTGGGGGTGAGCTCATTTCTGTTATTTACAATGCTAGTCATGAGGAGATTAAAAATATTCGAAAATTATTCTTGGTAAATCACATGTGATTTCCTGAAGCTTATACAAACAACTCATTTATGCCATGTTGGTCATCTTTAAGCTAGACAAATAAGGGGCTTGGGAGACCAAAGGCATTTTGTTTGGCCCAAACCAGCACACTTATTTGAAGGCCACCATCAAACACATTCCCAGATATCTGAGTGAGAGCATAGGACTCCTAGCTTTGTGTATGTGTCCGGCAAGTTGGACAAACCTGAGCTAGTCAAATGACCTCTTTGTGTCTGTTTCTCCAATTTAAAATGCTGAAGCCTTATACCTCAGAAGAAGGCAATCTTTTCATTATTGGGCTTTTCGACTTTAAAAGTCAAGGTATTTGTTAATCTAAACCTCTTAATTTACCCCTTCCTCCCACCTTTCCCCTTTGGTAACCATAAGTTTGTTTTCTAAGCCTGTGAGTCTGTTTCTGTTTTGTAAATAAGTTCATTTGTATCACTGAATCACTTTGCCGTACACCTGAAACTAACACAACATTGTAAATCAACTATACCCCAATGTAAAATAACAACATTATTTAATTATAAACTCGATAAATTATTTAATTATAGATTTAAAAAAGTCAAGCTACTGATAAACAAGGTCCTTCCATACAGCACAGGGAACTATATTCAATATCTTATAATAAACCATAATGGAAAAGAATATGAAAAAGAATATATGTATGTGTATATATACCTATATATATACATATATATGTATATTTATATAACTGAATCATTTTGCTGTATACCAGAAACTAACACAGCATTGCAAATCAACTATATTTCAATAAAAAAATAGAAGTCAAGCTATTGGCACAGCTTCTAATAAGGCAATAAGTCTCCGACGATGAAGACCAAATTTAAAAATTCTCAGGGACTAGTGTTCTGTTCTTCTCCATGACAAGGCACCTGCAATTAGTATTTGTGATAGAATTAAGACTTTCCAGGGGAGAAAAATACTTAAATTATAATATTATGCCAACAACATCTAGAATGAAAATATTTCTTGAAGGATAAATATCCAAAGTGAAACAGACATTAATAAAGAATCTCAAAAATTTTTTTGATTTTCTTTGTCTGGAAACATGTGGAGTATGGCCGAAAACACAGGCTTGAGAGCACAGGCTCCCAGATGTCAGTCTGATTCATTTGTGCTAATGTTTAAAGAGTGAGATTTTATTTTAGAATATGGATTTGGGGCTTCTTTGGAAAAAAATCAACCAGTCTGGAAATGGCAACCATCAGCTGGCTCTGAGTCACACCAGCCTCATTAGACCGGCCCTGCATTCTCCAGGGGCCACAGCCAACCAACTCCTTTTTTTTTCCCTCTATATTTAGGGTCTGGCCTCTGCAGCATCTGATTTACAAACCCTAATTTGAAGTCAGGCAGCGTTGTGTTTGGATGTCAGCTCTTCTGCCTACTAGCTGTGTCGCTTCAGACAACTTAACTGTCCTTGGTTTTCTTAGTTCCAAAATGTGAAGAATAAGTCCTACCTCAAATGGTGTTTTGATGATTGACATCACAAATGTAAAATGCATGGCTCATTAAAAAAAAACAAAAACAAAAAAAAAAACTTCAGAAAATATGTTCAATCTTCCCATTTCCTCTTGGTAGAGGATAGAAATGTGATCACCCTTGTGCTTGCTCTGTTTCCAAGTGAGATTCTTTGCTGCGCTGAGTTAGAGTTTTAGTGGTTTTAGCTTAAAAAAATCTTCTGCCTCTCAGCCACACTGAGTGAAAATTACTGCTAAAAAAAGTGTTCCTCCACCTCCATTCCATTTTTTAAAATGTTATGGTATTTTAAACAATATTAATATAATAACAGTAGCATGTGTTTATTGGGTTAGTCTGTATTTTTTGACTTAGTATTGAATTTATGGCTTGTTTCTACCAGTACTGTCGCTATTAATTTTTGTTCCCATTTTTTTCATCAGCTGGAACATTGTCATAGGACTATTGCCTGACTGTGATAAGCAGTCTCTGCTATTATTATTTCAGGTCTGCTTATCAACAGTCAACACCAAATTATTTTTTTTTAGAACAAGTATGTTATCAATTTAACCCTTTGGTCACCAAAGGGCCCCTTCCTTGCAGCCACTGATGAGAATTCTGGCATGGTAGGCTCTGGAGTCAGAGAATTAGGGGAGTGGTTGGAAAGAGAGCTGTCACCACAAGAATACCACGGTGGGTAGAGAATGTTTTCACAGTATGACTTTAAGATAGAAATGTATATTGGTCCTGACTCTTGACCCAGCCCAGGCAAACTGCAGCCCAGGAGCCAGGACTGCTACTGACCCTTGGAGGGCTGGTTGAGGGAGAAGCACCGTCTGGGAACTCCCAGAGATCACAGGCCTGCCAGGCTCTCTGAAAATGACTGCCAATTTGGCCTAGTCTCAGATGACTGCGTGCCCAGGAGGGAGGGGATGGCAGTAATAAAGCAGTTTAGTGGAGAAAGATATTGCTTCAAGCTCCCAAGGCTTCTAGTCTATTTTATGACAACATTATTCACTCACACATCCACACACACGCACACACATGCACAGACACGCAAACGCTCATATGATAATCAGGATATATACAATCTTTGGGGCAGAGAATGATTTATGGCCAAATCGGAAAAGTTATAGTTCAAAGCTAAGATTCAGATGATTCCAGGAGTGGTAGAACTCATTTAGAGTTTTTCTTCTATAATGAAATAATGGGGAAAAGCTGGTAGTATCACCCCAACAGGCTACATTTGGACTGAAGCCTGGGGTTCTGTTGTCAGCCCACCCACGACTGATTATTCTCGGCAGCTCTCCCAGGATCTCGCGCTTTAACTGGGAGAAACATTTGACTCCTGACGATGAGGGTTCCAATTCTAAGAATCCTTTGTAATTTTTCAGAGACGGATGCTACTCACATAATACAAGTTCATATTTATATATACAATGTTACAATATATAATATATGTATGTACAACATCATGTCAGGATTTTAACTAATTTTAAAATTAGTTATAGTCTACTAAAATTTGCCACTTTAAAATATTCATGCTTTTTTTTTTTTTAAAAAAAGAAAATACTGCAATACTGAAAATTCATAAGAAAGAGAGCAAGTAATGGCTCTGGAGAATTTTATGTTTTTTACAGTAGCTCCATTTGAGGAGCAAATATCAAAACCACATTTCAACATTATAGTGAGAAAGATGCTATGCTTTACAATGCACAGGAAGAACTGAATTTTACTTGATGCAGTAAGATCAAGAAATATTTATCAAATTCTCAGACTGTTCATGCATTTGTTTGTGAAATCCTCACAACCACCTGGAGAGGTAGAGGAATCATTGTTCCCACCTTATGGAGGAGAATACTGAGGTTAGTGAGGTTAAACAGCATGCCCAAAGCCACACACACAGTTGGCATATAAGAGAGCCAAAGTTTTAATTCATATTTTCAAGTGTTCTGCCTCTAATTTTATTAAGCTGCATAAGTCCACTGTTTAACTTTCTAAATGTTAAGGCCCTTTCTAGCAGGATTTTTTATGTAAGCACCTGGAGCTACCTTAAATATTTTATACACATTTCTAGTAGGAGTACAATTTTTTAAAAAATAAAAATAATGATACCTGTTAACAATACTCAAAAAAAAAAATAGATTTTTTTGTGAAGATATCCATGCAACATCTGATTGTTATGGAGTCTCTAAGACACAGGAAAGTAAAACCATTTCTAATCCATTTAACCAGAGGAATCACTTCTCTTCACATTTTCTAGAAATTGAGATTCAAATTTAAAGGTTTGATCAACAAATTTTTAAGGGAGATAATCCAGTCTTTCCTCTTTTGTTAAAGTAACAGCATCTACAATTGACTAATTACAGGGAGAATTGGGCATTCCATGAAGATTAAGGGCAAGCAGCTAATTACACCCACAAGTGGCTAACAGCAGCTACAATTAGCTGTTTATAGGAGCAATTACTGGTGTAGCCAATTTTGTACCCCAAAATAATTACAGGTGCAAAATCTCACATGCCTTTAGAAATGTTCTCTTTCAGAATGCTGGCCCTGGAGATGTAGATTTCTCCATTCATTCTCCTGGATTGAAAAATAACCAGAAATTTAAAATTTAAGGTGTTAAAATGTTATCAACTTTAAAACTGTGTCTAATAAATTTATTTTTATGCTTGACAAATTGTAATTAATTTACTTAATATGCTGTTAATACTTTAAGCATTAGAGAAATATAGCAGTAAAGAAAGCTTAAAGGGGTAAGTTTTATTTCTACTTTCTGAGGATAATTCACAAATTAATTGTTAACAAAATATTTTAAAACATGTTCTGCAGTAAGATCAAGCCACAACATATACTAAAACCGTTGTTGTTCCAATTTCTGTGTTTATTCTTTGACCTTGAGTTAGCATTCATTCATGTACCAAATTAATATGTGTTTATGGAATTCCTAATATATTTCAGTATTTTCTGGATATGCAGACTCAAAAGGAAAGGTACCCATGGGTAATTCTTAACTTTCTCAACTTCCTGAAATTTATTTCCTACTCTGGAAAGTCTAGAAATATAGCTATGATCAGAGTTTATTTTTCAGCTGAGACTTGAAGCTAATGACACAGTTATCTCCATATCCCTCCCCAAATAAACAAATGTACATTTGCCATCCCCAAACAAAAAACAAACTATAGACAAACAATAAACAATTATCGTTGGATTTTAGAAGTTTCCTATTTGGCTTCTGAATTATATAATAATAAGATTTCGAAATTAAGATTAAGATTTCGATAATAAGATTTCGAAAACCCCAGGGGCTACATTTTAGTCTTTTTATATATTAGGAGTTTCTTACTTAAAACAAAAACAAAAACAAAAATACTATTATTCTGGTTATGAAGTTGTTCCATTGTTGATTACTTCAATCATTATTTCCATTAACCAATCTATTCTGAGTCAATCATGAGGCATTATTTTAAAACTGTAATGCCCTCTGGTTTTGTTTGAAAATTCAAGCTTGGAAACATGTGACTTAATGAGATTTTGATTTATTTTTTCATGACTGTATATTTCCAGAAATGAATCAAGTTCATTAAAAATTCCAAATCTTCTTTTTTGAGTCACCTAGAGAAACTATTGCTTCATCAGTAAATGGGGTTGTTGACAGTAAACAAGGGAATTTAAAGTAGAGGAACGAATGCTTGGTCTGGGGTAGAAGCACAGAGCCATGACCGTGCCAGAGCTTTTGAGTCCTGATGGTTCCTCTAATTTATCTCTGACTGCCAGGGGCAGCAAGGTCTCTTTCTGGAGGGACCGGAGAGACCTGGGTTTGAGTCCCAACTCCACCGCTTACTAGCTCTATGGCCCCTTGAAAGCTCCTCAGCCTCTTGGAGACTCACTTTTCCCATCGATAAAACCCATAAAATAGGGATAGTAATTCCTTCCTCTTAGAAGTGATTGCTCTTAGAAGTGAAGTGATCTATGACACCCAGTGGGGACCTCAACTTGTGCTTCCATTAAATAAGAGGGATAAACTTTGTTATCTCTAACCTTAAGAAAATGAAAACAATAAAAAACATAAAGTCCTCCTAGACTCGCTTTCTCTCTTTACAAAATGTTATTCATTACAGTTAGCCCTACCTGGATCACGAGAAAGAGCTACAAATTAGTTCATTCATTCCTTCTTTGAATTCATTCATTAATTTAGTAGGAAAAAACAATATCTTATACTTAAAGCACTTATTGTGTGCTAGGTGCTCTTCTAAAGCTCTTAGGTATTTTAATATTTATGACTACACTTGTGTGATAGATACTTTTATGAGGCCCATTTTACAGATGTGGAAACTTAGTCACAGAGAAGTTAAGGAACTTGGATAAGGTCACACAGCTAGAAAGTGGCAGAGGCAGGGTCTGAACCCAGTAGTCTAATGCCATATTACCTCCTATGTCTAGAGTGTTCAGGGGTGGGTCTAGACACACAAAATCCAAACAATTAGAAGAGCTGTTTCAGAATCTTCCTCTTCATTAGGGAGAGGGCATAGCAGGTCTGCCCAATGAGGAGATGTCCTATTGTGAGAGGTACCTTTCCAAATGTGACACTCATTGCACATCCTTGTCGTTCGAACTCGTGTCTGACGTCTTTCCAGGTAGACTGAGTTCCCTGAGGCTCCTTCTCTGCCTGTTGGCCACTGCACACCAGCACCAGTGCTCAATAAACACGTGAGGAGTGATAGAAACCACACCAAGATGAAACGCACCTTATCCTGCTACAGAGGCTGGAAAAGTCCCTTGTTCTCTAGCACAGTGAAACGAGCCAGCTCCACCGGAGATACGCGCGAGATCTACACAGGAACAAGAAGTATGTAAAATGCAGCACACCGCCTTGTTCACTCTAGAAGTAAACCAACTAAATGTTTAATTTAGTGTTCCATTTTTGGAGGAGCTCTGTGTCTGTATCGTAAAGAGTGTTTCAGAAGTGAAGAAAAAGTTCACTGGATTCTTTTCCATAGCAAAACTGTGAATGCAAATTGTAGCATCTGTTTCACATGCATGTTAAAACAGGCAGTATGTTAATAGAAAGAATGACTGGGGAGAAGCCAAGACATCGGACAGGACTCTTCTTAACTGGAGCTCCCAGCATGGAATTTGGTATGGCTAGGTCAGGCTAGGCACACGTTTCTCACTCCTGCTTTTGTGGAGAGCATCACGTAATTTGGAACAAGGTTAGGTTATATGTGTCTGGCTTCCCCACATTAAATGAACCCCACATTAAATATCAGAAACAGATCAGTTTTGAAATCTTTTCTGTGAATGTAAAGCTAAGTGACTTTCAGCATCTGATTTGGGACTCTAGCCAGAAAACACTGGGCTGAAGAATCAGAAGGATTAAACCATCCAAACAGAATCCACTTGCCGGAAATTCAGCAAACATTCCACTGCCTTCAAAACAGTGGGGTCGTCATATGAAGCTGGAAACATTTTAAAATTCTAACTTAGGTAGTGATGGCCCCAGATATGTATCTGGCCTAAGGAGAGAATGGCAGTGAACTTGTTTACACTGTAGAGATCTTTAGACAGCCATCTAACTATTACCTACCTGCAAACTGGTATGTTCATTTGCATAAGAAAACCAATGGAGGACCATAGAACTCTGAAGATACTTGTGGCTTGAAGACTAAATTTCATATTTATCAGTAACATAAAATTAGTACTAATGTATCCACTTAAAAATAATATTTTAAAAAATTAGAAAGACATAGCTACCAATTTGATCTGAGTTTCTATTAGGGATTGGAGACTGAGAAATTTTTTCCTTCCTGACAAGTAACTTTTCCAAGTAATGTGGCTTGTGCTTGTTCCCCATGATATTCATGACCTTTGTGTACAGTAACTCCTTCTTCCCTGGTACAGCCAACCTCCAAGCCCTCTTACACCCCTTCTCTTTCAGCTCTAGGATCTTGAGAATCTGGGAAACCATGAACATGAGGCCCTGGGCCACTGTTTGGGGCTCTTTCACACCCTGAGTCCAGGCCAGTCCTCCTTTTGTGTTAAGACATGGTTTTGATCTTTAAGTGTGAGGTTCTTCCTCCTACACTATTGGTGGGGATGTAAATTGGTGCAGTCACTATGGAAAACAGTATGGAGGTTCCTTGAAAAACTAAAAATAGAGTTGCCATATGATCTAGCAATCCCACTCCTGGATTTTTTTTTTTTTTTTTTTATGGAGAAATCTCTAATTCAAAAAGATACAAGCACCACAATGTTCGTAGCAGCACTATTTCCAATAGCCAAGATGTGGAAGCAACTTAAGTATCCATCAACAGATGAATGAATAAAGACGTGGTGTATATATACATATATATATACACACACACACACACACACACACACACACACACAATGCAATACTAGTCAGCTATAAGAAAGAATGCAATAATGTCATTTGCAGATGAATGAATAAACATGTGGTATATATATATATACACACACAATGCAATACTAGTCAGCTATAAGAAAGAATGTAATAATGCCATTTGCAGCAACACGAATGGACCTAGAGATTATCATACCAAGTGAAGTAAGTCAGACAGAGAAAGATAAATATTGTATGATATCACTTACATGTGGAATCTAAAACATGATACAAATGAAGCTATTTACAAAACAGAATCACAGACAGAGAACAAATTTATGGCTACCAAAGGGGAAGGGGGGAAGGGATAAATTAGGAGTATGGAATTAACAGATACACACTATTATAGATAAAATAGATAAACAATAAGGACCTACTGTACAGCACAGGGAAGTATATTCAATATCTTATAATAAACCATAATGGAAAAGAATATGAAAAATATATGTATATATAACCAAATCAGTTTGCTGTACACCAGAAACTAACAGAACATTGTAACAACTATATTTTGATTTTTAAAAAAAAGAGTGAGTTCCTTTATTAGTGACTATGGACCCCATTTCCAAGGAATTCCACAAAATTATGTGTATTCATCCCAACTTTTATTCTATAGTCAAAGGTATTCGTGACTCATAAAATATGAAGACCCCTTATTTTAAGAGGCTTATCTAAGGATAGACACTAACTGCACCCTCAAGAGTGAAATACAAACCTGAATGTGGATTTCAGGATTGTGATGATTTGTGAGATGAACTGGACAATTTCATGATAGAATGTGTTTCATACAATGACATACTGCTCCTATTCATGTGTACCTTGCCACTCTCCAACCACTTTGTTCATTTAGTGACTGAGTTCAGCTGAATCTCATTTTAGGCTGTTATTTTTCTGTTGCTATGTCATGCTCCTCTTCACCTCCCCCACTGCTGGCAGCTGTTGGCCTAGAGAATGCCAACAAGTATCACTATTAGCCTGAACCAGAGCAATCAGGAAAATTATCCCCCCAAATATATGGAAGGCTTTCTAACCCCTAGCAAAATTATGGCTATAATTTTTGGTGGCTCATGTTTTCATACTCTGGGAGCAGAGAATTCTCATCTAGGATGAGACATTTTCCAACTCTTCCTGCAGAAAAAACAGAAATACATATTCCCTGCATGGACAGGAGCCTTGTCACAGAAGTTTCCCAGCCAAGTATCACTTAGAGTTTCTTGTGTGGGTAGGAATCTTTTTGCAGGAGTTGGTCAGAGCAGGTCTACAACTTCTTTCTCCAGGAGATAATTCAAAATTCAGAGAATCCTACGAGAGATACAAGTGTTACCCCCATGGCTGATGCTTAAAAAAATATCTTTGTTACACACTGCCCACAAATTCCATAATGTGAAATCCAAGGTTATTTACAACTGTGCCTCTACCTGGTGTCAGCATGCACTATCCCTGACCCCTTTCAGCTCCTGCTCTTATCTCCACTAGACTACCTACTTTTCAATATGAAAATTGTATGCCTGACATTTTCTGTATTTGCTCATGTTGTTACCACTTACATTGGTAACAATATGCTGTAATCATTATGTTTTTACGTTGTTAGGAGGTAAAACTTTACCTCCTATATCTGCTTGGCAAATATCTTCTCACTCTGCTTGGCCCTTTTTTTTTTTTTTAAACTGAGATATAATTTACCTATAACATTGTGTAAGTTGAAGGTGTACAACCTGTTGATTTGATAAATTTATATAATGCAGTATAATTACCTCCTTAGCTTTAGCTAACATCTCTATCAAGTCATGTAATTATAATTTATTTTTTGTGGTGAGAACACAAGATCTAGTCTCTTAGCAATTTTGAAACATATAATATAGTATTGTTGACTGTAAACACTATGCTGTGCATTAGATCTCTGCTTGACCCATTTTGAATATCAATCCTTTGCTCTATATTCTCCAACCTGGCCCTTTCCCCTCTTCTCTCTGAGGGATAAAGAGTTGCACTAATTTGTCCACACTGGTCTTGTTGCTTGGGAGTCAGGTGTGGATCTCGTTACTGCTATGGTAGAGATTGCTAGCTGACCACCCCAATCCATCCACCCTCCTTTTCCATAGCAATAGAGTTGTAGCTGGGCATGCAGTTATTCAGGGAAAAATTGTACTTCTCAGCCACCTTGTGACAAGGGGAGCAGAGTGACCAGGTTCTGGCCTGTGGCATGTGGGTGTGAGTGCTGTGGTGCCACACGTGGACAGGACTGGAAACCTCTCCCATGCCCCTTTCCCTCCCTGAACTTTAGCCAAGCCTATGAGAGCAGGGGATGGCAGAGAGACTGGGTGGGAGGACCCAGGGGTAAGAACGAAGCAGCAGCCCACCTCTCTCCCAAAACTACCACCCAAGGGAAAAATAAACCTTTTTAAGCTGTTATTTTGTTAGATTGCACTCCTCACCCTTTCTCTCTCTCTTTTTCCTTTCCTCCCTCCCTCTATGATTTTTTTTTTTTTTTTTTACAACCACTTAACCTTTTACCTACCTATCACCATTATTGGTTTTGCAACTTTGGACAATTGACTTAAACCTCAGTTTCTGAATCTGCAAAATGGAGATAACTTCAGATGGTTTGGGGGGATTAAATGAATTGATCCATGGAGAGGACTTGACTTTACAATAAATATGAGATATGATGATGATGTTCATTGTTATAAACATCTCCCCCAAAATGTTTTTGTTTATAAACTGGTCTCCCTGCCTCAGACTTGGCATGTGCCATGTGATAATTATTTTTGTCGTCCCAATGATGGGCTATAGTAGAGTCTCCAAAAATTAGTGTTGCATTCATGCTTGTTGAGTGACTAAAAAGGGTCTGGGGTATCTCCTCTCCAACTTCTTCATTTCCTCTGGGCTCCTGTCCAGACTCATGCAGGCCCCCAATTCTCCAGACTCTCTCCACACCAGAGCCCATCAGATGGTCTGGGAAACTCACCATCCACTGTCTGCCTGGTCTAGTTACCTCGACAACCCATGTCTTTGTTTATCACTTCATTCCTTCGGTGGGTATTTACTGAGGGGCTATTATACCTGGCACAGTGCTGAGGATGAGGATAAGGAAGTGAACAGAGCATGTGAGGTCCCTCTTTTAGTTACTCTGTCATTCTTTGGAAGGTAGACAAATGATAAATGATAAATCAATAAATAAGCCAGAAAATGGAAGGTGGAGAGGAATGCCATGGGGAGTAAAAGGGTAATATTCTAGAAATCCTGGGAGTGGCTGGTCTGGGAGATGATGTCTGAGTTGCTAGCCGAAACCTGCCTGGGGATGAGCCAGGAGGAGAGTGTTATACTCCATTAATTTGGGTCACCTCCTGTAGCAGCCCCGTGAAGCCCCTTTGTTGCTGGTCACCCTTGCTGAAACAGGAACCCGCCTCCCACTGGGGTCCCAAACTCTACCAGACCACTTGTGGGAACGAGTTGCCAGCATTCACTGCTTATACAGATCTTTGAGGAAATTAGAATACCAGAGCTGGAAGAGTGAGCTTGGGTTCTGGAGAGGCACAAACAATTCAATCACTTCTTTGACTTTTAGTTTACAAACATCTGGAGATTTTCAGAGAGTTTATAATTTATTCTGTTTGGAATATAAGACTAAACAAAATGAAAAATCTTGAGAACTTCTGAACAAAATTTGTCATAATTCTACCTCAGGGGGAGGGGAATGTGACCTCCTGTTAGGATGAGATTCCGTTGAGAAGTGATGTAGGCTTTGACTTGGAGTTGAAGGGAGGATTGATTTTTCTTTGTAGCCTGAGTTCTCCACAGGTGGTACATTAATTGATATGCCAGGGCAACTTATTAGGTGGCATTTTTGTTTCTTGTTTTGTTTCCATCATCACCCCATCTAAATTTTACCTATATCTGCATGGAAAGAGAAGAGGGGTATCCACTAGCCTTTGTGGAGCACTTTGCCCAAGTGCCCAGCTAGCACAAATACACCTGGCTCCTTTGGTTCCAGTTTGGTCCTCTTTTCCTTGGTAAAACCACTCTTCCAACCTGATGCTTAGCAACTAATACAGACAACTAGCTGCAAGTGCTCATATAGAGGATGAAGGAAGAACACCTTATAAGTGACCAGCCCTGTTGTATATAACTGATGCCATTGCTTACTCCATCCTGCCTTCCAAGATAATGGTGGGTAGATGGGGGTGGTGGGAGGGGTCACTCTTTAGAGAGAAGGAAGATATAGCATTTGTTGAACTCAACTGAGACTCTGCTTAGATCCCCCTTCCTGCCCCCAGATTCAAACTAAACCTGTGGATCCTTATATTTCAAAATGATTCCTAGAATTAACATACCTTAAATAAAAGTGCCCTTGTTTGCTCAGAATGACCTCTTACTGTCTACTCTTTTGTTAGTGGAACCTCACTCAGACACTTCAGAATTTGTTGCTGTGAGCCTGGTTCAGGTTTTTAGGTATTGAGGTGCCTACCAGAAAAGCATCTTCTCAAAGGGCCTCACCTGAGAGGCAACCCCTCAGCATGACTTCCTATGTATAGGGTTGCTAGGACTAGCTGCCCTAGGCTCACCTGGGAGAGGTTTAAATTATCTGGTCAGCTCCAGGGAATTTGTTTTCATTGTCTGGGGTGAGGCTGAACTATTAACGTTTTAAAAAAGCTTTCTAGAGCTTCCCTGATGGTGCAGTGTTTGAGAGTCAGCCTGCTTATGCAGAGAACACGGGTTTGTGCCCTAGAAAGCTTTCTAGATTACCCCAGTATGCTTTAGGTTGAGATTCTCTGCATGAAGACTTTTTAAAAAACAGAAAGCATTAACAAGGCTTTTCCCCTTATTCTCCAATTTCAATGCCTGAAAATGGCATTTTTTATCAGTCCCTGCAGATGAGGAATAGAAAAGGGCCTGTTATTTAATAAATTATTGCATCAGGCATGTAATGTGTAAACATTCAGAAGAGCCCGGTAAAAATAATACCTTCCAGATAGAGTAAGTTGCTAATCTTAGTTGCCTCAAATACTTTCCTTTCCATAGATAAGCCAAGTCTCTCATTTTAGCAGGATTTTAGGGTCTTTAGCTCTATAGCTTTGCATATGAGCAGATGAAGAGTTATCCTTTGCAGTGTGTGCACCAAAGGGTTTCTGAGATGGTAAACAAACAGTTTCCCTAGAGTTGTTGCAGAGAACACTGTATTTGACTGTCAGGTACATAAAAAAATCCCTCAGAGGCAGACACAAGGCTCTTATTCATTTGCACTAACAGCTGAACCCCTAGTAGGTATGTCTGTGGTTGTTTATCTAAAGTAACAAAGCTACAGTAATCAAGACAGTATGGTACTGGCACAAAAACAGAAAGATAGATCAATGGAACAGGATAGAAAGCCCAAAGATAAACCCAATTCCAATACAGAATTTAAAAAAAGCAAATCAAAAGTATAATGAGGTATCATCTCTCACCAGTCAGAATGGCCATCATCATAACATCTAGAAACAATAAGTGCTGGAGAGGGTGTGGAGAAAAGGGAAAACTCTTGCACTGCTGGTGGGAATGTGAATTGGTACAGCCACTATGGAGAACAGTATTGAGGTTCCTTAAAAACTACAAATAAAACTACCATATGACCCAGCAATCCCACTACTGGGCATATACCCTGAGAAAACCAAAATTCAAAAAGAGTCATGTACCAAAATGTTCATTGCAGCTCTATTTACAATAGCCCGGAGATGGAAACAACCTAAGTGTCCATCATCGGATGAATGGATAAAGAAGTTGTGGCACATATATACAATGGAATATTACTCAGCCATAAAAAGAAACAAAATCGAGCTATTTGTAATGAGGGGGATAGACCTAGAGTCTGTCATACAGAGTGAAGTAAGTCAGAAAGAGAAAGACAAATACCATATGCTAACACATATATATGGAATTTAAGAAAAAAAAAATGTCATGAGGAACCTAGGGGTAAGACAGGAATAAAGACACAGACCTACTAGAGAATGGACTTGGGGATATGGGGAGGGGCAAGGGTAGGCTGTGACGAGGCAAGAGAGTGGCATGGACATACATACACTACCAAGTGTAAAATAGATAGCTAGTGAGAAGCAGCCGCATAGCACAGGGAGATCAGCTTGGTGCTTTGTGACCAGCTAGAGGGGTGGGATAGGGAGGGTGGGAGAGAGGGAGACGCAAGAAGGAAGAGATATGGGAACATGTGTATATGTGTAGCTGATTCACTTTGTTATAGAGCAAAAACTGACACACCATTGTAAAGCAATTATACTCCAATAAAGAATTAAAAAAATAATAAAAAATAAAGTAACAAATAAAGGACAGCATCTGTTTTAATCACTTATCTACGAAGACTTGGGATTAAATTCAAATCTTTCTTTAAGCACTGCATCACTATTTTTATTTCAAGGCCTGGTGAGTCTTGTTCCATTCTTCGGAAAATGAATTTCGGTGTGTGAAAAGAGATAAGCAACAGTGTGTGAACTTCTCTGCTTGACCACTGTGCAGACATACTATGGATAATTAGCTATTGCAGGGTAGATTTTCCCATCACAATATTCTGTAAAAGTGTTTGGAGTTCCATGGAAGAAAGAACAGAAGGCATGAAATCCAGTTGTTATGGAAATCCATCCCTGGTCTCTCAATTAAGAGAAGACAACTGGGTCCTTCTATGTAAAAACTTTCAGTTTTACATAGTTGGTGTTTTGGTGACTCTTAGATGAACTGCCAAGCATCATTTATTACTACTGAAGTAGAGCCTCCAGCTTAGAAGGGACGCCCACGCCCCCCACAACCACTGCTCAGCAGTTCCCCAAATATATTACTTTTCTTCCCAGAGGACAGTGTGCTTGAAGTTTCCTCCTCAGTTCACCTCATCTGGGGCACTTTTAAAAGGAGATTTTTTTGGTAAATGTATTGGATGGGACTTTCTGGATTGAGACCTAGGGGTCTGTATGCTTCACAGCCCCCTCAGGTGAATCTTATCAGTCTGAAGGGAAGTCAGCACCACCTTAGGCCCGGTTCGTAGGGTCAGTGTCAGACCACAGGGGTTGATGGGGCAGACGTCTCTGCCCCTCCCTCGAGAGTTGCTAAGACCCTTTCCAACCTGAGTGACCTGGGCATTTTCTTCAATAAACATAGATGAAGAGATATGGAAACACCTCTGCCTGTAGAAATTACTAAATAATAAGTGGACGATGGTTGCTTGTTCTGTCCTCCTTTCGGAAGCTGGTCTGATTAGGATGGTGTGATTATTCTGAGGATCCTGTGTGTGGTATGACCTGTGTCCTGGTCCTGAAGAAGCTCTGTCAATCACTGATCCCAGAGGAACTGTGTGCCTTTGAGAGCTCTCAGCAGACTTGCAACATGAATGAGATTTTATTAAAAAAAAAAAAAGCCTGATTTATGAACCCCATGTGCATGCATGGCGAAGCCCACCAGACCCTGGTATAGGGGGAAGGACTTTGCAAAAAAAATCCTTAATATAGAAACACCTGGCTTTGGACCAATGAGCCATAGGCATAAGTCCTTTCCCACTTTCTCCTCTCTGTTCCTTCTCCCCTGACTTCCTGCTGGGGTTGGCTGAGTTATACTGTGGAAACCCCGAACTGTTTGATAATGTGAGAACGTAGAGTTACAAGAAAAGAAGAGACAGCAAAGAAAAATGCTAGGGGAGCAGTCTCGAACTGGCAGCTAGCAGAGTGCTTTTGTTATTGGGAAATTTCACATAAAAATCTAGAATTCCAGCTTTTCTTGAAAACCTGAAAAATATCTGGCAACACTGGGACTGCTTCCATGGGGCAAGGACTGGCCATTGATGAGCTGGGTTAGGCACTGTTCGATTGCTTGTGATTCTTTTCAACCCCAGTGTATTGTTCTAGACCGAGCCCCCTTTCCTCACTTCTGTCATCTGCCAGCTTCCCTCCTCAAGTGTTTTGTGACTCCCTCATTTAGTGCAAATTATTCCTACAAATTCCTCCTCCTCTACTCCAAAAATGCAGAAAGATTTGACTTTGATTCCTGAAATTCTATCACTCACATATTAGTATAAGCTAGCCTGACCAGATTGCTAGATTGCTTTTTTTAATTTTATTTTTTAATTGAAGTATAGTTGCTGTACAATATTATATGTTACATGTCTACAATATAACGACTCACAGTTTTTAAAGATTATACTCCATTTATAATTATTATAAAATATTGGCTATATTTCCTGTGTAATACAGTATATCCTTATAGCTTATTTTACAACTAACAGTTTGTACCTCTCACTCCCCTACCCCTATATTGCCCCACCCCATGGTAACCACTAGTCTGTTCTCTATATCTGTGAATCTGCTTCTTTTTTGTTATATTCACTAGTTTGTTGTATTTTTTAGATTTCACATATAAGTGATATACATTACTTTTCTTTCTCTGACTTATTTCACTTAGCATAATGTCCACCCATGTTGCTTTTTTCATAAATTTTGCGTTCTGAAATAATGAGTGTTTTTTTCTGGAGGAAGGGTAAAGACCAGGAGAAACTTGAGGAAAGCTTGAATAGAGAGCATGTGAGGAAGGCTTAGAGTAGCACAAAGCCACGGGAGGGTGGGCAGTGGTTGTGAAATGGGACAGGTGGAAAAGCACCTTATGGAGGTTTACTTTTACTTGTCAGCTTGGCTGGGCTGTGGTGCCCAGTGGTTTGGTCAAGTCTGAGTGTCAATGTCGCTGTGAAAGTATTTTGCAGATGTGACTGACATCTACAATCAGCTGACATAATGTAGAGGAGACTGCCCTCTATTATGAGGGTGGGATTCATCAAATCATTTCAAGGCCTCAAGATCAAAGCCTGAGATTTCCCAGAAAAGAAGGAATTCTGACTCCAGACTGCCTGAGTCTCCGGCTTGCTGGTCTGTCCTACAGATTTTGGACTCAGGGCCACAACGTCAATGCTTGCCTGAGATTTTAGCCTATTGCCCTGCCTTTTGGATATCATATTTGCCAGCCTAACAATTCTATAAGTCAGTTCTAAAAATAAATACATAGATACACACACATATCCTATTAGTGTGTTTCTCTGGAGAACCCTGACCGATATAAGTGTCTACTTCAATATTTGTTCTCGGGGGGTCCCACATGATCAGATAACACTCTAGATGCACTATGCGGTCAGTCATCTCAGCATCATGATTCCATTACGTAGCCACCCAATAGCTTCCTGTGGTCTGTCCTGGGATACCAACACATCCCTCATAGGAGCAATATTATGAATTATAAACAATTTTAAAACTACCTTTTGGAAATAATCTGTCCATGGACTGAGGAATGCCTAGAAAGAATAAATGAGATAGTGTTCCAATACAGAAACTGGAACCTCACCAGTGCCCCAGGGTGACCCTCAATACATGCCTCTCCAGGGTCATGCATTTGCTCCATCCTTCAACACATTCTAGACAATCATGTTTTCAGCACTGACTTTGGCATACCACTAGAAAGTTGGCTTTGTTATTCCTTATATGCATTTGATTTTTTAACTTAAGATTGTTTTTGCCAACCTTGACTATCAAATAGTTATTTTCTAGTCCTGTCAGTAAATTATTCTTGTCTGATTCTGAAATGAAACCTATCTTTTACGTGACGATTTTCTGTGCCTGAGGATTTACACAAGCAGGTATGAAAGTTGAAACCCTAAGGGGAGTTCCAAAATTCTCTAAACGATATGACTAAGCAAATTAAAACAAAATAAGTTACCACATTGTAAGCAGGCTTCTCTGGAGACTATGACTTGTTCATTTGTCATTCTATCCTCAAGCACCATCATTATATCAATTTTTAGTTTACAAAGCACTTTATCTTATTTTTTTTTAATTTTTAAATTTTATTTTATTTATATTTTACACAGCATGTTCTTATTAGTCATCAATTTTATACACATCAGTGTATACATGTCAATCCCAATCACCCAATTCATCACACCACCATCCCTACCCCCCCACGGCTTTCCCCCCTTGGTGTCCATATGTTTGTTCTCTACATCTGTGTCTCAACTTCTGCTGTGCAAACAGGTTCATCTGTACCATTTTTCTAGGTTGCACATACATGTGTTAATATATGACATTTGTTTTTCTCTTTCTGACTTACTTCACTCTTTATGACAGTCTCTAGATCCATCCACATCACAACAAATGACCCAATTTCGTTCCGTTTTATGGCTGAGTAATATTCCATTGTATATATGCATCACAACTTCTTTATCCATTCGTCTGTTGATGGGTATTTAGGTTGCTTCTGTGACCTGGCTGTTGTAAATAGTGCTGCAATGAACATTGGGGTGCATGTGTCTTTTTTAATTATGATTTTCTCTGGGTGTATGCCCAGTAGTGGGATTGCTGGATCATATGGTAATTCTATTTTTAGTTTTTTAAGGAACCTCCACAGTGTCCTCTGTAGTGGCTGTATCAACTTACATTCCCACCAACAGTGCCAGAGGGTTCCCTTTTCTCCACACCCTCTCCAGCATTTGTTGTTTGTAGATTTTCTGATGATGCCCATTCTAACTAGTGTGAGGTGATACCTCACTGAAGTTTTGATTTGCATTTCTCTAATAATTAGTGATATTAAGCAGCTTTTCATGTGCTTCTTGGCCATCTGTATGTCTTCTTTGGAGAAATATCTATTTAGGTCTTCTGACCATTCTTGGATCGGGTTGTTTTTTTAATGTTGAGCTGCATGAGCTGTTTATATATTTGGGAGATGAATCGTTTGTCCGATGACTCGTTTGCAAATATTTTCTCCCATTCTGAGGGTTGTCTTTTCGTCTTGTTTATGGTTTCCTTTGCTGTGCAAATGCCTCTTTTGTCATAGATTACTTAACCATAGGTGTGTGGTTTCACCTCTGGGTTTCTATCTTGTTCCATTGATGTATATATCTGTTTTTGTGCCAGTACCATACTGTCTTGATTACTGTAGCTTTGAAGTATAAACTGAAGTCAGGGAGTCTGATTCCTCCAGCTCTGTTGTTTTCCCTCAAGACTGCTTTGGCTATTCGGTGTCTTTTGTGTCTCCATACAAATTTTAAGATTTTTTGTTCTAGTTCCATAAAAAATGCCATTGGTAATTTGATAAGGATTGCATTGAATCTGTAGATTGCTTTGGGTAGTATAGTCATCTTCACAATATTGATTCTTCCAATCCAAGAACATGGTATATCTCTCCATCTGTTGGTATCATCTTTAATTTCTTTCATCAGTGTTTTACAGTTTTCTGCATACAGATCTTTTGTCTCCCTAGGTAGGTTTATTCCTCAGTATTTTATTCTTTTTGTTGCAACGGTAAATGAGAGTGTTTCCTTAATTTCGCTTTCAGATTTTTCATCATTAGTATATAGGAATGCAAGAGATTTCTGTTCATTAATTGTGTACCCTGCAACTTTACCAAATTCATTGATAAGCTCTAGTAGTTTTCTGGTGGCGTTTTAAGGATTCTCTATGTATAGTATCTGTCATCTGCAAACATTGAAAGTTTTGCTTCTTCTTTTCCAATTTGTTTTCCTTTTATTTCTTTTTCTTCTCTGACTGCCGTGGCTAGGACTTCCAAAACTATATTGAATAATAGTGGTGAGAGCAGGCATCCTTGTCTTGCTCCTGGTCTTAAAGGAAATGCTTTCAGTTTTTCACCATTGAGAATGATGTTTGCTGTGGGTTTGTCATATATGGCCTTTATTATGTTGAGGTAGGTTCCCTCTATGCCCATTTTCTGGAGAGTTTTTATCATAAATTGGTGTTGAATTTTGTCAAAAGCTTTTTCTGCATCTATTTAGATGATCGTATGGTTTTTATTCTTCGATTTGTTAATATGGTGTGTCACACTGATTGATTTGCGTATATTGAAGATTCCTTGCATCCCTGGGATAAATCTCACTTGATCATGGTGTATGATCCTTTTAATGTGTTTTTGGATTCTTTTGCTAGTATTTTGTTGAGGATTTTTGCATCTATATTCATCAGTGATATTGGTCTGTAATTTTCTTTTTTTGTAATATCTTTGTCTGGTTTTGGTATCTGGTTATGGTGGCCTCATAGAATGAATTTGGGAGTGTTCCTTCCTCTGCAAATTTTTGAAAGAGTTTGAGAAGGATGGGTGTTAGTTCTTCTCTAAATGTTTGATAGATTTCACCTGTGAAGCCATCTGGTCCTGGACTTTTGTTTGTTTGAAGATTTTTAATCACAGTTTCTATTTCATTACTTGTGATTGGTCTGTTCATATTTTCTATTTCTTCCTAGTTCAGTCTTGGAAGGTTATACCTTTCTAAGATTTTGTCCATTTCTTCCATGTTGTCCATTTTATTGGCATAGAATTGCTTGTAGTAGTGTCTTAGGATGCTTTGTGTTTCTGCAGTGACTGTTGTAACTTCTCCTTTTTCATTTCTAATTTTATTGATTTGAGTCCTCTCCCACTTTTGCTTGATAAGTCTCACTAATGGTTTATCAATTTTGTTTATCTTCTCAAAGAACCAGCTTTTAGTTTTATTGATCTTTGCTATTGTTTTCTTTGTGTCTATTTCATTTATTTCTGCTCTGATCTTTTTGATTTCTTTCCTTCTGCTAACTTTGTGTTTTGTTTGTTCTTCTTTCTCTAGTTCATTCAGGTGTAAGGTTAGATTGTTTATTTGAGATTTTTTTTTTTTTTCTTGAGGTAGGTTTGTATAGCTGTAAACTTCCCTCTTAGAACTGCTTTTGCTGCATCCCATAGGTTTTGGATCATCGTGTTTTCATTGTCATTTGTCTCTAGGTATTTTTTGATTTCCTCTTTGATTTCTTTGGTGATCTCTTGGTTATTTAGTAACATATTGTTTAGCCTCCATGCGTTTGTGTTTTTTACATTTTTTTCCCTGTAATTCATTTCTAATCTCATAGCGTTGTGGTCAGAAAAGATGCTTGATATGTTTTCAATTTTCTTAAATTTACTAAGGCTTGATTTGTGACCCAAGATGTGATCTGTCCTGGAGAACGTTCCATGCGCACTTGAGAAGAAAGTGTAATCTGCTATTTTTGGATGGAATGTCCTATAAATATCAATTAAATCTATTTGGTTTATTGTGTCATTTAAAGTTTCTGTTTCCTTATTTATTTTCATTTCTGATGACCTGTCCATTGGTGTAAGTGAGGTGTTAAAGTCTCCCACTATTATAGTGTTAATGTTGATTTCCTCTTTTTTAGCTGTTAGCAGTTGCCTTATGTAGTGAAGTGCTCCTATGTTGGAAGCATATATATTTATAATTGTTATATCTTCTTCTTTGATTGATCCCTTGATCATTTTGTAGTGTCCTTCCTTGTCTCTTGTAACATTTTTTATTTTAAAGTCTATTTTATCTGATATGAGTATAGCTACTCCAGCTTTCTTTTGATTTCTATTTCCATGAAATATCTTTTTCCATCCCCTCACTTTCAGTCTGTATGTGTCCCTAGGTCTGAAGTGGGTCTCTTGTACAGAGCATATATATGGGTCTTGTTTTTATATCCATTCTGCAAACCTTTGTCTTTTGGTTGGAACATTTAATCCATTCATGTTTAAGATAATTATCAATATGTATGTTCCTATGACCATTTTCTTAATTGTTTTGTTTTTGTTTTTGTAGGTCCTTTTCTTCTCTTGTGTTTCCCACTTAGAGAAGTTCCTTTAGCATTTGTTGTAGAGCTGGTTTAGTGGTGCTGAATTCTCTTAGCTTTTGCTTGTCTGTAAAGCTTTTGATTTCCCCATCGAATCTGAATCAGATCCTTGCCAGGTAGGGTAATCTCGGTTGTAGATTCTTCCCTTTCATCACTTTAAGGATATCATGCCACTCCCTTCTGGCTTGTAGAACTTCTCCTGAGAAATCAGCTGTTAACCTTATGTATGTTATTTGTCATTTTTCCCTTGCTGCTTTCAATAATTTTTCTTTGTCTTTAATTTTTGCCAGTTTGGTTACTATGTGTCTCAGCATGTTTCTCCTTGGGTTTATCCTGTATGGGACTCTCTGCGCTTCCTGGACTTAGGTGGCTATTTCCTTTCCCATGTTATGGAAATTTTCGACTATAATCTCTTCAAATATTTTCTCAGGTCCTTTCTCTCTCTCTTCTCCTTCTAGGACCCCTATAATGCGAATGTTGTTGCATTTAGTGTTGTCCCAGAAGTCTCTTAGGCTATCTTCATTTCTTTTCATTCTTTTTTCTTTATTCTGTTCTGTAGTAGTGAATTCCACCATTCTGTCTTGCAGGTCAGTTATCTGTTCTTCTGTCTCAGTTATTGTGCTTTTGATTCCTTCTAGTGTAGTTTTCATTTCATTCTTTTTATTGTTCATCTCTGTTTGTTTGTTCCTTAATTCTTCTAGGTCTTTGTAAAACATTTCTTGCATCTTCTCGATCTTTACCTCTATTCTTTTTCCGAGGTCCTGGATCATCTTCACTATCATTATTCTGAATTCTTTTTCTGGAAGGTTGCCTATCTCCACTTCATTTAGTTGTGTTTCTGGGGTTTTATCTTGTTTCTTCATCTGGTACATAGCCTTCTGGTTTTTCATCTTGTCTATCTTTCTGTTAATGTGGTTTTTGTTTGACAGGCTGCAGGATTGTAGTTCTTCTTGCTTCTGCTGTCTGCCCTCTGATGGATGAGTCTATCTAAATGGTTTGTGTAAGTTTCCTGATGTGAGAGAGTGGTGGTGGATAGAGCTGACTGTTGATCTGCTGGGCAGCGCTCAGTAAAACTTTAATCCGCTTGACTGCTAATGGGTGAGGCTTGGTTCCCTCTCTGTTGGTTGTTTGACCTGAGGCAACCCAACACTGGAGCCTACCTGGGCTCTTTGGTGGGGCTAATGACAGACTCTGGGAAGGCTCACGCCAAGGAGTATTTCCCAGAACTTCTGCTACCAGTGTCCTTGTCCTCACGGTGAGCTACAGCCACCGCTGCCTCTGCAGGAGACCCTCCAACACTAACAGGTAGGTCTGGTTCAGTCTCCCCTGGGGTCACTGTTCCTTCCCCTGGGTCCCGATGCACACACTACTTTGTGTGTGCCCTCCAAGAGTGGAGTCTCTGTTTCCCCCAGTCCTGTCAAAGTCCTGCAATCAAATCCCACTAGGCTTCATATCTGATTCTCTAGGAACTCCTCCTCCCATTGCTGGACTCCCAGGTTGGGAACCTGACGTGGGGCTCAGAACCTTCACTCCAGTGGGTGGACTTCTGTGGTATGTGTTCTCCAGTCTGTGAGTCACCCACCCAGCAGTTATGGGATTTGATTTTACTGTGATTGTGCCCCACCTACCATCTCATTGTGGCTTCTCCTTTGTCTTTGGATGTGGGGTATCTTTTTTGATGAGGTCCAGTGTCTTCCTGTCCATGATTGTTCAGCAGGTAGTTGTGATTCTGGTGTTCTCACAAGAGGGAGTGAGAACATGTCCTTCTACTCCACCACCTTGTCTCCTCCAGCAGTTTATATTTTGAAAGGGAATTTGAGTGGTCTTCATGGGCCAGGAAGTATGCATGATGCTGTGAAATGTGCAAGGGATACAAAGATAATTTTGTATCGGCCACTACGTTTAAGAATGTCTGCTTTCCTACCCAACCATCCATCCATCCATCCATCCATCCATGCATCCAGTTGTCATTCAGCATATTTTTTGAATGCCTACTGTGTGTCAGAGATTTTGTTTGATGCCAGGCATACAAAAACAAACAAGACAGACATCATATCCTCTTTTCTAGATTTGATAATCTACCAGAGGGGAAAGGCAGCTAAAGAAGACATAATAATAAAATATAAGTATGATGACAGAGGGAGAGGAGAGTGCTAAAGGAGCAAGGAGTATGGGCACAGAGGCAGGGCTACAGGTGCTGGGAAGGTATCCTTAGAGACTAGAACATCTATGCTGAGACCTATTCATAGGGAAAAGTGAGAAGAAACATGATTACCTAGCAAAATATAACATTCACATTTGGCTCAAGAAGAGGTAGAAATATGATGGATCAGACATATAAGAACTATTTGGGAAGAAATCAGTGATCTATCATTTTCAAATAGGTGTCACAACCAGTTTTTTGGCTGAGTGTCATGTGAATTTTAAAAAGTGGATAAACACTATGTTATTTACACTAGTGCTTTTCAAATTTTAATGTACATACTAATCACCTAGGGATCTTTTCAAACTGCAGATTTTAATCCAGTAGATCTGGGGAAGCATGTGATTTTGCCATTTTAAGTGCTCAGGCAGTGTCAATGCTACTGGTCTAAAAGCCACACTAGGAGGCACAACACTTTGAACCAATACAAACCAAAGTTTCTCAATTCAGATTATGAAGCTGAAGAACCTTAATTTCAAAACCTGATAAGACAGTGTAATTTAGCTAAAACATGAATTTCAAAGGTATTAACAAATTAAATTTGGCAAAGTAGTAAAAGAATAATATACCACGAGTAACAGAAATTTTTAAAAGATTCAAAATTCGGACTTTTACCACCATAATAAATTATATCAACAAATATAATTTATTCAATCAATGGATGCCCAAAAGGCATTTTCTAAAATTCAGAAGCTATTACTAATAAAATCTTTATGTGAAAATATATTCAAGTATAATAAAAATCTATATATTAAGACCAACAATAAACATTATATTAAATGATAAAATATTGAAAACATTTTATTAAATTCAGATACGATGCATAATTCTACTATTATCATTATTTAACATTCTTTTGGAGGTTTTAGCTAATGCAATAAAGCAAGAAAATGAAATAAGTTGAATTACTCATTGAAAAAGAAGAGATAAAATTATCTGTTAGTAGAAGATATTATTGCATCCTTAGTAAACGTAAGAGAAGCCACTGAAATCCAGTTATTAAAATCTAGAATTAATAAGATAATATGAATAATTAGAATTAATAAGGTAATATGGATATTTACAACTTCTCAATTACAGTAATCATTAGTTGAAAGTGGAAAGATAAAACTGCATTAAAAATAATAAAACAGAAATTAAAATTCCAAGAAAAAAATTAACAAGAAATCATAGTATTTAAGTAAAGAAAATTTCAAAATCTTATTGAAGGTTAAAAATAAATTAGAAAGAATAGTGAGTAATGTTTTTATTATCCAATATCACAGAATTTCAGACATTCTCAAGTTAATATGTAAATTCTATATAATTATAATTAGAAATCTAACCAGTGTTTTTGCCAATGGGTAAGGAATGTGACAGAAGGAATCTGAACTTCACATGGAAAAATAAATACTGAAACCAGCCCAGAAAATTTTCCAAAAGAGGAAGTATAAAAATAAACTAATTAAACATTCAATGAATAGTTGAATAAACTTAGCATGGGAAAAAGCCTTCTCAAGAGACTTAAGATATCAAGAAGCTCTAAAGAAAAACAGAGGTAGCCTGGGAAGATATATTTGCAACACATATGACAGACAAAGAATTAATTTACAAAGTCCTACAAATTTGTGAAAGACAAACAACTTAATATAAAAATGAAAAATGGATATGAGCATAGAGCTCAAGGAAGAGGAAATCTTGACAGGAAATAAACATAGTAAAACATGCTGAACTTATCTCACAAGTGAAGGAACTACAAATTAAAATAAGACAACCTTTTTATTGTTCTATTGGCTAATGAAAACAGCAATAAAAATAACATAAAAAGCAGTAAAATATAACATTATGAAGGATGTGGGCAGATGATACTCATTTATTGCTGATGGAAGTATAGATTATTACAACCTTTTGGGGGAACGATCTGGAAATATCTATTACATTTAAAAGTACATGTGCCTTTAGACTCAGTAGTCTCACTTTGGGGAACCTATCCTTTTGAAATAAAGGCATCAATATGTAAGGACCTATATACAAGAAAATTTGTAATAGCTTTATTTTCATTTGCAAAGAAAGAAAAAAAAAAACAAGGAAAGAATAAAAGAGAAAGTACAGAAAAGAAAAAATCCTGAATATTTAGTTATAGCAAAATACTTTGTTAAATGATAGTGTATATGCAGCATGAGATATTTTGCAGCATTGAAAAGAATGTGTTCTATTTCTATCTCTTGATCTAGATAATGTTCATGACAAGGTAGAGTGACAAGAGCTAGTTGCAGGGTAGCATGAATAATGGTATCCCGGATCTGTAAAAAATAAAAACTTTGTGTGTGTGTATATATATGTTTGCATATGTTTGATGTGAGCATGGGGAAAGGTGGATGAATTCAGAGAAAGTTTTTTGACCCGATTATCTCAAAGAAGTAAATAATGCAGGATTTTAGGGGAACCAGATGAGATGGCTCCTTTTCTTTAAAATAATAACAGTCATTACAACAGATCCCAATGCAAACATAAAAGAAAGATTCACTGTTAGTTAAGAGGAGGAGAAATTGGGGAAATATTCCAGGTAAGGGGACAGCTTTGGATTCAGCCTAGAGTGAAAATTGGAACCAATTTAGAATCGGTAGAATGTGGATAGGGAATAGCCTTGTAGAGCAGGGTGAGTTTGGCTTGAGACTAAAACCAGTGATAAGCAGTTGACTGTTTTTAAGTCAGGGAGAAGCCTGATCAGATTTGGCTTTTAGAAACGATTCTGACAGTGGGGCCAGGAGGGGACTGAATACAGCAGAGTGAGAAAAAGACAGTAGGAATGTTGCAGGAAGGGGGACCCCTTCCAGGGCCTGAGAGTGGGCTCTTGTCTAACACTCGGAAATGAATTGTCCGAGGAGACACATGTGCTGACAAAGCAAGAGACTTTATTGGGAAGGGGCGCCCGGGAGAAGAGCAGCAGGGTAAGGGAACCCAGGAGAACTGCTCTGGCACATGGCTCACAGCCTCAGGTTTTATGGTGATGGGGTTAGTTTCTGGGTTGTCTCTGGCCAATCACTCTGACTCAGGGTCCTTTCTGGTGGCGAGTGCAACTTCTCAGCCAAGATGGTTTCCAGTGAGGAGGATTCTGGGAATTTGGTAGGATATATGGACTGGCATCTCCTCTCTCCTTTTGACCTTTCCCGTATTCTTCTGGTTAGTGGTGGCTTGTTAGTTCCGTGTTCCTTACCAGGATCTCTTGTAGTAAAATAACTCATGCAAATTGTTACTGTCTTTGCCTGGCCAGGGCAGGCAGTTTCGTTCAGCGTTTTGCCTAAGAGGAAGGCTGCTACCACAGTTCATGCCAGAGATCTGGGCAGGCACCTGGGGATGAGGCAGCAGGAAGACATGGAAGACCATTTTGGAGGCAAAACCTACAGCCTTTGTGATGAGTTGGATGTGATTAATGAGGGATAAGAGGAAGTTGAAGTTAGACTAGCCACATGGCTTGATGCATTAATAGACGTATGGAAGTAATGAGGAGGAAGGCAGGGGCAAGTGGGGAGGAGAATGACTTCTGTTTGCTGAACTGGCTCTGCCATGTTTTCCCCTTTAACGTGCAGCTTCCTCTCCTTAACTGCTTTGTCTTCTCTGACTGTGGCCCATTGAAGGATTTGATACTCATTTGGAAGGTTTGTCTCTGATATGTCAGTTTACAAATCAGTTGCCTTTGATTTACACACTCCCAAGCCTTGAGGAAATGCCCACCACAGTGATGAGTCCCTTGGCTTTTATTTGCAACTTTCAGAAGGGCAGCACGTCCATTGTTGGATGCCCTTCCACCCCAGGGCGGATCTTCTAGCAGCTGTAGCCATTTCAGCTCAGCTAAAGCAGTCCCTCTCCCCCCAGCACACACACACTCCCCTATTCCTTCCAGAGAGGAGCCTCAGCTTCATCTTGTTGTGCACGGGAATCCAGGCTGAACACTCCCCATGACTCAGAGAGGAAACCTGCGAGTTATCAGTATCTGCCTAGCAACTGAAAGGTGACACGGGGGGCCTTCTTTTCAACCCATTTCCTCTTGATGAGAGGAAAGGATTCTCCTGCGAGTTATTACCTGAAATAATACCATATGGTAAAATGTAAACAACATCTGCATATTCATGTAATAATTTCATCTGTTTAATTAGTTCCAGCAAAGCAGTTTACCCTCTGAGGCCCTTGCTGTCAGCTCAGCGCTCGTACATCCAGGGCTGGCTGTCGGCCTTGACAGCCTTCTATTGTTCATTCTCTGCTTGCACCTCAACAGTTACTGTAAGTGAATCTTCCAAGGGGTGGGGCATCTGTCCCCACTGATCCGATGTAGAGGTGGGGGAGCTGTCAGCTTGGCATAGGGCTATTAAAGACAGACTTGATAGATCAGGTGATGCTGGAAAGAAAAGACAGATAAGATTATTTATTTCTTGTACTTTCCTAATTTGGATGTGAGCTTGGATGAGCTCTTGTGGTAAAGAGGTTTTAATTCTTGGCACCACGACCCTATGGAAAACATCTGAGTCAGACCAACAACGCAGCAGAACTAAGGCCCTCATACCATTTTGCTCCATCTCAGGGCATTTGACAGCACATTTGCTTAGGTAAACATGTGTCCTACAGCCTCAAGGCATCCATGTGGTAAAGAAGCTAAACATTGGAAAGTGAACACACACACACACACACACACACACACAATACAGAAGTGTTGGGCTGCCCTTTTATTTTATTTTTATTGCCCATTTCAAATACACTATTTTTTTCAGTTTTATTGAGATATAATTGGCAAATAAAATTGTAATATATTTAGAATGTACAACGTGATGATTTGATATACGTATACATTCTGAAAGGATTCCTACCATCAAGTTAATTAAGACATCCATCTGGACTGTCCTTTTAAGTTTAAGCATTTTGTCTTTCCCTTTTCCCCCTAGAATAGAGTTGGAATTGATCTTAAGATTTTTTTAGATCAGAGCTTCTCCCTTGGAGATCTTGTTAAAATGCAGGTCCTGATTCAATTGTTCTGATAAAGAGTCTGAGATTCTGCATTTCTCACAAGCTCTCAGGTGATGCCAGTACTGCTGGCCCATGAATCACACTATGCATAGTGAGGATTTAGACACCATACTCATTTTATAGATGAGAACAAAGAACAGAGAGTTGATGTGTCATGTCCAAAATTAGCCAGCTCATTAAAGATCAAGCCAAAAGTAGAACACTCACTTTATTTGAAGCCCACAGGTCTTCACATATGGCTGTTATTTAAGAAAAAAAGTTTATTTTTCTCTTTCTTACACGTGCACAAAAAGTGCAGAGCTATTTTTCTTGAGAAGCATATAATTAACATATATGCAGCAATAGACATCAGCCTCTTAATGACCAATAATTTCATCTTCTAAGGGCAGGTTGACATAAAAAATTGAGGTGGTAAACTTGATCAGTGTAGTTGCTTCACTTTCTGAGAAGTATTCCAGGATATTATCATAATTCAGGAGATGGACCATTCTCATGTCAGAGAATCTGAAATCAGCTAGAAGCCAGAAGATATCTTGAATCAGGGCTGTGAAGAATCTCAGATATTACCTCTTCTCTTTGACATCCCAATCAAATCGTTGTCCAGATTTGTTCTGACCATCTTTTGTGATAGGGAAATAAATGATTCTTGGGACACTGTGTGACAGCAACCTAAATGTAGTGAATATCTTTCTTACATTGACCCAAAGTAGTCCCAATATTTGGGTGTGATTCTACTCCCTGGGACCAACAGAACTATTTGAAATTGGTTGCAAAATTAGTAGAAATGTGCTTTTTTTTTCCTGGAGAAATGGTGACTTCTGAAAAGATAAAACCCTAGGGCTAGAGTTGAGTGATTTGATTTACTTGCTCTGTATCCACACATCCACTCTAAATGTTATTTTAAAGAATATGTCTACACCATAGCTGCTTTATCATGGATAAGGTTGATTTCAACTTCAAACCCGAAAGGACCTTCATTCTTGCTTGTCAGCCATAAGGATTGGACATATCTACCTTCAAACTAGTTAGAAGTTGTGACTTCACTGTCACCACACTGTGCATTTTCAGTGTTTTTTCTTTTTCTTTTCATATTCTAGGAAGAAATTGTACAACTAATGGAAACATTTTTCCCCTTCAAAGTACAATAAAAGCAGTCTTTTAAGTTTTTCCTTCCATTAAGTGTCTCATATGTGGAGATATTTTATGCAGCCCTAAAGTGATGTCTAAATTAGTGCTCAGAAAAGTCAATTATACTTTTAAAGCTACTGTTTATAATTGTTATGGTCTTCTTGTGCAGGTATCCAAGTTGTTTCTAATGTGCATTTCAGGGCATGGGGGTTAATGGTATTTTAGCCAGGCAAAAGTGCTGGCCAAAGCAGGGTTAATTTATCAAAATAACTTTGCATGGCATTGTTTTCAAAGCAATTTTAGTGGTCTCCAAGTCTACTTATCTCATATCTTGTCTTTTATAGTGTTTTTAAATGGATATATACTATTAAGTTGCTTTATATTAATAAAGCTGTTTTAGATAGTTAAACTTTGAATCTATCCAAGTTAAAGATTTTACTTCTACTTTTGAAAATTAAAAGAATATCAAAGAGGAAAACATACCTAATTAAGCTATTTTTGATCTCTTATTCTGTCAGTTCTTTGCTTCCCCCCCGCCACCCCAATCTTGACAAGGAAAACTCCCATGTTCCGATTTGCTGGCTTCTGACTAATCCAATGGTGTTCGCCATGGCATTGGCCATGATCAATAACTAATTATTAAACCAGCATTTCTTTCCAGGGCTCCTTGTTAAAAAATTGCTTTTGGCTGAGAGGGAAGGAAAAAGGTCATCACGTTGACATGGTCATGAGTTTTCAAAATCCAGTGGGCCATCCAATTGAATTACTGTCCTAAACTAATTGATATAAATTTGAACAGAAGAATGCTTGTTACTGCAGAATCCCATAATGATATCCTTGGCAAGGAAACCCTGGGAAAAAAATCCCGGTACCAATTAAAAAACTTCCACACACCACTTTAGAATAGAAATCAGAAAAACATCAAGTTGGGGTGGGGGAGCGGCTGGACACAGTCTGATGACAGGTTCAGACTTATCATATCTACAATATTATGAACACTGAGGAAGTCGCTCTCTCCTAGTTTTACAGTCATGAAAAGACAGAGAGTCTTTTGATATATTATTTAACTTCTGTGCTGATTATAACTTGCAAAGCATTTGAGTGACAGCTGTCATTTCATTTTTACCTAAGGCTATAGGTTTGGGCCAATCCAATAAGATGTTGCTTTCTGAATGACACTACTTTGAAAACTGGGATTGTAAAAAGATCAGCACAAAAATATTTCAAGCATTTAAAAATCAACTGTTTCTTCTGGTCACCATCCATCCTCCTCCATCAAGTGGCGAATGACAAAGAGACTGAATAATGTAGCTTCCTGTGTGAAATCTTTTATGTTTGCCTATTGTTTAAACATAACATTTGAGTAAGACATCCAACACATAAGTTTGTTTTGATGAAGAGTTTAGGTTTGGAGGAACTGCTTTAATTGAGCTGTAGAGTGAGAAATACTTCTACTCCTCTACCAAATTGTGAGTAAAATCTGTTAGGCTGGTGTTTCTAACTGTGCCTCAGAAATGGACTTGTTCCATAAGAATCATGCTTCCCCTATTATTAGTGATGTTATAGGACTGCCCCAACAGGCCAGGTCAGCCTCTCTTCCAGTTTTAGCCATTCTCTGTGGTACTTACCCTACTTGAGATCGAAGTTCCTAGAAATTTCCTTCTCTTTCAGTTACTCTCTGTCTTGTCCTGATGGAGCATCTTGAAAATCCACATATACTGGATTTATTTCCCATTTTCTTAAGCTGCATAAAACTCATTGAATTATTACCCTCTCCCCTCTTTTTGCACAATTCTAAAAACAAATTTTCAACTGATGCCTTTTATAGTGAAAGTAAGCTTTAGCATGTAACCCATTTTGCAATGTCTTAGTTGATTCTCTTGGTTCTGCGGTACTCTGCAACATGATATAATGCTGGGAGTTTTTTAATATTTTTTTTTAATTACATGAACTTTATTTTGAAAATCAAAATCAGTGTTCCCTTAGATATCCTTTGAGTAAAGTTGGTTTAGATAGCGTGGTCATTTGATCACTATAGAAAATTGAGGACCATGGAGTTATAATGATCATAACCATAATCATGGTCAACATTGAATCAAGAGGGAGGCTTGGCCCTTTGCCCGTATTCTTTCATTTTATCTTAAAAGAACATAATAGGCACACACTCCATTCTACTTATACAGATGAGGGAACCTATAGGTCTCAAGTTCCTAGAGATCACAATAGCAAGGTGTGGATTTGAACTCAAATCTGCTCAAGCCCAGAGCCTCAGTCCATAATGTATCCATGTGATTATAAGCTGAGGACTCAGGAGATTCAGTTACTGGGAGAGGCCAGGTGCCAATGGACAAATATTTCCTTGAGCTGGACCCCTGGGATGGGATTAGTGGTCACAATGTCTATTAGGAGACATGAAGGTGGCAAATGCTGTTGGGCCCTCCTTTAAGAGCAGAACAGGCGTGATGCCTAAGAGAAAGCATCTGTGGGACCATCTTCAGGGAGAGGAATGGGGACTGGGATGGAAAATGAGATTTTCTAAGGTCTTCCAGAGGAGTCTCTGAGTCACCAAGATTGTGGGTCCCAGATTTCCCTTTTTCCAGAAGAAAAGACTGCCGATTGAAAAATATATCTGTCTCACACCTCCTCACATATTCCACATAATCAACGACCTGTTACCTAGGGAGTTTAACTGGGGACTGAAGTAATTGACCTTTTGCAGAGAATTCACTTGTTTCATGGTCAGTTCAGAGTAAGACTGATGTGAGCAAGGGGAGGAAGGAGTGAGAAAATGAGCAGCGTGTGGGAGAAGGAGTTGGAGGGTCTGGGGGTAGGGGACAGCATTGCAGCTGGAAAGGTCAGAGGAGCAGAGAAAGAAGGAAGCCTCCCAAAATGGCAAAGAGCCTCAGAGAATGATGGGCTGGTTCCAAATATTATTTTTTCCTGATCCTAATTCTACACTATTCTTATTGCTCCTCTCTCCTGGAAGTGGTATCCAACATGGAAGAGTGGCCCACAATTGTATCTGAGAGCCTGCAGTGGTGGGTTAAGGTGGAGAACAGTCCAAGTGAAAGGTGGGCCCCATCTACCGATAGAAATAAGACCAAGCATACTAGTTATAACACTCCACTTGCAAATAGATAGTAATTTCATTTACAAAGAGGTCTCAGATTAGATTAAAAATAAAATTCAACCATGAGCTATTTACAAGAAACATACCACATGGTAACAACAAAACAAGAAAAAGGGAGGCAAAGATACATCTGAAAAAATACAAAAGGAAGAACAACAAAGCCTTATAATTTTAATACCAAAGTGCAACTCTGGGGGGAGGGACTGAGGGGAGAGAAGAAGGGAAGCCATGATAACAGGAAAAAACACAGTGAAGATATAATAGTATGAACTTTCAAACCTGGATAACATTGTATTGAGACCAAATATATATATTTATAAAAGAAACAAAACTTGTGTAAATTACAGGAAGAAAGAGAATTGTACTGGGGAACTTTAACTCATGAAGTAGGCAAAAATGAACACAGTTTTGGAAGATCAGAGCAATATTTTAAGGCTATGTCAAAGCAACCGTCGCATACTAAAACCCCAATGTTCCCAAATGAAATTTTGGGAAATTTCAAATCAAAGAATTTGGTCTCACCTTCCACTTAAACCAGAGTCAATTGCTTAACTATCTTTCCTACTAGATTTCACAACTTAAAACAAATGTAGAGCCAACTACATCATTTTTATTTTTGTTTCCTTGTGGCATCTAGCTCTGTGCTCTGTACAGGAAAAGGAATTAAAAAGTGTTTTTTATATAACATAAATTTAAGTTACTACAAACTCTTTTGTCAGGAATGGCATATAAGTGGCACAACAACTTCTCACTCTCACCCTGCACCCCAGTAGCTGTACTGGAGTAAGGTCACACCTTTCCCCAGTGATGTGGCTTCTACACCATGTCCAAATTCACTGTTAGTCTCCTTCCCACTTACTTCAGGTCAGTTAAGTTCTTGCCAATTCCCAGGATATTGACTTGTGGGCACTTCTATTTTTGGATTTTCTTGTTCTTTCCCCCCCAAAGCTATCTCCCTTTCATTCTTCAGATGTCAGTGTACACCTCACCTTTTCTGAGACGCCTTCCCTATTGTTTTAAAATGGATCAGGGATTTGTTTTTATCAGGTATGGTAAGATATGCAGATATGGAAAAGAATGTCACGAAGGAAGAAGTTTGTGTCCACAGATGCTGAGAAGCAGGAGGTAGGCCATGCCATGCAGGGCCACAGAGGAAAGCACCAGGGTCAGCAGGAGGCAGAGGGAGTGAGGAGAAAGTGTGGTCAAGGCAAGGCAGGCTAACCAGGCTTAGGATTGCCTGGTTTGAATAATTTCAGTGGACTCTGGGGCACAGAGGTTTTCTCCATTTGTCTGGTACCTGGCCCAGAAGTGGTTAGGACAAATGAATAGAGGCCTGGAGCTTGGTTTTCATATGAAAGTAAGAATCGGCTATCCATGAGAGAGACAGTCTCCAGGTGTCAAAGTGCTGGAAAATAAAAGGGCACAATAAATACACTAATGACAGTCCATCTCATTATTGATTTTATTTTCTTCTTAGCGTTTCTCATATGCTGTGTATTCAGATATTCTTCTATGTGCCTCTTCAAGATTTAGCTGGGCACTTTTTTTTTTTTTTGTAGTTTTCACCCCTGCCTGCACATTAAGATCACCCAGGGAACTTTTACAAAATTCCATTGCTAGAGACCCACACATAGATATTTGATTTCTCTGGAGTAGAGAATGAGTGTTTTGTTTTTAATTAGGTGACTCTAATGTGCTGCCAGAGTTGAGAATCATTATGCAGCCAATGAATGCATAGCATCTGATAATCAGGAGAAACCAGTTACGGTAATTTATAAATGTTGATATTAACTCAGAGACAGGCAAAAACGTAGTGACTATTTACATAAATTATATGCATTTAAGAACATTTATTTACTCAGTATTTTAAAATTAAACTTAGGGTGACATTAAAGAAGTATCTATCTTGTATCTAATGCAATGCATTACTCTTTTTTTATGCATTTATGAGAGTTAGTTTTCTTAATTGGAGAATTTTATGCATTGCAAGCAGGTATTAACTTAGACTTTTAAAAGTTTTGAGACGTCATCTAAAAATGCCTGATTCATATGAGAGAACTCAGAAAAATAAGAGATGAAATGCTAATGAAACGTTAAGAATGGAGTTCAAACAGACTCTGAGATGGAAATGAAATTCCTAGATGAAAATGGATGGAGAATATTGAAAAAATAGGAAAACAATTGGAAATGAGAAGGGAAGTAAAATGCTGCTGGAATAATGAAGTGAAAGTACTGGATTCAAATAATGAACATGGTGAAAGCAACGTGGACAACTCAGACATAGGAAATATGAATTACAGCTGGGAGAACAGCAAGATATTGGGGGCAAGAGTTAAAACCATCAAATAATACACCAACTTCTATCCTGATGGAGAGGTTTCACTCAACTCACTGTCGGAGGCCCTTCATCCATTATGATTGCTGCTCACAGCCAAATACAAGCTAAGACTCAAGAAACCTGTGGGGAAGTATAGCACAACCTAGAGATGCTCTGCAGTTCAGTGGGACTGAGATGAAGTCACCAGCCAGATCTTAAGAAGATGATGACTGGTTTTATCAAATATTGTGCATAATAAAAGAATTGTAATTGTGTATTCATTACTATTTCATTAGTTGCTTGATATCTGTTAGAACATTGCATGTTAAATCAACTGGAGCTAGTTGGTAATTATTTTGTTTGTTTACTTGTTTTTCTTGTCTGCTTCCCTTAGCAGACGGTAAGCTTTCTGAGAGCACAGAACATAGCAGTATTCTTCCTTTAGCTCCTGCTGCATTATCTGGCATTTGGTGAATGCTCAGGAAATGTGGGCTATAATGTGATGTGGTGCCAATTCCATAGAATATGACTACAGGAGGGTCATAAAATTTTAATGCAAGTAGAAAGAAGAGAGTGTGGAGTTGGGAAGGACGGCATGAATAATCCCAACTGGAGGTTATGGGAAAGGTGTTTCAGGAAGGTGGTAACTGAAATGGGCCCAGGAAGCTTTTGAAAAGCAGAAATTTAAGTGCAAACACTGAGTTTACAATCCTAGCCCCAGTCCAGGGTTCCCCAGAACCACATAATCAGTCAGGGTCAGTGCCCCATCTCATCCCCTTCCACTGGAATCATCCCATTTTCCTCTTTATGTTTCCTGAATCCAGGATGCCTGGAGGATGCCATGGGTGCAGCTCTTTTATATGAAGGGGGAATTATTTTATCTGTGATCTTCCTTGCCAATTCCAGTGCATTACTTCTACTTTTCTTACCTGTCTTCCAAAATTGTAAAAGAGATTGCCCTAGAGCTTAACAGTCCCGTGAATACGTCCAATGGGTTAGCTATATAAATTTTGTACTTTTTCCTCTCTGTTCCATATGTCTCAGGCACAAGGGCCTCTAGTATTCTGCTAGAAAACAGAAAATAACTTTATCCTGCATGCTTATAAGTAGTGTATATTTCATTATTCTGGGAATTATTCAGGCTTACCTCACCTACAATTGGTCAAAAGGAGGGAATCACTAAATAATGAATGAGGAGAGAAATGATAACTTAATTCATAATCTTATCTATTACCAAAGATTTTGAAAAACTATTTTTGACATACTGACTTAAACAAGAACATTCTATATTCATAGTTATATGTGTCTATTATTTCCTAAAAATTTCTATTTCCAGTTTATTAGAGAAATCAAAAGTGAAACAAACCAAGTAGCTCTAAGTAAGAATGAAAAAGGATAAAGCAGCCTGAGCATGCTCATTGTCGGCCCAGGATAACAACATATAAATATTGCTGTTTTGCATTTTTCCAGCAACCTAAATAGGAAAGTATGGAAAACTTATAGTTAATTAAAAAAAATCTTCTTCCCCCCAACTTCCAAAATTCTTCACACTATATCTGCAGAGACAGTGTGGGGAGGAGATAAAGGTCTCTTTTGGGATTTGCAGTATATATTGGCTCTTAAAATTACAGCCTGGAAGTAGGGGGACTCTACCTTGGCCCTCACCGAGTGGTAATTCTTCACCAGTGAAAAATGTTGAAAGTGGAAACAAATGTGTGTAAACAGCCTCCCCACATCAAAATATAATCAGCTTTTTGCCATTTCCTCTTAAAGGGTGACCTTGTTTTGGGGTTCTGCTTCTTGAATTTAGATCTGAAAGACAATTCTCAGCTTCTAGTTGCCCTTTCTCAATCAATCCAAAAGAGTCATGGAAATAATTATTAGGTTGGCTAATTATTTTACAAAATAGAAGGTGCTTTCCTTATCCATTTACATTTCAGTGCTGTTCATTACTTCTCTGAATACTAATCATGGTGTTCAGCCTTGATCACTCATTTTAAGGTAAGGGGTCAACCAAAGGGATGGAAGGAGGCCTCTGAGCATTTGCAATGTAAAAGAAAGCTTCCACAGGAGAGTGAAGTAATAAATGCAACCCTGGGGTGATGGGACCTTGCATTTCAGCCAAACATGATGAGGAGAACCATGGATGCATTACTACAGGTTGTTTACTTCTAGAACTGCTACATTAATAGTAAGTCACCAGAGTTACTCTTTAAGGTGGAAATTGTTCTCTAGTTGTGATGTGAGTAAAGAGAGGACAACCTTTTACCAGGATTTGGAAGCATCACAGGATTTCTTAACATCTCATATTTTTTCATTCTCACCCTGGCAAGTCAGTGCTGAAGCAAAGTTTTTTCCTTGCTGTTATGATTTCTGTCTTCACCCAAAGTAAGCTGTTTGAGAGACTTCATTTCCTTTTCTAGTTCAGTGTATCTGGCTTCTGGAAGAATTCAGCTCAAATTTTCCCAACAGAGGAGGTTGATTTTTTTTGTTGTTTTTTTTTTGTGTTTTTTTTTTTTTTATCACTGGTGACTCTTCATTTTAGAATCTCTTTTCTTGAATGGGGACATGACTCAGTGCATTAGTCAGTCTATGACCTTACCCCAAGGCCTCCCTTGCTTTTGGAAGTTAAAAAAAAATGTTCAATTGCTGCAAAAATCTGGTATGAGGTACAAGACACAAGGCAGGCTGTGTGAGTCTAGGTTTTTCTGATTTGGGACTTCCTCTAAGTTCTGAAGTTCAGCACCATGAAACATTGACAGTTGCAAAGGTGAGATGATTTTGAACTTAACTTTTGCCTTCTTGGTTGTGACTTGAGGCGAAGTACAGAAGACAGGGAATTAGCTTGCTTAAAAAACTGCCATGTGTTTTCACAGGGCTCCTCTTATTTCATCCTCACAACAACTTTGTTATATAGGTGTTCTTATAATACTCAGTTTACAAGTTGTGGAAACAGAGGTCTGGTGGCAAGTTAAGCCTGTGACCCCTTGGCTCCAATCTCTGTATCTTTGCTCTACATCACACTTTTTCTCCCATATTCTGCACAAGGCCCTACAAGCATCATGGGCATCCTCCCTTTCTCATACTCCTCAAAGGACCCTTTAATTAATTTTTCTATTTTAAAGTTATGGCATATGTTATTGGTTATCTACTGATAATCTCTCCCTTGCAGAATTCCCCAATTTTGTTCAAGGTAGCAACATACCCACTTACGAAAATGAATTTCTCATTCTCCTTTGCAGCCGGGAGAGGCCATGTCTATTTTGGACAAGAAGAAATTCACTGAAGTCTACTGGTGATGTTTCCATGAAAGTTATTATTTCCCAGATATTAAGGGACAGATGCTGTCAGCCTTTAACCTTTGATCCTTCCCCTTTCTTTCTGCCTTGATAGAGACTTTTCCTCAACTCATATGGTGCAGCAGCCGTCTTATCAACACAAAGATAAAAGTGACACATTAAGAGTTACTGAGTGGGAAGAAAAAGAGGTGCCTGAATCTTATGGCATTATAGACCTACCATACCATCCTTGGAATCACCTACTTTTGGATTTCTTAATACAAAGGACAATAATTTCAGTTGGGTTTCTGTTATATGCAGCCAAATACAATTCTGAGCTATCTTTGTAATTAAATTAAAAGTACTCTGTAATAAGTTATTGCTGAGAGTCAGTAAACAAGAGACTGATAAGGCTGGAACAATAAGAATCTTAAATACTATGATAAAATATTGTGACATCAGAGGTCCAGTTATCAACTGCTGTGTAACAAATGATACTGAACTGTGTGGCATAAGGAGTCACATTTTATTATGCTGACAAATTCTCAAGAATTTGTCAGAGAAACAGAGAGGACATGAGGAGAGCGGTGGGGCAGGATACAGTATCTGGGCTCAGCTTGGAAAACTCAGGTGATGTCTTGAAGACTGTGAGCTGGAATCATCTGAAGGCTTGGAGGTCAGTGCTGGCTGCTGGCTTGAGCTTTGGTTGGGGAATCATCCAGAACTACATGTGGCCTTTCCATGTGGTCTCTCTACTTCTTTGCAACATGGTATCTGTGTCCCATGTGCAAGCATCCCAAGTGCTGTATCATCTTTAATGACCTAGCCTCAAAATTCACAAATCATCACTTGCTCCAGAGTCACAAGCTTGCTGACATGTGAGTGCATGGCACACAGACTTCTCTTCTTCTGGGAGGGGTGTCAATGTCACAGGAGAAGAGTGTGCAGGATGGGAGAACCTATCATGGCCATCTTGGAAAATACAATCTGCTCAGTCATTCAACGGAATTTACCAAACACACCAAGGAAAGCTAACCTCTCTTTAGGTTGCTTTGGAAGAGAACAGAAAGAAAAGTCATAAAAATTAGCAAACACAATATTTATCTTTTTAGTTACTTTCAGTTTTATATGTTTGTGAAAAAGAGTTAAGATACTAATGAATAACAGCTTCCATTTATTGAGATGTTCCTCTGGGTCAGGCACGATATTAAGCTCTTTACATGCATTGCCACTTTTAATCTTCACAGTACCTATGAGGTAAGAATTACTAATTCCCAGCTTACAGATGAGGATCAAAATGATTGAATAACTTTCGTAGTCTCTAGAAGAGCTGCACTGTTATTCAAATCCAAGTCTGCCAGTGCCTGATGCACTTTCTTCTTTCTACTATTTTCCATTCATGTAAACTAGAAACTGCCTGTCCCATCGTCCTGTCTCTTTAGCCGGAGATGCTCATGACTGACTCCTTCATCCCAACTTACTTGGTCCCAACTCATTGACTCTTTTTTTTTTTTTTTTTTTTTGTAC